>NC_090382.1:72023203-72347462 GCF_036365525.1 Heterodontus francisci | reverse complement strand
CACCACACACACACACAAACAATGGGTGGCACAGTGACGCAGTGGTTAGCACCGCAGCCTCACAGCTCCAGCGACCCAGGTTCAATTCCGGGTACTGCCTGTGTGGAGTTTGCAAGTTCTCCCTGTGTCTGTGTGGGTTTCCTCCGGGTGCTCCGGTTTCCTCCCACATGCCAAAGACTTGCAGGTTGATAGGTAAATTGGCCATTATAAATTACCCCTAGGATAGGTAGGTGGTAGGGAAATATAGGGACAGGTGGGGATGTGGTAGGAATATGGAATTAGTACAGGATTAGTATAAATGGGTGGTTGATGGTCGGCACAGACTCGGTGGGCCGAAGGGCCTGTTTCAGTGCTGTATCTCTAAAAAAAAACACACAAGTTAAAAGAAAAATAAAGAAGCTTTCTCTGCAGAGATCAACTTTACAAAAACAAAAATACTTTGGCCAAATACTTGTTAATTCTTGAAGAAAATGGATAAGATATGGATTTGGTCTACCGTCCAGGCACACATAGATTGGTGTCACTAGACACATGCGGTGATTACTGGGATCTTTTCAGAAACAGTTCGTTCAGGAGATGTTGAGAGAAAGTCTTACAGAAGCCTCTCAGGAGAAATGCTGCATTAGTTTCTCCAGTTCTCACACTGAATTCTCAGGGTTTCTCAAAGAAGTGGAACAGGATGAGCTGGTAAACTCTCTCTCTCTTAGCAGGCTTACACCCCAACTGCCCATTCAAACAGTTCAAAAATGAAACCAATTCCTGACCACCATATAGCTAGGCATGTCACTTCTCTGTAAACAATTCGCTCCTGCTGTTTACTTAGCTTAAGACATGTGACTTCCAGTAAGTATTTGTTTTTAAACAAAGTCCCAAGTATCCTTCTAGTGACCCTTTAAAAAAAAAACACGTCCAGCATCTCCTCAAATATATTCCACAGTCTTTTACACATAAGTCCTCAAAAAAATTTACAATGGAAGCACATTCATGACAACCGCTATCAAAGATCCTCTCAACCGTCTCTTCTCTGAGGAGAACAAGGCTAGCTTCTCCAATCCTGTCACATAACTGAAGTCCCTCATCCCTGGAATCTTCCTTTTAAATCTTTTCTGCACCCTTTTTAAAGCCTTCACATCCTTCCTAAAATGCAGTACCCAAATTGGACACATATTCCAAGTGAGGCCAAACCAATGTTTTATAAAAAATCATCATAACTTGCTGGCTTTTGTGCTCTATGCATCAATTTATTAAGCCCAGGATCCCGTTTGCCTTTTTAACCACTTTCTCAACCTGCCCTGCGACCAATAATTTGTGCATATACATCCCAGGTTCCTCTGCTCCTGCACACCTTTTAGAACTGCATCCTTTATTATATAATGCCTCTCCTTATTCTTCCTACCAAAATGTATCACTTCACACCTCTCTGCCTTAAATTTCATCTGCCACATGTCCACCCACTCCACCATCCTCTCTCTGTCTTCTTGAAGTCTATCATTGTCCTCCTCACAGTTCACAATACTTCCAGGTTTTATATCATCTGCAAATTTTAAAATTGTGCCCTGCGCACCCAAGTCTAGATCATTAATACAGATCAAGAAAAGCAGTGGCCCCAGTACTGACTCCTGGGAAAACCCACTACATAGTCCAAAAAACAACCATTCACTACTACTCTCTGTTTCCTGTCACTCAACCAAATTTGCATCCATGCTGTCACTGTCCCTTTTATTCCATGGGCTCTAACTTTGCTGACAAACCTGTTATATGGCACTTTAGTAAATACCTTTTGGAAGTTCATGTACACCACATCAACAATATTACCTTCGTAAACCCTCTCTGTTGCCATATCAAAAAACTCAATCAAGTTAGTTAAACATGATTTACCTTGAACAAATCTTTGCTGGCTTTCCTTAATTAATCCACACTGGTCCAAGCAATTGTTAGTTTTGGCCTGGATTATTGTTTCTTAAAGCCTTCGCGCCACCAAGGTTAAACTGACTGGCCTGTAGTTGCTGGGTTTAACCTTACATCCTTTTTTGAACAACGGTGTTAGATTTGAAATTTCCCAGTCCTCTGGCAACACCTCTGTATCTAAGGTGGATCGGAAGATTATTGTCAGTGCTTCCGCAATTTCCACCCTTACTTTACTCAGTATCCTTGGATACATCTCATCCGATCCTTGTGACTTATAAACTTTAAGTCTAATATCTCCTGTTTTATCAATTTGCAGCCCATCCAATGTCCAAATTACCTCTTCTTTCACTATGACTCAGCAGCATCTTCTCAGCAGCGTCTCAGATCGGCTGCAGACCATTCTGAAGGGGGAGGGTGAACAGCCAGTTGTCGTTGTGCACATAGGCACCAATGATATAGGTAAAAAACGGGATGAGGTCCCACAAGCAGAATTTAGGGAGTTAGGAGCCAAGTTAAAAAGTAGGACCTCAGAGGTAGTAATCTCAGGATTGCTACCAGTGCCACGTGCTAGTCAGAGTAGAAATGAAAAAATAGTCAGGATGAATGCGTGGCTTGAGAGATGGTGCAGGAGGGAGGGGTTCAGATTTTTGGGACATTGGGACCGGTTCTGGGGGAGGTGGGACTATTACAAATTGGACGGTCTACACCTGGGCCGGACTGGAACCAATGTCCTTGGGGGTGCTTTTGCTAACGCTGTTGGGGAGGGTTTAAACTAATGTGGCAGGGGGATGGGAACCAAATGAGGAGGTCAGTGGACAGTAAGGAGGTAGTAACTAAAGCCTGTAAGGAACTAGATAATGAAGTCAGCATGAGTAAGGGGAAGAGTAGGCAGGGAGCAGACGATGAACGCAAAGGGACTGGTGGTCTGAGGTGCATTTGTTTTAATGCAAGAAGTGTAGTAGGTAAGGCAGATGAACTTAGGGCTTGGATTAGTACCTGGGAGTATGATGTTATTGCTATTACTGAGACTTGGTTGAGGGAAGGGCATGATTGGCAACTAAATATCCCAGGATATCGATGCTTCAGGCGGGATAGAGAGGGAAGTAAAAGGGGTGGAGGAGTTGCATTACTGGTCAAAGAGGATATCACAGCTGTGCTGAAGGAGGGCACTATGGAGGACTCGAGCAGTGAGGCAATATGGGCAGACCTCAGAAATAGGAAGGGTGCGGTAACAATGTTGGGGCTGTACTACAGGCCTCCCAACAGCGAGCGTGAGATAGAGGTACAAATATGTAAACAGATTATGGAAAGATGTAGGAGCAACAGGGTGGTGGTGATAGGGGATTTTAATTTTCCCAACATTGACTGGGATTCACTTAGTGTTAGAGGTCTAGATGGAGCAGAATTTGTAAGGAGCATCCAGGAGGGTTTTCTAGAGCAGTATGTAAATAGTCCAACTCGGGAAGGGGCCATACTGGACCTGGTGTTGGGGAATGAGCCCGGCCAGGTGGTTGAAGTTTCAGTAGGGGACTACTTTGGGAATAGTGATCACAATTCCGTAAGTTTTAGAATACTCATGGACAAAGACGAGAGTGGTCCTAAAGGAAGAGTCCTAAATTGGGGGAAGGCCAACTATACCAAAATTCGGCAGGAGCTGGGGAATGTAGATTGGGAGCAGCTGTTTGAAGGTAAATCCACATTTGATATGTGGGAGGCTTTTAAAGAGAGGTTGATTAGCGTGCAGGAGAGACATGTTCCTGTGAAAATGAGGGATAGAAATGGCAAGATTAGGGAACCATGGATGGCAGGTGAAATTGTGAGACTAGCTAAGAGGAAAAAGGAAGCATACATAAGGTCTAGGAGGCTGAAGAAAGACAAAGCTTTGGAAGAATATCGGGAATGTAGGACCAATCTGAAACGAGGAAATAAGAGGGCTAAAAGGGGTCATGAAATATCTTTAGTAAACAGGGTTAAGGAAAATCCCAAAGCCTTTTATTCATACATAAGGAGCAAGAGGGTAACTAGAGAAAGGATTGGCCCACTCAAGGACAAAGAAGGAAAGTTATGCGTGGAGTCAGAGAAAATGGGTGAGATTTTAAACGAGTACTTTGCATCGGTATTCACCGGGGACATGACGGATGTTGAGGTTAGGGACAGATGTTTGATTACTCTAGGTCAAGTCGGCATAAGGAGGGAGGAAGTGTTGGGTATTCTAAAAGGCATTAAGGTGGACAAGTCCCCAGGTCCGGATGGGATCTATCCCAGGTTACTGAGGGAAGCGAGAGAGGAAATAGCTGGGGCCTTAACAGATATCTTTGCAGCATCCTTAAACACGGGTGAGGTCCCGGAGGACTGGAGACTTGCTAATGTTGTCCCCTTGTTTAAGAAGGGTAGCAGGGAAAATCTAGGTAATTATAGACCGGTGAGTCTGACGTCAGTGGTAGGGAAGCTGCTGGAGAAGATACTGAGGGATAGGATCTATTCCCATTTGGAAGAAAATGAGCTTATCAGTGATAGGCAACATGGTTTTGTGCAGGGAAGGTCATGTCTTACCAACTTAATAGAATTCTTTGAGGAAGTGACAAAGTTGATTGATGAGGGAAGGGCTGTAGATGTCATATATATGGACTTCAGTAAGGCGTTTGATAAGGTTCTCCATGGTAGGCTGATGGAGAAAGTGAAGTCGCATGGGGTCCAGGGTGTACTAGCTAGATGGATAAAGAACTGGCTGGGCAACAGGAGACAGAGAGTAGTAGTGGAAGGGAGTTTCTCAAAATGGAGACGTGTGACCAGTGGTGTTCCACAGGGATCCATGCTGGGACCACTGTTGTTTGTGATATACATAAATGATTTGGAGGAAAGTATAGGTGGCCTGATTAGCAAGTTTGCAGACGACACTAAGATTGGTGGAGTAGCAGATAGTGAAGGGGACTGTCAGAGAATACAGCAGAATATAGATAGATTGGAGAGTTGGGCAGAGAAATGGCAGATGGAGTTCAATCAGGGCAAATGCGAGGTGATGCATTTTGGAAGATCCAATTCAAAAGTGAACTATACAGTAAATGGAAAAGTCCTGGGGAAAATTGATGTACAGAGAGATTTTGGTGTTCAGGTCCATTGTTCTCTGAAAGTGGCAACGCAGGTCAATAGAGTGGTCAAGAAGGCATACGGCATGCTTTCCTTCATCGGACGGGGTATTGAGTACAAGAGTTGGCAGGTCATGTTACAGTTGTATAGGACTTTGGTTAGGCCACATTTGGAATACTGCTTGCAGTTCTGGTCGCCACATTACCAAAAGGATGTAGATGCTTTGGAGAGGGTGCAGAGGAGGTTTACCAGGATGTTGCCTGGTATGGAGGGCGCTAGCTATGAAGAGAGGTTGAGTAGATTAGGATTATTTTCATTAGAAAGACGGAGGTTGAGGGGGGACCTGATTGAGGTGTACAAAATCATGAGAGGTCTCGACAGGCTGGATAGCAAGAAGCTTTTTCCCAGAGTGGGGTATTCAATTACTAGGGGTCACGAGTTCAAAGTGAGAGGGGAAATGTTTAGGGGGGATATGCTTGGAAAGTTCTTTCCGCAGAGGGTGGTGGGTGCCTGGAATGCGTTGCCAGCGGAGGTGGTAGACGCGGGTACGATAGCGTCTTTTAAGATGTATCTCGACAGATACATGAATTGGCAGGAAGCAAGGAGATACAGACCCTCAGAAAATAGGCGACATGTTTAGATAGAGGATCTGGATCGGCGCAGGCTTGGAGGGCCGAAGGGCCTGTTCCTGTGCTGTAATTTTCTTTGTTCTTTGTTCTTTGTTCTTCCTTGGTAAAGACAAATACAAAGTATTCATCTAGTACCTCAGCAATGACCTCTGTCTCCATGTGTAAATTTACTTTTTGGTCCCTAATTGGCCCCAGCTCCTCTTTTTAATACCCTTTTACTATATGCCTATAGAAAACTTTTGGATTCCCTTTTATAATAGCTGCCAGTCTCTTCACATACTCTCTCTTTTCTTCTCTTTGTTTTTACATTTTCCCTCTGAACCTTCTATGGTCAGCCTGGTTCGCACTTGTTATATCAGCCTGATATCTGTCGTACGCAACCTTTTCCTGCTTCATCTTACTGTCAATCTCTTGATCATCCAGGGAGCTGTGACTTTGTTCCTCCTACCTTTCCCCCTCATGGGAATGTTCTTCGACTGTACCCGAATCATCTCCTTTTTAAAGGCAGCCCATTGCTACTTGTCCTTTTCCATAGCTAACCTAAACGTTATGATGCAATGGTCACTGTCCCCTAAATATTTCCCTATTGCCACTTGACCCATGTGACCCACATCATTCATCAGAACCAGATCCAGCAATGCCTCCTTCCTCGTTGGGCTGGAAACATACTGATGTAGAAAATTCTCCTGAACACACTCTAGAAACTCTTGTCCCTCTCTGCCTTTTACACTACTACTATCCTATACTATATTAGGATAATTAAAGTTCCCCCATTATAACTACTGTATAGTTTTTTCACCTCTCTATAACTTCCTTGCAAATTTATTCCTCTATATCTTTTCCAGTAGCTGGGGGCCTATAGAGTTCATCAAGTAGTGTGATGATACCTCTATCGTTTCTTAGCTCTAACCAAATAGATTCTGTCCTGACCCGTCTAGGGCATCCTCTCTCTCCAGCAAGGTAACATTCTCCTTAATCAATACTGCCACCCCTCCTTCTTTATTTCCTTCCCTATCTTTCCTAAACACCTTGCAATCCAGGGATATTTAGTACTCAGTCATGCCATTTTTTGAGCCAGATCTCCACTATTCCCATGACATCATTTGACAAGGTGCCACATAAAAGGTTATTGCACAAAGTAGGAGCTCATGGTTTAGGGGGTAACATATTAGCATGGATAGAAGGATTAGCTGGCTGGTTGGCAGAAAATGGAGAGTATGCCTAAATGGGTCCTTTTCTGATTGGCAGGATGTGACGAGTGGAGTCCCGCAGAAGTCTGTGCCGGGGCCTCAACTTTTTACAATTTATATCAGTGACTTAGATGAGGGGAGCGATGGCATGGTAGCTAAATTTGCAGATGACACAAAGATAGGTAGGAAAGTATGTTGTGAAGAGGACATAAGGAGGTTGCAGACTGATATAGATAGGTTGAGTGAGTGGGCAAAAATTTGACAGATGGAGTATAATGTGGGAAAATATGAAGTTGTTCACTTTGGCAGGAAGAATAAAAAAGTAGAGTATTAAACGGGGAACAACTGCAGAATTCCGAGGTGCAGAGGGATCTAGGTGTTCTGGTGCAAGAATCACAAAAGGTTAGTATGCAGGTACAGCAAGTAATAAAGAAGGCTAATGGAATGCTATCCTTTATTACGAGATGAATTGAAAATAAAAGTAATGGTGTTATGCTTCAGTTATAAAGGGCATTGGTGAGACCATATCTTAAATACTGTGTGCAGTTTGGTCTCCTTATTTAAGGTAGGATGTGAATGCGTTGGAGGCAATTCAGAGGAAGTTTACTAGATTGATACCTGGAATGAGCAAATTGTCTTATGAGGAAAGGTTGGACAGACTGGGCTTGGTTTCACTGGAGTTTAGAAGAGTGAGGGGAGACTTGATTGAAGTATATAAGATCCTGAACAGTCTTGACAAAGTGAATGGGGAAAGGAAGTTTCCTCCTGTGGGCAAGTCCAGAACTAGGGAGCACTGTTTGAAATTAGGGGTCGCTTTTCTAGGACAGAGACGAGAAGAAATTTTTTCTCTGAAGGCTGTGCGACTTTGGAATTCTCTGCTTCCCTGCTCTCGCCCCGAAACTGGAAAACTTAATCAACCTTGCTTCCAATTTCCACCCTACTCTCACCTTTACATGGTCCATCTCTGACACTTCCCTTCCCTTCCTCGACTTCTCTGTCTCCATTTCTGGGGATAGGCTGTCCACTAATATTTGTGATAAGCCCACTGATCCCCACAGTTACCCGACTACACTTCTTCATACTCTGCCTCCTGTAAGGACTCCATTCCATTCTTCTAGTTTCTTCATCTTCGACGCATCTACTCTGATGATGCAACCTTCCATAACAGCGCTTCTGGTAGGTCTTCCTTTTTCCTGAACCGAGGATTCTGACCCACTGTGGTTGACAGGGCGCTCAACCGTGTCCAGCCCATTTCCCGCACTTCTGCCCTCACCCCTTCCCCTCCCTCCCAGAATGGCGACAGGGGTCCCCTTGTTCTCACTTTCCACCCCACCAGCATCCACATGCAGAGGATCATCCTCTGCCATTTCTGGCACCTCCAGCATGATGCCTCTACCAAACGCATCTTCCCCTTCCCTCCCCTGTCAGCATTCCGAAGGAATCGTTCCCTCTGCACCACCTTGGTCCACTCCTCCATTACCCTTGACACCTCATCCCCTTCCCACAGCACCTTCCCATGCAATCGCAGGAGGTGTAATACCTGCCCTTTTACCTCCTCACTATCCAAGGCCCTAAACACTCCTTTCAGGTGAAGCAGTGATTTACTTGTACTTCTTTCAATTTAGTATACTGTATTTGCTGCTCACAATGCGGTCTCCTGTACATTGGGGAGAACAAACGCAGATTGGGTGACTGCTTTGCGGAACACCTCTGCTCAGTCCAAAAGCATGACCCCGAGCTTCCGGTTGCTTGCCATTTCAACAATCACCCATGCTCTCATGCCAACATTTCTGTCTTTGGCCTGTCCCAGTGTTCCAGTGAACATCAACGCAAGCTCGAGGAGCAGCATCTGATCTTTCGATTAGGCACTCTACAGCCTTGCGGACTGAACATTGAGTTCAATAACTTCAGAGCATGACTGGTCTTTTATTAATATTTTATTTTTTAACCATGTGCCTGCTTTTCATGTAGTCACAGCTGCTCATTATTCTGCTATTAACACTCTCTCTGGACTAATGCTTTGTCTTTCACCACAAGATTTAACACAATCTTTACCTTTGTCCCAGGACAGCTTTGTTATTTAATCTCTCTTGCCCTATCAAACACCTTCCCCTTTGTTCTCTCCCCCACCCCCCCCCCCCCCCCTCCTCTTCAGTTGCTTAAACTTCATTCTTTTCTAACCTTTGCCAGTTCTGATGAAAGGTCACAGACCTGAAATGTTAACTTTGCTTCTCTCTCCACAGATCCTGCCAGACCTGCTGAGTATTTCCAGCACTTTTTTTATTTCAGATCTCCAGCATCTGCAGTATTTTGCTTTTATTTTGGAATTCTCTGCCTCAGAGGTGGGGTCATTGAATATTTTTAAGGCTGAGGTAGATAGATTCTTGTTAGGCAAGGGAATAAAAGATTATCGGGGGTAGATGGGAGTGTGGAATTCGAGACAGAAACACATCAGCCATGATCTTATTAAATGGCGGAGCAGGCTCGACGGGCTGGATGGCCTACTTCTGCTCCTAATTCACACAGTCGTTTGGTAGCATAGAACCATAGAAAAGTTACGGCACAGGAGGCCATTCAGCCCATCATGTCTGCATGGCTGAAAAATCTATCCGCCCAATCTAATCCCACCTTCCAGCAGCTGGTCCGTAGCCTTGCAGGTTACAGCACTTCAGGTGCATGTTGAGGTACCTTTTAAATGAGTTGAGGGTTTCTGCCTCCACCACCATTCCTGGCAGTGAATTCTAGACACCCACCACCCTCTGGGTGAAAATGTTTTTCCTCATGTCACCGCTAATCCTTCTGTGAATAACCTTAAATCTGTGCCCCCAGTAACTGACCTCTCCTCCAGCGGAAACAGGTCCTTCCTGTCTACTCTATCTAGGCCCCTCATAATTTTGTACACCTCAATTAAGTCACCCCTCAGCCTCCGCTGTTCCAAGAAAAACAACCCTAGCCACTCAAATCTTTCTTCATAGCTGCAACATTCTTGTAAATTATGTCCTTCCTGTAATGTGGTGACCAGAACTGTTGCAATACACCAGCTGTGGCCTAAACAGCATTTTATACAGTTCCAGCATTACATCCCTGCTTTTGTAATCTATACCTCAGCCAATAAAGGAAAGCATTTCATATGCCTTCTTTACCATTCTACCTGTCTTGTCACCTTCAAGGACCTGTGGACATGCAATCCAAGGTCTCTCACTTCTTCTACCCCTCTCAATATCCTATTTATTGTGTATTCCCTCACTTTGTTTGCCCTCCCCAAATGCGTTACCTCACACTTTTCTGGATTGAATTCCATTTGCCGCTTTTCCACTCACTCAACCAAACCATTGATATAATTCTGGAGTCTATGGCTATCCTCTTCACTATCAACTACACGGCCAACTTGTGTGTCATCAGCAAATTTCCCGATCATATCTCCCCCATTTAAGTCCAAATTATTAATATATACCACAAACAGCAAGGGTCCCAGCACTGAGCCCTGTGGAATGCCACTGGGAACCTCTTTCCATTCGCAGAAACATCTGTCAACTACTACTCTTTGTCTTCTGTCACTGAGCCAATTTTGGATCCATCCTGCCACGTTCCCCTGTTCCCCCTGGGCTTTCATTTTACTGACCAGTCTGCCATGCGAGACCTTGTCAAATGCCTTACTAAAATCCATGTAGACCACATCCATGCACTACCCTCAATCTTCCTTGTTACTTACTCAAAAAACTCAATCAAGTTAGTAAGACATGACCTTCCCTAAACAAATCCATGCTGACTATCCCTGATTAATCCATGTCTTTCTAAGTGGCAGTTTATCCTGTCCCTTAGAATTGTTTCTAATAATTTACCCACCACCGAGGTCAGACTGACTGGCCTATAATTATTTGGCCTATCCCTCGCACCCTTTTTAAACAATGGTATAATGTTCACAGACCTCTAATCCTCTGGCACCTCGCCCATATCCAGTGAGGATTTAAAGATGATCCTCAGCGCATCTGCTATTTCCTCCCTGGTTGCCTTTAACAACCTGGGATGCAATACGTCCGGCCCTGGCGATTTATCCACTTTCAAGGATGTCAGACCCTCTCGTACTTCCTGTTTCATTATGCTAATCGTATTTAATATTTCACACTTCTCTTTTACTACATTGTCGGCTTCATCCCTCTCCTTTGTTAAGACAGAGACAAAAAACTCATTAAAAACTCTGTCCACATCTTCTGCATCCACGTGTAAGTTCCCTTGTACCAGTAGTGTGGCTGCCTCTTTTTTCTGATCTCCACCCATATGGCCTCACTTGATGATTCATTTCACATATCATCCCTCCTCACAGCTATTATTGATTCCTTAACCAATAATGCTACACCCCATCCTTTTGTTTTTATCCCCCTCTCTATACTGCCTGAAAACACTATATCCAGGGATGTTGAGCTGCCATTCTTGCCCCTCTTTAAGCCAAGTTTCCGTTGTAGCAATGATATCATGTTGCCATACGTCTATCTGTGCCCTCAACTCATCAGCTTTATTTACTATACTCCTTGCCAAATTGCTGTGCTGCACACTTTTTAAATTCTTGTTTCCACTGAGATCATATTCCGCCATATCTACCTATGTCTGCAGCTCACCATTATTTACCATGCTTCATGCATTCACATTCATGCACTATAAACCTAATTTGGACCTTATTGCGATCCCTCTTACTCTGATCCTACCTAATGCCTTACTATTTTTCATTCTTGTGCTGTCTGTCTCTTCCAGTCCTTCGTGCAGATTTTTTTCCCTTTCTAATGTAACATCCTGGTTCCCATCCTCCTGCCAAGTTAATTTAAACCCTCCTCAATAGCACTAGAAAACCACCCCTCAAGGACATTGGTCCTCGCCCTGTTGAGGTGCAACCCATCGGGTCTGTACAGGTCCCACCTCCGAGAACTGCTCCCAATGTCCTAAGGATCTATAGTCCTCCCTCTTATACCATCTCTCCAGCCACGCATTCATCTCTTCTATACTCCTATTTCGATACACATTGGTGCATGGCACTGGGAGTAATCTGGAGATTACTGCCTTTGAGGTTCTGCTTGCTAGACTGTTTCCTAGCTCCCTAAAGTCTGCCTGCAGGACCTAATCACTCTTTCTAGCTATGTCGTTAGTACTGATATGGGCCACGACCGCTAGCTGTTCACCCTCCTCCTCAGAGTGCTTTGCAGTCACTCAGTGACACCTTTGACCCTGGCAGTGAGAAGAGAGAAGTAAAACAGAGGAAAGATCTGATGAAACTCTGCGCAGTGTATCCTCTAGCATTGCCACTTTCCTGAGCCATGGCTCTCCCAATGCCCTTGAAGGTCAGCATATCCTCAAGAGGGCAGAGAGTGTGGAGGCAGCCTCTGGCTTCTACTAGCCAGATGCTGCATGATGTTGTCTGCGATCTCCTGCAAGAAAACAGGAATGTTTGTGACAGCCTAGGGGTTTTTTTTCAAAATGTGCCTTTCATGGTCAAATACTGCAGACATTATGTATCAGATATGAGATGTGAGGAAGTGAGGATTGCAGTAGTGTTGAGAGTAGAAGGTGCAGATAATGTGATTAGGAGGAGGAGATGGAGATAAAGCATGGTGCAATGATTATCAAGAGTGAAGGGAAGTGGGGTGGGTTTTCTTGTAGGTAGTGGAACTACAGGTGGTGCAGATATGAGCAGAGAGTTCTTAAGGTGAGAGTTTAGTTTAGTTTGGTTTAGTTTAGTTTAGAGATACAGCACTGAAACAGGCCCTTCGGCCCACTGAGTCTGTGCCGACCATCAACCACCCATTTATACTAATCCTACACTAATTCCATATTCCTACCACATCCCCACCTGTCCTTATATTTCCCTACCACCTACCTATACTAGGGACAATTGCTAATGGCCAATTTACCTATCAACCTGCAAGTCTTTGGCATGTGGGAGGAAACCGGAGCACCCGGAGGAAACCCACGCAGACACAGGGAGAACTTGCAAACTCCACACAGGCAGTACCCAGAATTGAACCCGGGTTGCTGGAGCTGTGAGGCTGCAGTGCTAACCACTGCGCCACTGTGCCGCCCATAGAGTTGATGTTCTTACTTTAATAACTCTGCTGAGGTCATTAAACTTTCAGTATTGCAACCATGTCCTGGAAGATAAGCTCCTGGCATTGACCTCAACTACCTCTTCCTTCTGGTGACAGAGATGATAGCTGCAGGACTTTATGCTCCTGAGCTCTGAGGATAAGGAGGGGGTGGTATGGCAGGATCTCACGCCTCGACCAGGACCTCCAAAGCAGCAACAGAGAACCTGGTGGCCCGATCTACAGCTTTTGCAGATGTTTTTCCTCCTGTCTGCAGCCAGAATGCAACTCGTCTTTAAGAGGTTCAGACTGCTTTTTAGTGACCTGACAGATGCCCAATTTCCTACTCACAAGCAGGCATGCACCCAATAAACAGCTTGGAAAGCACTGGCTGTAGATCTGACCCTTTCTAATGAGGTTTCTGCACCAACCCTCATGGATCACCCTGGAGTCTCCTGAAATTAAAGATTAATCTCTTCGACATAAATATAAATATGTATATATTGTTGTTGGAGAGCAACCCAGGAGAAAAATCATAAGGACATTAATAAAATTGTGTTTTTTTCCATTTTATTTGAACATTTTTATTAGTTATATAATAAATGGGAGATTATACAAAATGCTGGTTGACTGGGAGGGAAGGTCATGTGAGGAAACCTCCATAGTTGGCACATCTAATTTCAGGTGGTCTCTGAAGAGGATGTGGAACTTGCACGCACCAACTGCGCTGCCATTTTCAGATGCAATTAAATTGAGACTATTGCATTTATATACTAATTGTATGTAAAATTTTGGGTATCTGGAGAAAGCAAAATTATTAAATGATTATGCATCTGACCTAGAATTTCCTATGATCAACAGCAAACCTGTTTATGATAAAGGTGCAGTGGTGATGTTGTAGTTAATCTTGTATGAAGATTCTCGCAAATTTGATACACAAGGCGCTAAAGGCAACTGGCAGTACAAAAACTGGCTCAACACCAAATAAGAGCCCCTTATCAAACTGGAACAGTGCACATTAAAAATAATGTATCTGTGAATGATTTCCAAGCCTATAATTTATCCTAAGAGTTTAGATGACAGTTAAAAACTGCTCCAGCATTGCTTTTGTGGTTTGATATTTGAAACTATCTATTAGTTGTTGCCTTGCACTCATTTACAGGCATTAATTTTACATGTAGTACATGTAAATTAATACATGGTAGGACTTTCCTGGTCATATGCTCTTCGCAATCTAAGCCACCACTCTCCAATCAGTTACTTAATAGTCATTACCAGGCTGCCATCGATACCATGGAAACACACCATCTTGCCCTTTCCTCTACTAGCCTCCAAACTGTCGTCCATTCACTGTCTTTCATTCAGATGTTTGTTTACACTGTTCCACCACCTAAGCTTTGGTTTTCCGTGTATTTTGATTCCTCGTCTTCCTTCACTCTTTTCGCCTACTGCCTCCCTTCCCTCTTTCATCCGACTTCAGTTTCCTCCACTCCTTCCACCCTCTCTCTTCTATCTCCCTCCAGTTAGCTCACAGATGCTCCTCTGTATCTATTGCTGGAGTTCCAGCCTTGCAGTCTGATGCTGCTGAGATTTGTAGCCGCGCTCCCACTTTTAGCAGTCTCAGTCACCCCATAAGTGAGCAGACATCAAGAAGGTGATGAAGCACACCCATGGACCCATGATATTCCAGTCTCTTCTCCTAGGAATTCCCCTATTTTTGTAACACTCTCCATAAGCACTCCTGTAGTGACTTTCGCATGTCTTTTTCATCTAGAGTCCCAATGGGCAGCACTGTAACAAAAAGCCTGAGAATGTGCATTTGTTGCCATTGGGTTTAAACTGCTCCAGCTCTACTAGCAATGTTTCAGCAGATACCCGTGTGTCTCCCCAATCCCCCCACCAGCTAAGGTGATTTTCCCTTTCCTCAAGATGACTTTCTGAACCTTGCCTGTTCCCCATTCTCCTCCCTCTCCTCCCCCCTCACTCTCCCTCCCTTCCTCTCATCCTCCTTCCTCTATCCCTTTACCATCGACTGTTTCCTCTCTATCCCTGTTCCCCCTCCCTTCCTTTCCTAACTCACATTCCACTCTCCCCTCCTGTCCCCCCCTCATATTTGCCTCATCTCTCCTCCATCTCCATCTCCCATTATCTGGTTTCCCCTTCTTTATCTACGTTTATTGTTTTCCAACCCTGCTTGATCTGAAAATGTCTGATTAATCTCGACTATCCATATGCAACACCACAGTTGTTTGAGTACTATTTATTTCAAAAACCAATAAATCACGTTGTACCACAAATAGAAACATATTACTTCCATTAATCTAACAAATAGTTGCTTGGTAGTACAGAACTTGAGTTTTGCTAAAAAAAAGACCTGCTGTCGAAGCTTTTCATCCTGCACTCATCAGGACAGATGCATGAGTACCAAATTGCAAAGAGGCAATAATGCATTCTGCATGACAAAAGGGTGTTGATTAGTCGAGGCGTTGCCATGGAGAATGCACAAGGGAAAAATTGTCCCGCACGCTTTTGTTTACTTCAAAAAAGGCATAAAGCTTGAACATGTTCCTTTTGCCTGCAGAGGACAAGTCCCTGTGTTTGAATGTATGTAGCTTCTAGCAACTGTAAGTGAGCCATATTGCGAGCCTGACTGATAGTCTTAAAGTGGTTACAATTAAAAAGAAAATGGCCTTGTCAGACAAAATCTCTAAAGCACAAAGTTTAAACATACGTTATATGTCATTGGTCTGTTCATAACTTCACGACCATTCACTGCAATATCCTGGTGAATATTTAGAAGTGCAACCCCAAGTAATCCACTTCCACTGGTTGGATTACAGAACTGACTAGCTGCAGAAGAAAATCCATTGTTTATGTTCTCTCAGGTGATCTAAGACACATTCTTTCATAAGGACTGTCCGCTTGAAACAAAAATCAGATATTTAGGGAGGGTGTTTAAACACTGGACCCCCCCCCCCCCACCCCACCTCCACCACTTATCCCACTGCCCTGCCCACCACCACCCCCCAACAGTCCACAGTCTATATGCCTCTGCAATTGATATCAGTACTTCACTGGAGGCCAGAGTTTTTGAGAAAGTTGTCTCCTGGCGGCCCACCTTGTTTTAGAGTCTCATCCTTCCTTTAAAACCTGTTTTTTGCATGGCCTCCATTGGTCTTTTCCTGAAAAGAATCATTTTACAGGGGAAAAAAGTCAACTGGCAGCCCTTCAATTGATGCTGGCGCTGCACATTTTTGGTCCTGCCCCAATGCCACCCCAGCACATCATACGCTCACCATTCGGGTGCAGGCACAACCCGCATGAGTTGCTGTGGTCCCATACTGCTGTGTAAGTACCTCCATTTACTAATAGGATTTTTGAGATAGTTGTAGGAGTGGCAGTGATGTGGTTAAAGTTTTAATTTATAAGATACCGTGCTTATTTTTTTCTAAAGCCCTTTTCTGGCACACTTGAAAAACTCTTATTGTTACACTGCACTAAACTGTATCTTCTATGTGAAGCTGATGTTTAAAGTTAATGCTTGACTGATTCTTTTTTAAAACAGTTTTTCTTTTAGTCTTCATGAAAGTGCATAGCAGCTGGAGAGTTGCACAGGTGTGAAATTGGATTGCACTGGAAGAAAACTGATAGTGGTATGAAGTCAATGTTGAAATGAGGGAGAGCTGATTTGGGTTTATATTTTGTTGAAGGGATTAACATTCTCTGAAGTAGAAATGAAAGAATAAGGTAATGAAAAATAATGAAATGATAATTTATTTAAAAATATGCTGATATGTAAATAGTTACGACCAGGTGAGAAAGAGGTCTAGACTTCCCTTTCAGCCTTCACCTGGTCTTACTGTAACAGGGTTTTATTTTAAACACACCTTATTTTTAGCTCCCCCTTGGTGAATCCTTGTTCACCGCTTTCCAATTATAAGGTAAAGAAACCAGTACAAACAGGCTTTCTTAGGTTTAAAGAAGAAAAGTTGAAATTTATTAAACTTAAACTCTAATTTGGTTAACGCCTACAGATACACGACACGCCCCACGTTAGCATGCATTTGCAATACACATATGCAAATAGAGACAGAAAGGAGCAGAAGAAAAATAAAAGTGGAAAGGTTTGAGGCAATATCTGAAGAGTTGTTGTTACGGTTCTTTGAACTCACTATAGAGTCCTTGATTTTAGGTAGATCTTGCTTTTTGTTGGGGCCCAGTATTCTTCTTAAACCTTGTTTGCTGTAGGAGAGTTTTCTCTCTTGGGGTTCATGTGTCTTCAGTAGATTCAGAGGCTTGTGAAAAAGAGAGATGGGAGCAGACTAGGAGCATTCTGCTTTCTCCCCAAACTGTTTGTACAAATTCCAAAAATTCAGGTTGCCCAGCAGGTTAGTCATGTGACTAGCTGGCTTGACCATGTCCATTTGTATATTTGGCCATCTTAGTAGTCAACCTGGAATGTGAGCTCCCCCACCTGCAATGTTTGGTGATCAAAAGTCCATTGTGGGTTGAATGTCAGGGAATGGCTGCTTTGGCCTTCCAAACACTGTTAATATGCAAATGTTTTTTTCCAACCACGGCTGATCTGTTTAACAAATCCTTTCTTCACTCCGGTAACAATTTAAAATCAGTGTTCATGACAAAATTAATCTGCCTCATTCTTGGCAGGTGGGGGCCTAGCATGACAAAATGAACCAGATTCTCTCTTCAGTCATGTCTGACTGGTATGTTTTATCTCTGACCAACTCAAAATACTAAAATGACAGGATCTGTACTGGCCCAAATAAGCTTCATACATATTTAAAACTCAACCCATACAACCCAATCTCCAATAAGTCATTCATATAAACATCCTCAAATGCAATAATATTACCAACAAACGTGGCTACCATCATTTTGGTTTTGAGCCATAGTTTTTATCCCTTTGAGTCGATTGTCTGAAAAGCACAAATCGCAGTTTAAATAAAAGTCAGTTTTTTTCCACTTTTGTCCTAAAAATGTGGAAGTAATAACTATTAAAACTTTTCACAGAGCTCTCATTCTTAACAAAGCAAACATCAGAACAAGCTATGTTCAGATAACTTGAAGCTAATGTGAAATTAAATTGTGTGTAGACAGATTGCTCGATACAAGTTAGTTCTCCAGTTATTCGCACAACAGCACAGCAAGGGAAACACACATGCTTGGGTTTTGGAACACAAGATCCAAGTTTACATAGAATTACGTAGAATCTACAGCACAGAAACAGGCTATTTGGACCATCTAATCCAGCCCAACAGGTCTGTGTCAGTGTTTATGCACAACACAACCCTATATTCATATCTTTCTACTCCCTTCTCCGTCATGTATGCATCAAACCTCAAGCCAGCACTCTGGTACTATTCCTTTTATATTGATTTCTTTACATATTGATACTAGTGCCTCTGCTAATTTCTCTCTAGTTTTATTGTATATTCCGTCTGGACCTGGTTTTTTTTTCATGATTAAGTTTTGCTGGTTTGTCTAATGTTCCTTCTTAACTCTTGTAAAAACCCATTTGACTTCTGCCACTGTTACTGTTTTTCTCTTTGTTGCCTCTTCAGGAAAAGTATCTAGTTAGTATCACTGCCATTTCAATATCATTCCTGTACCATTTCAATATAATCCCTGTTGATCCCTTAGTGATCATATTCCTATCTTAATTCTCCTTTTGTTACTTATGTACCTATACTTTATTTCTTTTTATATTCTATTATGTTTCCATTTCATATTTCCTTTGGCTTCCTAATTGTTTGTTTAAACTTTTTCCTAAGCTCACCACATTCTCTTTTGTAATTCTGTTCTTTATTGTTTCCATACTTTGCAAATGCTTTTAAAAAAAAAATTCAGATTAATCCTCTTATTTTTCATCACTGCTACTTTATTTTGTCACATATTTTGTTATTGCTTCTGTCCCCTGATATTTATGTTATCTTAATATCTTTTTGTATTTGTATCTTTGTTCTCATCCCTTTTTCTTATTTTAGGTGACTATTATGTCCATCGGAACACTCCCCGCCCTGCCATTTACTAATTTAAAGTCCTTGCTACAGTCCTATTTATCTTTACTGCTAGGACCTCAGGTGCAGCCCATCCTGAACTGATACCATTGCTCTAGAAAGTGGAATCACTCCTTTCCACACCATCTTTCAGCCATGTATTTACACATATGCCAGTCAGCATGTGGTCAGATAGAAATTCTGTGATTACCACCCTTGAGCTTCTGCATGTTAATTTAGCTCCTGTCCCTTAACCCCTGAGCAGGACCTCTTCCCTGTTCTTTTCTATGTCATTGGTTCCAATATAGACATGAGAACTGGTTCATTCCCCTCTCAGTCCAAGTTCCTCTCCAATTAATTTGCCTGAATACAAAGATTTTGGGATATCACAATGCTGGTCTGGTGAATCAGACATTTGATGATACCCTTACTTAAGTAAGTATCAGAGTTTCTATGTCTTGCATATTTATAAACAAGGAAAGAATTCAAGCAGAAACAAGCTTTTGTTTCTTCTTTCTTCTCCCTCCCACTTATCCTCTGAAGAAGGAAAAGACTTATGTTAATTATGTGCTGATTACACAAACACTGACGAGCAATCAAGTGTACCCCAGATCCTGATAGTGCTATCAAGCGACACTTACTCAGCAATAAGCTGCTCAGTGATGCTCAGTTTGGGTTTTGCCAGGGCCACTCAGCTCCTGACCTCATTACAGCCTTGGTCCAAACATGGACAAAAGAGCTGAACTCAAGAGGCGAGGTGAGAGTGATTTGCCCTCGACATCAAGGCACCCTAGCAAAACTGAAGTCAAAGGGAATCGGGGAAAAACTCTCCACTGCTTGGTGTCATACCTAGCACAAAGGAAGGTGGTTGTAGTTGTTAGAGGCCAATCATCACAGTCCCAGGACATCACTACAGGAGTTCCTCAGGGTAGTGTCCCAGGCCCCACCATCTTCAGCTACTTCATCAGTTACCTTCTCTCCGTGTGGTCAGAGGTGGGGATGTTTGCTGATGATTGCACAATGTTCAGTATCATTCGCGACTCTTCAGATAATGAAGCAGTCCATGTCCATATGCAGCAAGACCTGGTCAACATTCAGGCTTGGGCTTATAAGTGGCATGTCACATTCGCACCACACAAGTGCCAGGCAACGACCATCTCCAACAAAAGAGAATCCAACCTTCTCCCCATGACATTCAATGGCATTACCATCGCTTAATCCCCATTCTCAATCCTGGGGGATTACTATTGACCAGAAACTGAACTGGACCAATCATGTAAATACTGTGGCTACAAGAGCAGGTCGGAGGCTGGGAATTCTGCAGCGAGTAACTCACCTTCTGACTCCCCAAAACCTGTCCACCATCTACAAGGCGCAAGACAGGAGTGTGATTGAATACTCTCCATTTGCCTGGATGACTGCAGCTCCAACAACACTCGAGAAGCTCGACACCATCCAAGACAAGGCAACCTGCTTGATTGGTACCCAATCCACCACCTTAAACATTCACTCACTCCATCACTAACGCACAGTGACAGCAGTGTACACCATATACAAGATGCACTGCAGCAACTTACCAAAGCTCCTTCGACAGCACCTTCCAAACAAGAGACCTCTACCACCTAGAAGGACAAGGGCAGCAGATGCATGGGAACACCACCATCTACAATTCCCTTCCAAGCCACACACCTGACTTGGAACTATATTGCTGTTCCTTCTCTGTCACTGGGTCAAAATCCTGGAACTCCCTTCCTAACAGCACGGTGGATGTGCCTACCCCACATGGACTGCAGCGGTTCAAGAAGGCGGCTCACCACAACCTTCTCAAGGGCAATTAGGGATGGGCAATAAATATTGGCCTAGCATAACAAGTTCACAGACCTGAAAGCTATCTCTGCTTCTTTCTCCACAGATGCTGCTTGACCTGTAGAGTTTCCCCAGCACTTTCTGCTTTGCTGTCACATACTTACCCAGCTGTGTCCCCAGTGTCCTGTGAAGTTGTGATCCTCTTCTTCCACTCATATGTTACATTGCTTCTTGTAAGAGTACTGCACCTGGGTGAATACTTTTAATTTTGCACAATCCAGGACGTGAGATGTAAATGTACCATAAAAAGCAAATGCATAACAGAAATAAAACCATAATTGAAGAATAATTACCTATGAGTTTCTAATCATTTGTGAAAAGCCGCTGACTAATATGCATTTGGAATCTGTATTCATTTCTCTGGTAACTGTTATGTGAAAAGACATGTAACTGCAATTGAATGATCTTTGTTAAAAACAGGAAAATATGTTCATATTCTAGCTACATTGCCAACTAGAAATATTACACCAGTAACTATGATCAGCTGCTGCAGAAGCCAAGTGTTCGTGAACATGTGTCAATGTGTAATAGTTGAAAAACCATGACAACAGCGCAGATTTCCCCACCAGTCCTGCATTGGTTTTCAAACATGTGCAAGACAAACCTTGCAGCCAGAAATTAGAGCAGGTGGAGTCACCTTTGCATTTAACCACGCCAAAAGCCGAGGGTGGCAGAGGGGTGCTCTAGGGTGGCCCCACAGTGCAGCGAAGGCTCCCTGCTCACTCTCCTCTAGGCTATGCGGGCAAGGCGGGAGGTCCTTTTCACCAGCGATGGTAAGAAGAGGCACTCCTGCCTGAGCAAGGCAGTCTGGCTGGAGATGGCAGAGGAGGTGACTAGCCATGAGGCCATCTGCCGTCAAAGGGTCCAATGCCGGAAGGGAATGAACGAGCACTGCCCCAGCCAGCCGGGCCCTCTGGGCCCCATGCGCACAGGGTACGAGCGCCAAAGTTATCCACAGCCAAAGGGCAATCAGATCAGCAGCCTTCCTCCAGTCAGGCAGCTAGCGCAGAGGTTGCACCAAGAAGGGGCAACCTCTCCATTTACAGAAAACACACCGACACAAATGGGAATGCACGGGTGTCACAGCAATGTAATTACGTCTTTCACTAAATATTCCTCACTAAAATGTGTGTCCTCTTCTCTGTGTGAATGATGTGTACCAGCATGTAGTGCCAATGTCACATCTCTTCGCACCGTTGGCCCTTCAGGAGAGCCAACATATGCAATAATATCATTGCTATGCCGCCATTCCTCATGAGTGCCTCCACGGATGCAGCGACATGGACATTGGCTCAGTCAGCTGCTGCCTCTAGTGGTTTTCACAGGGATGCTGCAGATGTGGACTGGTGCACAGCAGGTGAGCGAAAGTGATGTGTGGCTTGCAGAGCTCATGTTGGTTCCTATGGAGCAGAGAACCTTTGTCTGATAAGCCACTGCCGTACATCCCGAGCCCACTGCTAGCCCTGGATGCCATCTGCCCTCCCATGTGCCTTTCCTGTTATAGGTCCTCAGCATCCTCATCGTCTGAGGAGGAATCCTGTTGACATCTCTCCTCATCATGTCAGGCCTGGCCCCTATTGTGTGCGTAGTTGTGTAGAGCACAGCGAGCAGCAAAGAAAGGAGCTGGCCTTTTCGGCCCATAGTACAGGGCATCACCCTATCCATACAGGCATTGGAGGCGCTCTTTCAGCATGCTGATCACCAGCTCAATGGTGGCTCTTGTAGCTCAGTGGCTGGTGTTGCATCTCTCCTCTGCAGCAAAGGATAGCCCTTATCTCCAAGAAGCCACCCCTCCGTCTGAGCCAGTTCAGTGAACAGTGGCGGCAGCTCCCTGAGAAGCGGGCAGAGATTTGCATGAAGATTCTCCGGTGATCACATACAGCTTCACCTAGATTGAGAGGATTCCTTTAATGGTGACATCTGCAGGTGGTAGCCTGGCAGGAGGCCTGATGGCCACATGGGTGCAGCCTCTGAATATTAAAATCTATAGTTTTCCGGCAATGATGCTGAAACCTATGGCCCTCTGGGCCTGGCTGAGAGAGTCCGTCCTGAAGCGGATGTACTCACTTGCCCTCCAGTACAAGGCATCAGTGACCTCCCTGATACAGCGATGCACTACTGACTGTGTGAGCCCACAAAGGTCTACAGTGGGCCCCTGAAAAGCTGCATAGGCATCGAGCCTGAGAACCGCTGCCACTATGAGGACCAAAGGCATAGGATGTCCACCGAAACCCATGGGCTGCAGGTCATCTTTGAGCAGGGCACAGAGACGTGTCATGACCCTCTCTACATGCGCATTTGCCTCTGACACTGGTGCTCTGACATCCGATGGCAAGTCATGTGGGGCCTGTCGATGCATGGTGACCGTAATGGTGAGCTCCCCTTGGGGCCGCTGCTCCTCACAACAGGGGGCCTCTGCGTGGATCGCACCTGCCTGTGATTTTGGCTCTGGCGCATATGGATCCTCAGGAGCAGAGGATCGCACAATGTGGGATGAGCCATACCCATTTCCATGTGTTAAATTAAGTTGAACGACACTAAGATTGGTGGAGCAGCAGATAGTGAAGGGGACTGTCAGAGAATACAGCAGTATATAGATAGATTGGAGAGTTGGGCAGAGAAATGGCAGATGGAGTTCAATCAGGGCAAATGCGAGGTGATGCATTTTGGAAGATCCAATTCAAGAGTGAACTATACAGTAAATGGAAAAGTCCTGGGGAAAATTGATACACAGAAAGATTTGGGTGTTCAGGTCCATTGTTCCCTGAATGTGGCAACACAGGTCAATAGAGTGGTCAAGAAGGCGTACGGCATGCTTTCCTTCATCAGACGGGGTATTGAGTACAAGGGTTGGCAGGTCATGTTACAGTTGTATAGGACTTTGGTTCGGCCACATTTGGAATACTGCGTGCAGTTCTGGTCGCCACATTACCAAAAGGATGTGGATGCTTTGGAGAGGGTGCAGAGAAGGTTCACCAGGATGTTGCCTGGTATGGAAGGCACAAGCTATGAAGAGAGGTTGAGTAGATTAGGATTATTTTCATTAGAAAGACGAAGGTTGAGGGGGGACCTGATTGAGGTGTACAAAATCATGAGAGGTATAGACAGGGTGGATAGCAAGAAGCTTTTTCCCAGAGTGGGGGATTCAATTACTAGGGGTCACGAGTTCAAAGTGAGAGGGGAAAAGTTTAAGTGGGATACGCGTGGAAAGTTCTTTACGCAGAGGGTGGTGGGTGCCTGGAACGCGTTGCCAGCGGAGGTGGTAGACGCGGGCACGATAGCATCTTTTAAGATGTATCTAGACAGATACATGAATGGGCAAGAAGCAAAGAGATACAGACCCTTAGAAAATAGGCGACATGTTTAGATAGAGGATCTGGATCGGCGCAGGCTTGGAGGGCCGAAGGGCCTGTTCCTGTGCTGTAATTTTCTTTGTTCTTTGTTCATGTTCTTTATTTGAAGGTTCCTAACAGGGCAGGGATTGGTGTTGACGGGTACATCAGGTGCTTTCATGGATCAACTATGTGGCGTGGCATGGCATTGCCCATCTTGGCCAACACTCAGTGGCACAGCATGACCACATCAAGATCCTACCAGCTGCATTGATTGCCCCCACCATCCATATAACCTTAATGCTCCTACCCTTTCTGGCATCCTCCCCACATACAGGGTGACTAGAGTGCCAGTGCTCCTTCACAAACACAAACAAACGCAGAGCGTACACTGTTGGAGGGAGGGTACACGGTACCTCCCATCCTGCCTGCAGAGCCTTCCCTCCAGTAATCCCAGACACCCACCCTCCTTTTAAAAATGCAGATCTGAGACTTCTGAATATTCCACGCCCCACCCCCCCCTCCCTCCCAGTGTGCAGAGTGAGAACCCTGAATATCTGAACTTACCTTCGGTGGAGAAAACTTCTGCCTTTGATGACCCGCCGGCTTTTCTGTTTCGGAATGGGACGGGACGGGATGGCCACCCATTCAACATAAAATCCGGAAGTGTGCATTGAGAGGCGGCAGGCTGCATAATTTGCAGAGGTAAGTACCGTTTTGAATATGGTAATTGGGGTGCTGCCATCAAGCGGCGGTGGGAGGGCCGCACCAAGGCCGCCCACCGTCGGTAATATGCGGCAGGCCCTTCTTGACGTCGGGGGTCAAGGTGGGCCTCTCACCACAGAATTTTACCAGCCCCCATGCTGCAACCTGCGGCATTGAGGAGCCCATAAAATTCAGCCCAATGTTCACTTGCACAAGCTATTGTTAGCTATTATATTGATATGAACTTTTTGAACTACAGCCTTTGTAACATAATATAAATGAATACTATCCAGGCAATTAAGCAAGACCTGCAAATGAGTGAATTTTTGCTACGGTAATATAAAAGCAATGGAATTGTAGATAAACTGTTATTGGAGCGTATCACTAATATCATTGCAGTTGATTAATTTTTACTGTATGCTGCACATTTTAGTGAGACAAAGGACTTCTGTAATTATTGTGCCAATAACATGTTCAAGTAAAATGTACAATGCTGTATGGATAATAACAGAATAAGGGTTCTTTCCAATAAAAGAATTTATGTAAATTATCTGTTAGAGAAGGCAAAACCATTTAGAATTAAGTTTTACATGGGTTTTTGGGGCAAGAAGTAGAAAGACAAAAGGGTTTTGGGAAAAAAATTAAGAATGTAAAGGTGTGATGGCTAAAGGAGAGAGAAGCAGCAGAACAGGGGAAGAAAATGTGCAGGTGGAACAGAGGGAGGGAGGGAGGGGCTGTGTAGAGTAGATCAAAATGGGAAGAATGAAGGGTGTGTGCTGGAGAAGGTTGCACACAAGATTGAACCAGGCTGTGGATGGGTTTGAAAACTAGGCTTCTCTGATAATCTGTTGTTACTTTTAAAATAGTTTTTCTTGCATTTTGTGATTACTGAATTATTCTGTACTAAATGCAGTGTTAATGGGATTACGGATGAAAAAAAGTCAACTATGAGAAAAGGGCATTTAACTCACTACGATTGACCTTGCATTATTTCAACTCACTCAGTTGAGACTTTTGAACTCATGGTCTTTTATACCATTATCTGACTTGGCCTTTAGTGATATGGAATGAATGGAAATCATTCAGCCAGGGAAGATCTTAGCAAGCAATGGTTCACAAGGTACTCCATGGTTTGGAAAGCATCCCCAGAGTGTCATATTGGGCTACCCTTCATCCTTCACTCATGTAACAGGAGGTTGCAGCACCCATATGTAGTTTTGATGTGGTTCACTGTGACCAAATGTTACTTAGCATGGTGAAGCCAGGTGTTTGATCCCCAGGGGTCTGTGATTGGGTCCTGATTTGTAAACCCTGGTTTCCTATACCCTCTTCCAGAGCCTTAGGTGAAAATTCTGAAGTTTTGAGAGTTTCAATTGCTAAGAGAAGGGGTTTCTGGATTTAAGGCACCATCTCAGGAGCTTGTGGAGCTCTTCATTAATTGACAGATCGGAGTTTTCTGGGACCCTGTTGTATTCTCTGACTATTGTTTCTTCCCTTCTGAGAGGTGAAGGCAAAATACAAGCGAGGTCAGACAGTCAAACTGTTAGTGTTGGTTTCAGCATTTCTGTGAAGATTATCATAGTTGCTTGTCCACAAGATTTATATGTGCACTTTATGTCTATGCTGATACACAATATTCAGTTACTGAGAAAAGGCTAAACTGGCATCTGCTCACCAGGTGATCCCAGCTAATTTGTGGATTAAGTTTATCCTACTCTTTATCTTGGCTTCAGTTTTTGTCAGATGTTGATGATATTTGATCTATGATCCAGAACCACTCCAAGATCACTTGGGAAGTCCTCGTGCCTGAGCCCAGTACTGCCAATGGTAGTTTTTTTTAATATAAATACTGGCTGCTCAAATCAAAGGTAGAGATAAAGGGCTGAATTTTCATCTTGGGGCATGGAAGATGAGCCTGGAAGACTTACAGTTGTGAACCTGCCCCTGGGGAGGGGAAAACAGAAATGATGTACGATATTTATGGGGGCAAACCCTTCATTGATGTGGTGATGGGTTCGCTGTCCAATTAGTGGCCGCAGGAACAGAGTTGCAACTTTTAAAGTGTGGACCCAATTTAAATAGAACTCTGCAACCATTTCTGTGGCTGCTGTTTAAATCAACTTGTTGGCCTTCCAAAGATGTCCCAGAAGAGCCAGAAGCCTTTCATGCAGGGCAGAGCTGTCCCTAGGTTCTCCAATGCTGACCTAGAAGCAATGTTGGAGGCCGTGAGGGAGAGGAGAGAGGTCCTGTTCCCTGAAGGTGGAAAGATGAGGCCACCTGCACAAATGAAGCACCCTGGCATGACATAGCAGAGACTGAGCTGCAGAAGCACAACAGTACCGGAAAGACTTCAACGATCTCATATGCTCTGGCTAGGTGAGTGCCACCCTTAACCCTCAGGACAGGCCTCTGGGTGTTCCCCCTCCAGCAGACACATCAGCCTAAGGAGCCTCAGGGCACATGCTGCTCCTGAACATGCGAGCAGTGTGTGTCCAGGGAACTTAATGACCCTTCAGTATAGCTCAGAGTGATAGTGCTGCTGAGGACCTGTCACCACTGATAAAAGCAGCTGCTAGTGAATGAGCAGCTGGCATTGGTCATAAGGCCAACATTGCCTTATCCTGCTCTCTTTTGTCTATGCAGGTGACACAGGTATACAATGCAAGGGAGAGGGCCCAAAAGGGAGGAGGTGCCACCTACTTTCATGCAACAAATCCCATAGAGGATTGAGCAATGGAAATAGCCAGCATCACTGACCAGGAGGAAGTCAACTCTGGTGAGATGGGAACTCATGGTGAAGATGGAGGTTTCAGAGGGCACGGTGCTCATTGAGGAGATGCATTGCACTCCAAGTCAGCATGCCAAACACTGAATTCCATTGGGAAGCCTCAGCACTGTTGTTCAAGGCCAGCTCTCATATTTTCTTGCATCTGCCACAGATACAGACATCTGTCCACGGAGACCCTCCTCCTCCCAAGCAGAAGCCGAGGAAGAGCAGCTGGAAACAGAAGAGGCACCATCAAACCTTACAAGCACACCATCCACAAGCACAAATACACTCACCTTGATAGGTTCTCATGCACAGTTAGAGAGTGTGTCATTGAGTGAGGAATACAGCACTAGTGGGCAGGAGGAGCTGCCAGAGACAGAGGCAGTTCTGGTCAGTTCCCCTTGGAGGAGCAAGGGCAGACACAGCCCCACTCAGCTGGATACAGATGGAGGGGCTCAGGAGTTACTGAGGCTGTACCTGGAACACTACCAGAATATATGCTCTCAGAGTTCCCTGAGGCATTGCAGGATTACAGGCAGAGAATAGAGGAGTTTGATCAAGTGGCAGATTATCCAATCACCAAAATGAGGAAGCAGGGGATGGTCTTTGATCCATAACTGTTTCATTCTCAATCCACAGTTCAGTACAAATACCAGTTTCCATTCTCTTCTTCTGGACTCACTCCCTGACTGGGGAAAAACCCAGCCCTTAAATACAAACAGCAATCAGCATCACCTGCTCATCCAGCTCTTGTCCACCACCATAGCTCAGGGCTATTGAGAGAGTGGCCAACCTCATGGGGAGCCATATTCAGCATCACTGTGAGTAGATGCAGGAGCAGCACACTAACATGCACAGGATGCATGCCACAATATGTAGCCTGAAGTGATCAGTGGCACAGGTGGCGCAGAGATGCTTGGAGTGGATGCCAGTTGCACCCTAGCTGGTGCTCCCCTCCAGCCATCCAGAGTGCCTGACAAGTGCTGAAGATGTCACGGAGGAAGATAAAGGTGCAACCCCTCAAGGGGCACCATCATTGTCCTTGGCCTTGAAGCAGGTGCAGTAGCCTCTGGAGAGACCCCCACAGGCACCTCCATGTCAAGGACAACCATCACAGGCAGAGATAAATGAGCAGGCTGCCTCCACTTCCTCCTAGGCAACAAAGGGAGCACTGCATAGCAGTGGCCAAGTGCAGAGGCCACTGCACTGCGTGGAGCACTGAGTGGGCCACTGTGGTGTCTTCTTTCGTCTGAGCACAATGTCCATTTCTTTGCACTGTATAAATAATAACACTTTAAGTCACTCATCTAAGACTCATTTTGTTGCTGACGTGACAAGAAAAGTGGTGTGAGGTGCTGAAGGAAATCAAGGGTTTCTTAAAGGTGAGGGCAAAGCCTCTGGTCAGATGTGCATCCTTCATTGGTAGTAAGTGTTATTTCAGGTTGCATCTTGCATGGATGTGTTTGCACAACTACCTCAGACTGACGTCCATAGCATACCCTTCATCCTGGGTCAGAGGGGCTCAGTTCGAACGTTTCTGAATCAAATGCTCCCTGACATTCACGGCATCCTGTTGAGATCTTCGTACCCTGTGCCATGCCTGTCCACCTCTCTGTGCAGCTGGAGCACCTCGGTGTTCTTCATCCTCCTCCTCAGCCTCCAGTTCCTCCTCCTGTCTCACCTCCTATTCCTCCACTTTCTGCAATGAGTTATGTAGTTCCAAAGCCTCACTGTCCTCAATGTCCACACATCTCTGGAGGGCCATGTTATGGAGAGCGCAGCAAACCACCACAATGACCGAGACCCTTGCCTGAGCATTTTGGAGGATGCCACCAGACCGATCCAGGCACTAGAATCGCATCTTCGGAACCCCGCTGGCCTGCTCAATGGTGGTCCTAGTGAGCAAGTAGGAATGGTTGTATAGCCTTTGTTCCTCTGTCTGGGCATTTCGTAGAGGCGTCAGTAGCCATCTAATCAAGGAATATCCCTTGTCCCCTAGGATTCATCAACGCACTTTGGGGGTTGGAGTGAAGATCTGAGGCAGCCTGGATGGGCGGAGGATGAAAGAGTCATGGCAACTGCCAGGAAAGCGAGTGCACACATGGAGGAAGCTCTTGTTGTGGTTGCAGACTATCTGAACATTGAGGGAGTGGAAGCCCTTCCTGTTCATGAATCTGACTGACCTGTCACTGGGTGCCTTGTTGGCCACATGTGTGCAATCAATGATGCCCTGCACCTGGAGGAATACAGTGAGGGCAGCGAGGTCCAATGACCCCGCTGCCTGCAAGGCGTCATCTGTTGCGAAATGGATGTATTGTCTAGATCTGGCGTAAAGAGCATCAGTGACCTGCAAGATGCAGTGGTGTCATGCCCAGTAAAGACATAGTATATTCCTAACTTTTAAGAAACAAACTTTATTCCATGTGGACTCTTTGAAATTGACTTTTCCTTCAAAAAAGTGGACACTGTGCTGCAAAGATGGCCACCAAAGGTCAGATGCCCTGGCTTGTGTATTCAAAAACTGCTTCACTGTCTCAAAAGAAAAAAAGGATACAGACTAGATTAAGAGGTATCAACTATATCCATCCTGAAACACGCAAGAGACATTCCTGAAATGAATGATTTTCTTCTGAGACAATGAAGATGTGAAGTAGCCATGTCATAACAGAATGGTACCCATCCTGACCTCCATAGTTGGCCGTGGATTCCATATCCTGGTCCATTGTGTGGTCACCCAGAGGAGAAGGCCATGTGTCAAATAACAAAAATGCTAACGTGATGAATTTTTACCTTAAAAGGTTACCATCTGTGGAGAGAGTGAGAGGTCAAGCAACATCACAGAAAGCTGTCCAGCGAGAGGCTATGGAAAGAGATCCAGCCTAAACAAGGAAAAAGCCCTGTGGCTAACTCTATACTTCAGCTTGCTGCAACAAAAAACTGAAAGTGACCACCCCCCCTCAGTCTGAAGACTTAACCACCAGAAAACTTACAACACCTCAACAAGTTCAAGACTAAAAACACACAGACTTGCACCTTTAACAGAGACTGTCCTTTGAGAAGATTCAACAGATTTACCATGGACCATGAACACCTACCATGCTTTAAACCACTTACCCTTTTTCCTCTTTATCCATCTATTCTTGCATATGCACGTGTGAGTGAACATGTGTGTGAGTGAGTTTGCAAACATTTCGGGGAAGGAATATTATTAAACAGATAGTTATCTTTTGTTTAACCTATGAGAAAACCTGTCATTTGTTTGTTTATTTGACCTAAAACACTCAGAAGCTAATTCATAATTTTAAACAAAACACGATTGCAGTCAGTAGGGAGGTGAACAGTGGAACCACCCATACCCCTTACCACCTGTCCATAACAATGTTGCTGCCGTTTGCAAGCTGCCACCAAGGTCAGCAGCTGATCCTTGGAAGGAAGCAAAAGGGAAGAAATTCAAGGCCAGATGGACTTTGATGGCTACTTTCAAAATTCTCTAAATTCTGGAAGGGTTTCTACAGACTGGAAAGGAGCAAATGTCACCCCACTATTTAAGAAGGGAGCGAGAGAGAAAGCAAAGAACTACAGACCTGTTAGTTTGACGTCAGTAGTAGGGAAAATGTTAGAATCTATTATAAAGGATGAGATAACTCGATACTTGGAAAATAATGATATGATTGGGCAGAGTCAACATGGATTTATGAAAGGGAAATCATGTTTAACAAACGTGTTGGAGTTTTTTGAGGATGTTACTTGTAGCATTGATAAAGGAGAACCAGTGGATGTGGTGCATTTGGATTTTCAGAAGGCTTTTGATAAGGTCCCACACAGGAAGTTAGTAAACAAAATTAGAGAACATGGTATTGGGGGTAATATACTGGTATGGATTGAGAATTGGTTAACAGACAGAAAGCAGAGAGTAGGAATAAATGGGTCGTTCTCAGAATGGCAGGCTGTTACTAGTGGGGTACCGCAAGGATCAGTGCTTGGGTCACAGCTGTTCACAATCTACATAAATGATTTGGATGTGCGGTTCAAATGTAATATTTCCAAATTTGCTGATGACACAAAACTAGGTGGGAATGTAAGTTGTGAGAAGGATGCAAGGAGGCTTCAAGGGGATTTGGACAGGCTAAGTGAATGGGCAAGAACATGGTACATAGAATATAATGTGAATAAGTGTGAAGTTATCTACTTTGGTAGAAAAAACAGAAAGGCAGAGTATTCCTTAAATGGCAAAAGGTTGGGAAATGTTGATGTCCAAAGGGACCTTGGTGTTCTTGTTCATGAGTCACTAAAAGCAAGCATGCAGGTGCAGCAAGCAATGAGGAAGGCAAATGGTATGTTGGCATTCATTGCAAGGGGATTCGAGTACAGGAGTAAAGATGTCTTGCTGCAATTGTATAAAGCCTTAGTGAGACCCGCACCTTGAGTATTGTGTGTAGTTTTGGTTCCTCATCTGAGGAAGGATATACTTGCCATAGAGAGAATACAACGGAGGTTCACCAGACTAATCCTTGGGATGGTGGGATCATCTTATGAAGAGAGATTGCAGAAACTGGGCCTGTATTCTCTAGAGTTTCAACGAATGAGAGGTGATCTCATTGAAATTTACAAAATTCTTACAGGGCGTGAAAGGGTAGATGTGGATAGGATGTTTCTTCTGGCTGGTGAGTCCAGAACCAATAAGGGGCAGGCCATTTAAACCTGAGATGAGGATGGATTTCCTTCATGGAATTCTCTATGCCAGAGGTCTGCAGAAGCTCAATCATTGAACATGTTCAAGACAGAAATTGATAGATTTCTGGATACGAATGACATCAAGAGATATGGGGATAGTGGGGAAAAATGGTGTTGAGGTAGATAATCAGCCATGGTCTGTTTTAATGGCAAAGCAGCCTTGATGGGCAGAATGACTGTCTCCTGCTCCTATTTCCTATGATCCTACTGGTAGGGCACGTCGACCAGTGCAGTGAGATGTTAGGTCTTCGGCAACAAAGACACAGATGTCTGTGACCATCTGCCTGGAGAGTCGCAGATTCCTGCAGCACTGGGTCTCGGTCATCTTCAGGTAGCTGCGGCTTCCTGGTAGACCCTATGTGGAGGTATGGCCTCTGACTCCTCCCTGCCCCTAGTTCCTTTCCTCTGCCCTCCTGATGCCTGGGGCTCTGCCTTTCCTGTGGAGGATGTTGCCCTTCATCTGCATTGAGCCCAAATCCCAAGAGTCATGTCCCCATTACCAACTGCTGCCTTCCTTGGGCTCAGCTGCTTGTCACATTATCTTTGGCAGCCTTGCCCCCTGCTCTTGTGCCCCATGATGCCAGGCGGGCAATGACCCCCCCCCACCAAACACCTTACTGCCTGAGTGTCCACTCTGCCCGAATCCTGCACAGTACCAAGCGCACCTGTCTACCAATGTCCGAGTCTCTGTCTATGCCATTGAAACTTTCATGGCTCCAGAGTAATCCCTGGGGCAGCCATGACCAGCTCCCCACTCTGTACCCATCTCCTTTCACCAAGTCTGCCCCAGACAGTGTGTGTAACCCGTTGCCTTCGTGAAACTCTCAACACTCCCTCTTTAACAATGTTAATTGGCCTTAATGGGGGATATGGTGGGATCATGATCACGCCCTCCCCGCCACCCTGGTGAACATAGCCAGCATGGGGAACTGGCACGCCGACCATTGCGGCATTTTCCGGCCCCATCCGCCTCCAATCTTGACCTCGCAGGGCTGGAAATTCAGCTTAAACATTTTCTGAGGTTTCAGACAAAGCCGCCAGAGCTTATAATGGTCGTCAAGTATTTCAGGTTATCGCAGAGTCATCTGCATTTTCAAATTTCCTTGGCTGGATTGGGGAGATGTTACCGATGAAAATATTAAAAATCAATGGTGCCAAGAGTGAGTACTGTGGGAGCCTGTTATTTAGTAGTCAAGGTCTGCTAATTTGCTCCTTGAGATTTATGTGGAACTTGTGGTTGCTGAGGTTGGCTGTCAGTAGATGCAGTATTAGTTTACAGCATACTATTCATACATTTTCAGCAGTAGACTGGCCCTCCAAACTGTGTCATATGCTGCAGACAAATCCACGAATGTCACTGCTGTTTTGAGTCCATCTTCACGTGATCCTCTTTGTTAGTCACTCCAGCATAACCAGTGACATCAAGGCAACTAAATGCCGATTGATGGCCACCTGGTCTAAAAAGTAACACATGATGTGTTTGGTGGTTGGATCAGTTTGATAGTGGCAGAAATTACAGAAAATGGTTTGTTAAATGTAGAGGCTGATGGTTGGAAAGTGACCATAAAAGGGTACCAAACATGACTTTTGGAGATAAAAACAGGAAGTGCTAGAAATACTCAACAGGTCTGGCAGCATAGGTGGAGAGAGAAACAGTTAAAATTTTCAGGTTCTGATGAAAGGTCACAGACCTGAAATGTTAACTCTGTTTCTTTCTGCACAGATGCTGCCAGACCTGCTGAGTATTTCCAACACTTTCTGTTTTTATTTCAGATTTCCAGCATCTGCAGTATTTTGCTTTTATGATTCTTGGAAAGGCTGCTGGCAGGAGTTTGGGAAATGTGATGAACTCAATTTGACGATTCAGTCTACTATAATAGAAAGGAATCCTCAGCTGATGAAAAAGGACTTTTCAAAAGCTCTGATATAAAAGGGGGAATCATAAAAAGAGATGCACTGGAGAAATTGGGAAAAGAGAGTGAAGTCTTTACAGGAAATGGAGTGGGAAGAGGTAAATCTAGGTATTTGTGGGAATTATTATAGATATCAAATGAAAACCCATCCCTTGAGACAGAAAAAGAAGTCTAAGAAGCAAGTTAAGGGTTGGAGATTGACTATGAAAACATAAAGAAGGGTTTGAAATTGGAAGAAAAATTAATAAAATTTTCTAGATCAGGATGAGAACAGGATGTGGCACTGACACAGTATTGGATGTAATGATAAAGAAGGTGGAGAGGGTGGGGAGAGGGCCTGAGTGGGACTGGAACAAAGTGTGTTCACCATATCCTACAAAAAGACTGGCATAACTTGGAACCATGCATTTACATTGGAGGAGTTGAAAATAAATTCAGCTAGGTGAAGGAAGGTGGTGGTGTTTGTCAACTAGCTGAACTGTTGTTTGAAGAGGAAGGTCAGGGTCCTCAGGTTATCCTGATGATGGGTGGAATTGTAAAGAACAAGCCTGTGTCTATATTGGCCTTTTTGCAAACTTTGGATGTCCCACAGTGCTTTAGAGCCAATGAAATACTTTTGTAGTATTGTCACTGTTGTAACTTTGGGATACACACCAGCCAATTTGTGCCAGACCAACAAACGGTAATGAGATAAATAATCAGATTGTCTGCTGAGAATTTTCTTGCTCTTCTTCAAAAAGTGCCATGGGAATTTTTATGTCCACCTGATATCTCATCCAAAAGGGAGAACCTCTGACTATGCAGCACTTCCTCAGTACTATACTGAAGTGGCATTCGGGATCATGTGCTAGAATGGGCCTTAAACCCACAACCTTCTGGCTTTTAGGTATGAGTGCTACCAAGGCTGACACCAGTATACAGAGAAACTGTATGTCCATAGTATAAAGCAGTTGGTTTGAGCCAGAAAACTGGTGTTCATTCAAGTGCCATAAGGCATCAGAGAAGTCATAGATGGTTAGGGACAGGACAGGGGGGATGAGGGGTGGAGGGGCGGGCAGGACCAGTGAAATAGGATCAAGGTAAGAGGAAAGTTCAATGGGACAGGAGCAGGCTGAAATGATTGGTCGACTGGAACAATCGTGCCCATGTATCCTGAGGGGGAAGTAGAAACCGGTTGTGCGGGGCATCTGGAAATATGTGGTTGGAGATTGTGGGGGAAGACTTCCAGAAGAGATGAGGTCAATAACAGTCTGGAAATAATGCCTTAACATTAAATCGTGGGGTCGTGGTCTCGGAAAGATGGGAGAAGTTGTTAGGGAGTTGGTGTTCTGCCTCAGCCATGTCAGTTTCTCTACCCTCTCACTTGCTCTAATCTATCTTTCCCCGATCTTACAGTATACTGTTCTCTTAGGTCCAATCCCAACATCATTGTCAAACCTGCTGGCCAGGGTGAGGCTGCTGTTGTTTGGTGAATGGATCATGGTGGCTACTCCTGTTGTACTCAAACGAACTAAATCATCTCAGCCAGAGTAGGTGTGAATAATCTCTGTAATGTCCAAACAGTTTTTTGTAGTCTGCTGCATGGTGGCTCAGGCACCCCAGTTGAACTCTAATCTGTATCTCTTAGTACTGATGACATGTGAATTTAACCCATGTGAACTAGGTTTAATACATTGTAGGATTTTTAGCAAATATGACATGAAAATCCCCCTGTGGCAACATGCTCAGAAATCCAGATGTGATAATGCCATTTAATACCTTTACATACCTTGATTGATGCACTGTAGCCAGCCAGGCAATGAAGGATACAACTGGAGACTAGTCTTTACACACTTATAAGCTATAATTTACAGAGACATACATTACACTCATGCACCTCCAAATCTGACAACCATAGTTTCAGTCTGCTCTTTTATAAAGGAGCACAGGTGAATGTCCAGTTAATGTTCATTTTTTTTTATTCGTTTGGGGGATGCTAAGCCAGCACTTACTGCCCATCTCTAATGGCTGTTGAGAAGGTGGTAGTGAGCTGCCTTCTTGAACCGCTGCAGTCCTTGGGTGTGGGTACACCCACAGTTCTGTTAGGAAGGGAGTTCCAGGATTTTGACCCAATGACAGTGAAAGAATGGCAATATAGTTCCAAGTCAGGATGGTGTGTGGCCTGAAGGGGAACTTGCAGGTCATGGTGTTCTGATGCATCTGCCGCCCTTGTCCTTCTAGGTCTTAGAAGTCTCGGGTTTTGAAGGTGCTGTCGAAGGAGCCTTGGTGAGTTGCTGCAGTGCATCTTGTATATGGTACACACTGCTGCCACTGTGCGTCAGTGTGGAGTGAGCGAATGTTTAAGGTGGTGGATGGGGTGTCAAATTTTGCAGGCTGCTTTGTCCTGGATGGTGTTGAGTTTCTTGAGTGTTGTTGGAGTTGCTCCCATCCAGGCAAGTGGTGAGTATTCCATCTCACTCCTAACGTGTGCCTTGCAGATGGTGGACAGGCACTGGGGAGTCAGGAGGAGAGTTAATCACCGCAGAATTCGCAGCCTCTGACCTGCTCTTATAGCCACAGCATTGATGTGGCTGGTCCAGATCAATACCTGGTCAATGGTGACCTCCAGGATGTTGATAGTGGGGGATTCAACAATGGTAATGCCATTGAATGTCAAGGGGAGATGATTAGATTCTCTCTTGTTTGGATGGTCATTGCCTAGCACTTGTGTGGCCCGAATGTTTCTTGCCACTTATCAGCCCAAGCCTAGATATTGTCCAGGTCTTTCTGCATTTCTACATGGACTGCTTCAGTATCTGAGGAGTCGTGAATGGTGCTGAACATTGTGAAATCATCAGCGAACATTCAGAACTTATGATGGAGAGAAGGTCATTGATGAAGCAGCTGAAGATGGTTGGGCCTAGGACACTACCCTGAGGAACTCCTACAGTGATGTCCTCGGATTGAGATGATTCACCTCCAACAACCACAATCAACTTCCTTTGTGCTAGGTAGGACTCCAGCCAATGGAGAGTTTCCCCTGATTCCCCTTGACTTCAGTTTTGCTAGGGCTCCTTGATGCTGTACTCAGTCAAATGCTGCCTTGATGTCAAGAGCAGTCACTCTCGCATCACCTCTGGAGTTCAGCTCTTTTGTCCATGTTTGGACAAAGGCTATAATGAGGTCAGGAGCTCAGTGGCCCTGGCGGAACCCAAACTGAGCATCAGTGAGCAGGTTATTGCTGAGCAAGTGCTGCTTGAAAGCACTGTCGACGATCCCTTCCATCACTTTGCTGATGATCGGGAGTAGACTGATGGAGCGGTAATTGCCTGGGTTGGACTTGTCCTGCTTTTTGTGCACAGGACATACCCGGGCAATTTTCCACATTACTGGGTAGATGCCAGCATTGTTGCTGTACTGGAACAGCGTGGCTAGGGGTGCGGCTAGGTCTGGAGCACAAGTCTTCAGTACTATTGCTGGAATGTCACCACATTAATACAATTAAACACCTATTTAATAAACAATTAACATCAATGTGCTCCCATTGTAACATTCTTTTCTCCAAACTGTAGAACTTAAGCTTCTCTTATTTATTCTTATAGCCTAGGCCACCCATTTGTGGTAAATAAATAAGCCAAGTCGATTCTGATTACATGGAATTTTGGGAGTTTTACTGATATTGTGGGGACCGTATTCTGTAATTCTGCCAATTTGTCCATGGAAGATTTAAAAAAATATGCTCTACTCAAAGCAGGTATCACTACTTACTTCAGAACTGCCTCTTTGTCTGCCTAATGAGGACCACAAACTATGTTATAAAAACAGAAAGTGCTGGAAATACTCAGCAGGTCTGGCATCATCTGTGGAGAGAGAAGCAGAGTTAACGTTTCAGGTCTGTGACATTTCATCAGAACACACAAGCTATGTTTATTGTTTAAAGACCTGTATCTGATCCATAGTACTTCAGTATACTGTTGACGTACTTACATAGTTGAATTGTAAGCCCGCTACTGATCTTTCTCACTAGTTACAGACAATCCAGCAAGCTAACACTCTAATCTGCAAATTGGTCCGAGCTTGGCAATATGTGGAAGCATATCAAATCCAGTATACTGTTGACGATTAATGAGGTTTGTACTGCTAAGCTGGGTAAATCTTTGCAACACCAACAGCACGCATGTATATAACACTTAAAACAGAAAGCATCCCAAGATACTTTACAGAACCACAAAGGAATAAAATGGATACCAGTCGAAGAGGTAAGTTTTAATCAGGGTCTTAAAGGAGCATAGGATGATGGAGAAGCAGGGAGGTTAAGGAAAGAAACTTCAGAACATTAAGCCTACGTTGAAAGTGCAGTCGCCAATAGAGCAAAGGGAGGGATGTGGAGATGAGGCAGTAGTGATGGGAATAGAGAGTTTTAGGGGGACATCGCTGCACTCCTCTAATTCTGGCCTGTTGTGCACCCCAGCTTTCTGTTGCTCCATCATTGACAGCCATAACTTCAGCTGCCTCGGTCCTAACCTTCGGAATTCTCTCCTTAAACCTCTGGACCTCGCTACCTCTCTCCTTGATTAAGTCGTTCCTTAAAACTTACCTCTTTGACCAAGCTTTGGTCACATATCCTAATATCTCATTATGTGGTTCACTGTCAAAATTTATCTGATAATGCTGCTGTGAAATGCCTTGGAATGTTTTACTACATTAAAGAAGATACAAAATGCAAATTATTGTTGTTGTGCTGGAGGCAGTCAGAGATAGGGACAGGTGAGGCCACAGAGAGATCTACTAAACAAAAGGATTAGTCACTGAGTTCGGTGAGAAAAGGATTGATGGGTGAGCAGGATTTAGTATGTGATAGAATATTGGCAGCAGAGATTTGCATAAACTGAGTTTACGGAAGATGGGTGGCCAACCTTTAAGAGTTCGGGCCACTGATGCAACTGATGACATCATCAGACATATGTAAGGAGAAAGCATTTTGAGAGATTCACTTAGCACGTGGTTTTACAGAGGGCTCGCATACACCAGCAAGGAAAAAACCTGTACCTGAAATTATGCAATCCAGATAAGTAAGACATTTAATAGTGTTTGTGTTGAATCCAAATATAAAGCCTGCGGTTGTCATTTAAAGAAGATTTAAGAACACAGCACAACAATTTCTGGCAGCGAAGAGAAAAAAAAAAGATGATGCACAGAAGGTTCCAAGGTTAAGAGAAGAACAAAGTAAAAGTCGAGAGAAAACCAGGAATGGATCAGAGAGAAAGCATGGACTGGAACAGGGGAAAAAACATTTTGCAGGTACACAGAAATAAGGAAAATAAACATGATGCAGCCATAAATTAATTAAAATAGGTGCAACCCTGAACGCACTAGTTGTCATGCAGACCCCCACTTGCCAAGAATGAGGAATATTAATTTTGTCATATGAACATTGATTTTAACCTTTGCTGAAGTGAATATATATAAATGATTTGGAGGAAAATGTAGCTGGTCTGATTAGTAAGTTTGTGGACGACACAAAGGTTGGTGGAGTTGCGGACAGTGATGAGGATTGTCAGAGGATACAGCAGGATATAGATCGGTTGGAGACTTGGGCGGAGAAATGGCAGATGGAGTTTAATCCAGACAAATGTGAGGTAATGCAGGTGGGAAGTATACAGTAAATGGCAGAACCCTTAGGAGTATTAACAGGCAGAGAGATCTGGGCGTACAGGTCCACAGGTCACTGAAAGTGGCAACGCAGTTGGATAAGGTAGTCAAGAAGGCATACGGCATGCTTGCCTTCATCGGTCGGGGCATAGAGTATAAAAATTGGCAAGTCATGCTGCAGCTGTACAGAACTTTAGTTAGGCCACACTTAGAATATTGTGTGCAATTCTGGTCGCCACACTACCAGAAGGACGTGGAGGTTTTGGAGAGGGTACAGAAGAGGCTTACCAGGATGTTGCCTGGTCTGGAGGGCATTAGCTATGAGGAGAGGTTGGATAAACTCGGATTGTTTTCACTGGAACGAAGGAGGTGGAGGGGCGACATGATAGAGGTTTACAAAGTTATGAGCGGCATGGACAGAGTGGGTAGTCAGAAGCTTTTTCCCAGGGTGGAAGAGTCAGTTACTAGGGGACATAGGTTTAAGGTGAGAGGGGCAAAGTTTAGAGGGGATGTGCGAGGCAAGTTCTTTACACAGAGGGTGGTGCTTGTTGCCGGGGGAGGTGGTGGAAGCAGGTACCATAGAGACGTTTAAGAGGCATCTTGACAAATACATGAATAGGATGGGAATAGAGGGATACGGACCCCGGAAGTGCAGAAGGTTTTAGTTTAGGCAGGCATCAAGATCGGCGCAGGCTTGGAGGGCCGAATGGTCTGTTCCTGTGCTGTACTGTTCTTTGTTCTTTGAAGAAATGACTTGTTTGACAATCCCCAGACACTGAGCTGGGAGAACATTTGCATAGTAAGAGATGCTGCTTGTGGAGACAAAGGGCTATTCCCTGCTCCAAGTAACCCAAATGGATTTTGATCACCAGACATTGATTGTGTAAGGAAGCGCATTCCAGGCCCTGCTAAGATGATACAATCCACAGAGCCAGGACTGGTTAAACCAGCTGTTCACATGACTAACTGGCTGGTCCAGGTTTTTTGAACTAGCCACAGGACCGTTTGAATTCTGAAGGTGGTGTGCAACCGAAGCTGAAACAAGCAAGTCTCTCACCTGGCTGTCTCCCTCTCTCTCTCTCACTTTCTCCCAAGATGTGGAACCACGGAAAACACGTAAACGTCAAGAGAGAAAAGACTCCTACATTGGATCAAGTTGAAGCGTGAACTGGGTCCCAACGAATTGCAAGACTTATCGGCAACCAAAGACTCCACATTGAATATAAAATACTGTAACTACTAGATATTGCCTTAAACTTTTCCCTTTCTAATGTTTCTGTCTCTATCTGCGTGTGTGTTTATTGCGTATGCATGCTAGCATGGTTGTGTCACATATTCATAATCATTAACTGGATTAGAGTTTAAGATTAATAAACTTCTACCTTTCTTGTTTAAATCTAAGGAAACCTGCTGGATTTCTTTGCCTTACAATTGGAGCAGTGAACAAGGATTCACTAAGGGGGAGCTAAAAATATGGTGTTTAAAAATTAAATCCTGTTATGGTTAACCCAGGCAAAGGCTGAGAGGGAACCCCTAGACTCCTTCACACCTGGTCGTTTAGTTTAGAGGTACAGCACTGAAACAGGCCCTTCGGCCCACCGAGTCTGTGCCGACCATCAACCACCCATTTATACTAATCCTACACTAATTCCATATTCCTACCACATCCCCACCTGTCCCTATATTTCCCTACCGCCTACCCATACTAGGGGCAATTGCTAATGGCCAATTTACCTATCAACCTGCCAGTCTTTGGCATGTGGGAGGAAACCGGAGCACCCGGAGGAAACCCACGCAGATACAGGAAGAATTTGCAAACTCCACACTGGCAGTACCCAGAATTGAACCCGGGTCGCTGGAGCTGTGAGGCTGCGGTGCTAACCACTGTGCCGCCCTCGTAACACTAGTCATTTTAAAAAAAAGAGGTTTGACGGGAAGGCAAACCACACAGACAACCCAGGAACACACAGAAGGCTTCCATTAACTATTCCAAATTTTACAAAAAAATTACCATGGGCTGAATTTTATGCCACCCCAGCGGGTCAGATGGTGGCGTGAGGGTGGCGTAAAATTGAGCGGCAGGCTCCGGGAGGCCTAACCGCCCCACTTCTGCCTCCGGACAAGTTTACAGTGTCGGGCAGGGGTGGGAAACAGCCCGCCCGCCCGAGGCCAATCAAGGCCCTTCAGTGGCCACTTAACGACCACTTAAGGGCCCTCTCCCGCCTCCATGGGTATTTTACACATGGCAAGCGGGCGTGCTGGGAACGTGAAAGGCTGCCCAGCGATAACTGCCGGCCTTTCCATGCCCCGTGGGGTGCCATGGCACTCAGGCACAGGGTGCCCGATTGAGAGCTGCCCCCACCTCCCAACCCATCCCCTGGGACCCAAGACACCCCCCCTCCCCCAAACGACCACTCCAGCCTCACCAGGGAAGGACCGATCCTTCTGGTGAGGCAACCTTAACTTACAATCCCAGAGGCTCCTTGGCGTCGGCTGGGCTGCAGTCCCAGCAGTGGCCACTGCTCCCGGCAGCTCATGGAGGTGGGACTTCCTCCCTCAAGTGGGTGGAAGCCCCGCCTCGGGGACCCGTAAAATACGGGACTTTCATGTCGGTGGCGAACTGCTGTCCGCCTGAGGTAAAATTCAGCCCCATGTGTCTGCAACAATTGTCAAGAGGAAGGTTTCTCTGGAGAAACACACCAAACACAAGGTCACAGAGGAAACCCAGAGAAAGGTTCGCGGCATGTCAAGGAAAACCAAGACAGAGAATACAATCACCTCACGTTCGAACATGCAATCATTGTGGTGGTACATATCATCACTACAAAACTTGTCCTGCAAGAGGAAAGAAGTGTAAAGCCTGTGGTAAAATGAGACATTTCGTAAGAGTATGCCAATCGAAACCTTTACAAGACGTTAATACAGTTAAATGCCAGAAGGATGATTACATATTTGCAGCTCTAGAGAAGATTTTTGTTGCTCACAACCACAAATACCACCCCTGCCCATGTGTGATGTGTTCATGGGCAATTTGATAATCTCTGAAGTTATTGACTGAGGAGCAACAGTCAACATAATGGATGCCCCGACATTCCATGAGTTACAAAGAAAACATAAACTGCAATTGAACAAGCCCATATCTAGAATCTTCTACAGGTCCAAAGGATCATCAAAGTTACTATCAAATCCTCCCATGGGTTCACATGTCCGACTGAGTTCCATGTTATAGACTCAAGAAAGGGAAATTTGCTAAATTTCTAAACTGCCAGCGAATTAAAGCTGATCATGATCAACATCGTAAGAGGACATCCTGAAGAAATTAGTATAAATGGGTGGTTGATGGTCGGCACAGACTCGGTGGGCCGAAGGGCCTGTTTCAGTGCTGTATCTCTAAAAAAAAAATGTCCACAGTTATTCAAAGGCATCAGAAAAGTGAAAAACAAGCAAGCTTCACATAGATAAGTCAGTCCAACCCAAACAACAGAAACACAGGAGGATTCAATGCCATACCAAAAAAGACATAGAGAAAGAATTGGACAGACTGGAGAAGTTGGACATCGTTGAAAAGACAGAAGGATCAGCCCAATTGTTGTAGTCCCCAAACTCACAGGACAAGAATGAACTTGTGTGCACATAAGACAGGCCAACAAAGTGATAAAACGAGAAAGGCACCAAATGCCAATGCTAGATGAGATAATTGAAGCCATGAATGGGTCAACAATCTTCAGCACCCTAGACTTGACTGCTGGATGTCACCAATTTGAGTTGGACAAATCCAGTCGACACATAACTACCTTCAGTGCTCATGTTGTATTAAGAAGGTACAAGCATTTAATGCTCAGGGTAAACGCAGCCTCTGAAATTTTTCAGTCAGCAGTAGCAGAACTATATACAGGCCAGAATGGAGTCAAAAATTCTCAGAAGACATTATTGTATATGGGAGAACACAAGTAGAACATGACAAGCGCTTACAAGCATCCTTGTATTGACTCCAAGTGCACAATCGTGACCAAATAAAAACAAGTGCATTTTTTAAACTCCTGAAGTGAAGTTCTATGGGCACATATTTAACAAAAAAGGTCTATTTCCAGATTCTAAGCAGGTGAAAGCAATCTTGAATGCAGATCCTCCCAAAAATGCAAAACAAGTCAAATCTCTCCTAGGATTAGCATCATACATCTCGAGTTTTATCCCAGAGTATGCCTCCATCACAGCCTCACTTCAACAGCTCACTTGACAAGATGCCAATTGGAAATGGGATGAGGCGGAAGTGTGGGCATTTCATAACTTGAAGAAAGCATTGACAAACACGCAAACAATTTTGATCCCAGAAGACAAGTAGATGCCAGTCCATGTTCTGTAGCTATGCTCTGCCAAGACAACAAACCAATTTCACACACAAGCAGATTATTGACGAACACAGAAACTTTAAATATAAAAGAAAGGGGTAATATATTCAATGGTGACTTCACCTTTAAGAAACCATACCTTTAAGAGATCAGGCCACTGATGCAACTGATGACATCATCAGACATATATAAGGAAGAGACACCAGTTTGAGAGACTCAATCAGCATATGGCTTTATAGAGAATAGATATGCAGCAGCAAGGAAAAGACCTGTACCTGAAATCATGCAATCTAGATAAGTAAGACAATAAATAGCATTTGTGTTGAACCTGGATTTAAAGCCTGCGGTTGTCATTTAATCGTAACTTAAGAACACAGTACAAAGCTACACAATGGAATAGTCAAGTGTGGAGATTATGAAGGCTAGATGACTATTTCAGCAGCAGATGGGCCTTCTAGTGGTGGAGGCAGATGATATGCAGGTAAATGTACGTCCAAGTGACATAGCTATATCTGCTTGTTACAACCATAAAATTCATAATAGAAATTGTCTGATTTTAATTTCTATTTAAATCAATTGAGTTAATTGAAATGGAAATAGAGTGCTTTCGGTAACAGGTGACAATTTGTCAATTCTAGTTTCATGCCTGGGTAGCTAATTAGAAATATACCATTTATCAGTGCAATTTCTTTTAACAGAAAATACTGGAAATGTTGACCAGGTCAGTCAGCAATTGTGGAAAGAATATATTACCTTTTAATTCAGGTGTAGATTCCGACTGACATGTTTTCATTTTTTTCTCAACATTGACAATTTTTTTGTTTTTTTGCTTTTTGGTTGAATTTCTCATATGTCTTGTTTTGAGATTCCTGAGTGCAGTGATGGGTTTCCATAGATGACATATAGAATAAAAAAAGTTCCAGTGCCATCGATCAGAACACCACAGATGAGAGTTTATCCAGGATTAACTGGACTGATTTTATGCATTATATGCAAAAGACAGAAGTGCAGAGTGGGTGATCCATCTCAGCCTCCTTCTGAGGTTCCCAGCATCACAGATGCCAGTCTTCAGCCAATTTGATTCACTCCATGTGATATCAAGAACCAGCTGAAGGTACTGAATACAACACAGGCTGTAGGCCCGAACAACATCCCAGCTGTAGTACTGAAGACTTGTGTGCCAGAACTAGTCACGCCCCTAACCAAGCTACAGTGACATCTACCAGACAATGTGGAAAATTGCCCATTTATGTCCTATCCATAAAAAGCAGGACAAATCCAATCCAGCCAATTACCATCCCATCAGCCTACTCTCAATCATCAGCAAAGTGATGGAAGATGTAATTGACAGTGATATCAAGTGACACTTTTATAACGTGGTCACCAGTGCTCAGATTGGGTTCCACCAGGGGCACTCCGCTCCAGACTTCATTACAGCCTTGATCTAAACATAGACGAAAGAGCTAAATGCCAGAGGTGAGGTGACTGTGACTGCCCTTGACATCAAGGCAACATTTGAGCCAGTTTGGCATCAAGGAGCTCTACCAAAGTTGAAGTCAATGGGAATCAGGGGGAAAACTCTCCTCTGGTTGGAGTCATACCTAGCACAAAAGAAGATGGTTATGGTTGTTGGATGCAGATCGTCGCTGCAGGAGTTCCTCAGGGTAGTGTCCTAGGCCCAACCATCTTCAGCGGCTTCATCAATGACCTTCCCTCCATCAAAATTCCAGAAGTGAGGATGTTCGCAACTCCTCAGATACTGAAGCAGCCCCTGCCCGCATGCAGCAAGACTTGGGCAACATCCTAGCTTGGGCTGGTAAGTGGCAACTAACATTCTTGCCAGGTGATGGCCAGCTCCAACAAAAGAGAATTTCCTCTTAGTGTTCAACAGCATTACCATTGCTGAATCCCCCACCATCAACATCCTGTGGGTCACCATTGACCAGAAATTTAAGTGGACCAGCCATTTAATACTGTAGCTACAAGAGCAGGTCAGAGGCTGGGAATTTTGTGGTGGGCAATTCAACTCCTGACTCCCCAAAGCCTGTTCTTCTGCAAAACACAAGTCAAGAGTGTGATGGAATACTCTCCGCTTGCGCGGATGAGTGCAGCTCCAACAACACTCAAGAAGCTCAACCCTATCCAGGACAAAGCAGCCCACTTGATCAGCATCCATCCACCACCTTCAACATTTACTCCCTCCACCACTGGTGCAGAGTGCGCTACTGTGCATCATGTACAAGATGCACTACAGCAATGCACCAAGGCTCCTTAGACAGCACCTTCCAAACCCCCGACCTCTACCTCCTAGAAGGACAAGGGCAGTGAAAGCACCGGAATACCACCAGCTGCAAGTTCCCCTGCAAGTTGTACACCATCCTAATTTGAAACTTTATCACTGTTTCTTCACTTTCACTCGGTCAAAAACCTGGAACTCCCTTCCTAACTGCACTGTGGGTATACCTGTGCTACATGGAATGCAGCGCTTCAAGATGGTGGCTCACCAACACCTACTCTGGGGCAATTAGGAATGGGCAATAAATGCTGACCTGGCCATCCCATGAATGAATAATTTTTTTTAAAAATTCTGTCTTTCTGTTCAGTGATTCACTTGATTCTTTTGGTGATGCCTTCCTAAATGTAATTCATAAACCAGTGAAAGAATGTTTGATTATAAATTTTCTTCTGTTCTAAATTAAGATCTGAAAATTTTGACTCATTCTTAGAACCTATTTATCTTTATATTGTAAAGATTAGGCTTAAATATCTTCAAATCTCACTCAATGTTACATTAAATGTGGTGTCCAGTTTCTTATACTGACAGTCTGCTGATTTAGGAAGAAGAATAAGCTGTGAAATCTGTGGATGAGAAGAATATTGTAGGTTTTGTTTGCTGTCATAGCAACTGCTATTTATGATAAATGAATGTGGATCAGGGCTCCAAATCACTTAACATTAACAAAGGATTTTGACTAATTCTTTTATGGATCATTAATCATTATCACAATTAATCCCCTGCAGGTGGTACCTCTTGTCTTTTCCCTACAACATGTCACTACATGAGGTAGAAAGTATTGACACCATGGACTGCAGATGTGAATGTGTCAGTTTGAAAAATTGTGCCTTTTGTTGTTTTACAATGAATGTTAACCACAATGTAAGCAAGAATTTTCCTGAATGACACATTGGAATTTTTGTCCTGGGGAGGGGATTTAATTAACCTCTCGAGAAATTCTTTTTATGGCTTCCTCATCAGTCTGTATATGATTGGGTTTGAGCAATGCCAGTCAAATTCAGACTTCAGACTTCAACTCTCAAAATTTAGAAGTATCTGAATTGTGTAACAAAACATGGTGTTCCCAGGCATTCGGGGTTTATACATCACAGATAACAAACGCCATGCGATTAAGGTGCAAGCCTAATTCCTTTATGGTAAAAATGTAATTAAAAGTCACCGGTAAAGCTCAATTTTGAAAATCCTGATTAATTTGAAGTGGATTTAATTCCACTGAGAAAAGCCTGAAATTATTGGAACTGTGAACGTTTTAGGTTTACTTGACTTTTGGTACTCAACCCTGTCTGACTGATGGGATTGTGTAAGTTATTTTATATTGGCAAATGGAGCTTGAATTGGGTAACAATCTGCCACAGTCAATCCTCTGCCCATATAAACGGAGTATTATTTTCAGATTTAGTCCTATTTTCATGTCTCTTCCACTGCCCATGCCCCCACCCACCACATGGTTTCATGGTGGGACCGATTTGGGGAAATATAAATTATCACATTTGTGACATCTGCTCAATTCCATACACGACTGTTTCAGTTTATTAGTCTTATTCATCCTGCAGTTAATCTATCCATCATAGGCAGTAATGTCTGAAATGTACATGCATGCAGTACTTGGTGTTCACACTGCTATAAACCGCCCCAAAATAATTAGCTGTCTAAATTGGCCAATTCAATACAATCAGTACACCTGGATTTTCTACTGCAGCTCTCCATGAACACCATATAGATTTTCTCCTTTAAATGTTTACCCAATTCCCTTTTGAAAGTTATCACTGAGTCTACTTCCACCACCCTTTCAGGCAGTGTATTCCAGATCATCATAACTCACTGCGTAAAATTATTTTTCTGAATGTCACTTCTGGTTCTTTTGTAAAGCACCTTAAATCAGTGTCATTTAGTTGTAGTAACATTTGAATTTGCCAATACAGCTAGTGAAATGTTGATACTCTGGATTCAACATTCACAAAAAGCATATTTGTATTAATTTAAGAATAAAAGGGATACCACCTGGTGTTAAATCTAGACCAGATAACGATTTCCTTTTATATTAGGGTCAAATATAGTTAAATTTCATCAAGGGCAGAAATGTGATCTTGCTAATGAAACTGCTGCGTTCTAGTTAGTATTCTTGCTGGCTTTGTAGATGATTAAATTAATCATTAATGGCACATAGGACAAATATCCCAACAAAAAGAACATTTGAAATCTTTGTCAGCATCATTGCTATGGTGGATGAATTCACTGCCATGTTGAGTCACCTTCATCTAATTCTAGAATAAAACATTGTGGCACCTAAAGAAGCATTTCAGATGACTTACAGGCAATGAAGCTGAGTGAAGAAAGGCTTATAGTGTAATCTATAGGTATCCATGGAATTCAGTGGTATATGCAAAGGTTATTCATTTCATTCGTTTTGAAGAAGTTACTAAGTTAGTGGATGACAGTAACCTGGTAGACATTATCTAAGCTGGACTTTCAGACAGCATTTAATGAGATACCTCACAAGATTACTCCACAAGGTGGAATCTTTTAGAATCAGTGGGAAGCTTCTGCAGTGGATTAAAAATTGGCTGCATGCTCCTAGGGAAAAAGTTATCGATGGCTATGGACCTGCTGCAGACCGATTATCACTGGTATCCTAAGGGACTGGTGTTAAGATCTTTATTGTTTACTATTAATGACCTAGATGAAGGTGTTGGGTGGAATGATTCACAAATTTGCAGATATTTTAGAAATTGAAAAATCTCCTTTTCTCTAACCATGATATGCATAGTTCAATGGCAATATAATAGAATCAAGAATTAACAATATTCATGTCGTGAATTGGCAGAAAAGTCAAATCATACATCATTCCATTTAATAATGTTTAGGGTCAGAATTTGATGTTGTGGCGGAGGCCCCACCTACCAGCTGAAAAGTCAGAGACGAGCCCACCTCTGCCGGGCCTAGAAGCCAGGCAGCAGTTTTGCGTAATTTTGATTACCAAACTTCTGAGAGACCATTTAAAGTTTATAAAACCTTGCAGGGATTTCCACAATAGATGGAAATTCATAGTAATAATGGATTGAATAAGGTCATGTGAGGTGCAAAAGAAAATGAGAAAGCTTTTCATGTTCTAACAAGCTACAGGTCTTGGCTGGTTTTAATTCTTGCAGCAAATCCTACTGTGACTTTCATCTGAAATCACAACCTAGCCAAACTATGATTGTATGGCCCATAAGCACAGCTATGAAAGGGCCACTAGGTAAGTGAAGTAACAGCCTGTTGATTAGAATTAATAATTCCCAGCAGAAGTGCTCCTCCAGGCTCCATGAGGAAACCTGCCCTGCCCCAGGCTACCTTCCTCCTCCAAGCCCCCCCCCCCCCACCCTTTCTCCCCCTTCCTCATCATGACAGGGGTCACCTCTGGAGTCTCTCTCACCACTTACCTCAGTGCCAGGGACAGTTGCTCAGGTGGACTCAAGCATGAAATCATGCTCCCGTCTGCCAGCCTCCTTGTCATTTCTCCCAGTTTTGGGTGGAAATCCATGCTGCAACAAGGAGCAGGATTTTCAGACCCCAATGCGGGTGAGCATGGAGGTGGACGTGCGTGAAAATTCACGCTACTGGCTGGCATGCCAGTTTTGGCTGCCTCCATCCCGCCTCTAAGCCATTTTCCTGGATCGGAGGCGGCAGGGTTACACGTCCACAAGTGGCAGGTAGCCACTTAACCATAGTTAAAGGTCAATTAAGGCATATTGTCAGAGGCTGACTGCATTTTCCAGTCGGCCTGCAGGCCCCCCAATACGTCAGGGACTAAGCCAGCTGCAGACCAGTGCTCCAGGCACATTCAAGGTCCTTCCTGCCTGGTCTCCAATGCGGCCACGGACCACACAGTGGAGACGTTCCACCTCCACAAAGGTGGCCTGGCTGCTGAAGACATTTTTTTAATTTAAAGTTTAAAAAGCTGGAAAGAGGGTATGTCAAATGGAGGCGCCATCTTTCTCTATTACCTGAACTTCAATCTCCTGTCTTTTCAGTGATGGTGGGCCTCCTATTGGCCTTCCAGCTTCGAGAGCCTGCCCACCATCCTTAATTGGATGGCGAAACTGCCCTCTGGCCACTAAATGGTCAATTGGGGGAAAATCATTGCTGGTTGACTGTTCCCCACACAATGCGGCATTGTGACTTCGCCCCATTTGACGCTGACATCGGGTCCCAAAGCCATCATAGAAAATCCTGCCCATGGTACTGAAGCCCTGGGAACTAAAATGGCGCAGATTTCATGCCAGCACTTTCACTGGCATCCCCTTTCCATCCCAGCCCCTGCATACATCACTGACGCCCCAAGTTGAAATTTGGCCTAAAATTTCTGCCTCAACTGTTGACCTTAGAAGTGAATTCTACAGCCTCACAACTGTCTATGAAGAAATTTTGTCTGTCCTTTGTTCTAAATCTCTTACATTTAATCCTATGTCTATGGCCCCTCGTTCTTGAGCCCTCAATTATTGGAAATTGTCTGCTTCTATCTACCTTGTCCATGCTTTCATAATTGTAATCACTTCTGATATATCGCCCTATAATCTACAAAGAAAAGACCCAATTTTTCAAGAATGTCTTCATATTCTTTGTCTTCTTTCTAAAGCTTCAATATCCTTCCTATACTGTGGATCAGAATGCTGCACACAGTACAGTGACTGAGGACTTAAGGTTTTATATAAATTTATGATTACCTCTTGGCTTTTATATTCCATAGCTCTTGAGTTAAAATCTAGAATTCTATTAGCTTTTTTTATGGCCTTATCAACCTGCAGTGCTGTCTTAATGTTCTGTGAACCTGTACACCAAAGTCCCTCTTCTCTTCCACAGCACTGAGCCTACTTAAACTCAGAATATCATTATTGCTGCATCACCTCACACTTATTGACATTCAATTCCATCTGCCACTTTTTAGCCTATTCCCTCATCTGATCAATATCTCATTGCACTTTCCCTTCATCTTCAAAAGAATTAACTAAACTCCTATTTTGGAATCCTCTGCAAATCAAATGCACGCAACAGTGTTTAAAGCTGACGGTCAGAATTTCAACACTTTTTTTTTTTGTTTAACAAAAAACACTTTCAATTGGAATTGCAAGATGTCTATCAACCAATTAAATCATTGGGAAATTAGGATTGAAGATTGTCAGAACCAATCAATTTGCTTGGAAGCAGCAATGAAGTACGTTAAATCCAGTCAAACATTACTTTCTCCCACTGTTGGCTGCTGAAAACCACGAGGGAGAAGGTTTTAGTTTTTTATGGCTGAATTTTAAGGGACCATTGGAGACTGAAAAGGAAGGATTTGTTTGTAGGCCACCAAACTGTAGTGGTAGTGTGGAGCATGGTATTAATCAGGAGATTAGAGAAGCATGTGGCATAAGTAATACAGTAATCATGGGTGACTTCAATTTGCATATAGAGTGGGGAAACCAAATGAGCACTGATGCTGGGAGGACAAGTTTTTGGAGTGTTTTAGGGATGGTTTTCTAGAGCAGTATGTTGAGGAACTGACTAGAGAACAGGTTATTTTAGATCCAGTATTATGTAATGAGAAAGGGCTAATTAATCTTGTTGTAAAAGAACCTTTAGGGATGAGAGACCGTAATATGATAGAATTTTACATGATGTTTGAAAGTGAGGTAGTTCAATCTGAAGCCAGGGTGTTAAATTTGAACAAAGGTAATTATGAAGGTATGAGGGGCAAATTGGCTGAAGTAGATTGTGAAAATAGATGAAAAGGTATGACAGTACATAGGCAATGGATAGTCTTGAAAGAATTATTATCTAGTTTACAGCAACTATACATTTCTTCAAGGCACAAAAAACCCAAAAAGAAAAGTCAGTCAACGGTGGATCAACAACGGAAGTTAAGGATTGTATTTCTTTTGGGCCTCCTTATCTCGAGAGACAATGGATACGCGCCTGGAGGTGGTCAGTGGTTTGTGAAGCAGCGCCTGGAGTGGCTGTAAAGGCCAATTCTAGAGTGACAGACTCTTCCACAGGTGCTGCAGAGAAATTTGTTTGTCGGGGCTGTTGCACAGTTGGCTCTCCCCTTGCGCCTCTCTTTTTTCCTGCCAACTAAGTCTCTTCGACTCGCCACATTTTAGCCCTGTCTTTATGGCTGCCCGCCAGCTCTGGCGAACGCTGGCAACTGACTCCCACGACTAGTGATCAATGTCACAGGATTTCATGTCGCGTTTGCAGACGTCTTTAAAGCAGAGACGTGGACGGCCGGTGGGTCTGATACCAGTGGCGAGCTCGCTGTACAATGTGTCTTTGGGGAACCTGCCATCTTCCATGCGGCTCACATGGCCAAGCCATCTCAAGCGCCGCTGACTCAGTAGTGTGTACAAGCTGGGGATGTTGGCCGCCTCGAGGACTTCTGTGTTGGAGATACGGTCCTGCCACCTGATGCCAAGTTTTCTCCGGAGGCAGCGAAGATGGAATGAATTGAGACGTCGCTCTTGGCTGGCATACGTTGTTCAGGCCTCGCTGCCATAGAGCAAGGTACTGAGGACACAGGCCTGATACACTCGGACTTTTGTGTTCCATGTCAGTGCACCATTTTCCCACACTCTCTTGGCCAGTCTGGACATAGCAGTGGAAGCCTTACCCATGCGCTTGTTGATTTCTGCATCTAGAGACAGGTTACTGGTGATAGTTGAGCCTAGGTAGGTGAACTCTTGAACCACTTCCAGAGCGTGGTCGCCAATATTGATGGATGGAGCATTACTGACATCCTGCCCCATGATGTTCATTTTCTTGAGGCTGATGGTTAGGCCAAATTCATTGCAGGCAGCCGCAAACCTGTCGATGAGACTCTGCAGGCACGCTTCAGTGTGAGATGTTAAAGCAGCATCGTCAGCAAAGAGGAGTTCCCTGATGAGGACTTTCCGTACTTTGGACTTTGTTCTTAGACGGGCAAGGTTGAACAACCTGCCCCCTGATCTTGTGTGGAGGAAAATTCCTTCTTCAGAGGACTTGAACGCATGTGAAAGCAGCAGGGAGAAGAAAATCCCAAAAAGTGTGGGTGCGAGAACACAGCCCTGTTTCACGCCACTCAGGATAGGAAAGGGCTCTGATGAGGAGCCACCATGTTGAATTGTGCCTTTGATATTGTCATGGAATGAGGTGATGATACTTCGTAGCTTTGGTGGGCATCCGATCTTTTCTAGTAGTCTGAAGAGACCACGTCTGCTGACGAGGTCAAAGGCTTTGGTGAGATCAATGAAAGCAATGTAGAGGGGCATCTGTTGTTCATGGCATTTCTCCTGTATCTGACGAAGGGAGAACAGCATGTCAACGGTCAATCTCTCTGCACGAAAGCCACACTGTGCCTCAGGGTAGATGTGCTCGGCCAGCTTCTGGAGCCTATTCAGAGCGACTCGAGCAAAGACTTTCCCCACTATGCTGAGCAGGGAGATTCCACGGTAGTTGTTGCAGTCACCGCAGTCACCTTTTGTTTTTATAGATGGTGATGATTAAAGATTAAAAGAAAAGGCCTATAAAGTTGCCAGAAATAGTAGTAAACCTGAGGATTGGGAGGATTTTAGAATATAACAAAGGAGAACCAAGAAACTGATGAAGGGAGAATAAAATATGAATATAAACTAACAAAAAACATGAAAAGTGGACTAAAAGTTTCTATAGGTATGTAAAAAAGAAACATTTGGCTAAGACAAATGTGGGTCCATTACATGCAGAGTCAGGAGAGTTTATAATGGGGAATAGAGGAATGGCAGAGAAACTTTGTCTGTCTTCACTGAGGAAGATGCAAGAAATCTCCCAAAATTAGATATCCAAGGGACAAAGGAGACGGAGAAATTGAAGGAAATTAGTATTAGTATAAGGTTGTATTGGAGAAATTTAATGGGGTTGAAGGTTGGTAAGTCCCCAGGACCTGATATTCTATATCCCAGAGTGTTGAAAGAGGTAGCTATGGAGACATTGGATGCATTGGTGATGATCTTCCAAAATTCTATAGATTCTGGAATGGTTCCTGCAGATTGGAAGGTAGCAAATGTCGCCCCATTATTTAAGAAGGGAGGGAAAGAGAAAACGGGGAACTATAGATCTGTTAGCTTTACATCAGGAGTAGGGAAAATGCTAGAATCTATTCTAAAGGATGTGATAAATGGACACATGGATAATAATGATCTGATTGGGCATAGTCAACATGGATTTATGAATGGGAAATCATGTTTGAAGAACCTGTTGGGAGTTTTTGAGGATGTTACTAACAGAATTGATAAAAGGTGGACGTAATGTACTTGGATTTTCAGAAGGCTTTTCAATAAGGTCCCACACGAGAGGTTAGTAAACAAAATTAGAGCACATGGGATTGGGGGGAATATACTGGCATGGACTGAGAACTGGTTAACGGACAGAAAACAGAGTAGGAATAAATGGGTCATTCTCGCGTTGGTAGGCTGTGACTAGTTGGGCCCCAGCTGTTCACAATGTATATCAATGACTTGGCTGTGGGGACCAAATGTCATATTTCCAAGTTCACGGATGGCACAAAATTAGGTGGGAATGTGGGTTGTAAGGAAGATGCAAAGCGACTTCAAGGGAATTTGGATAGACTTAGTAAGTAGGCAAGAACATGGCAGACGGAATATAATGTGGAAAAATGTGAGGTTATCCACTTTGGCAGGAGGAACAGATGAGCAGATATTTCTTAAATGGCAAGAGATTAGAAAGTGTAGATGCACAAAGGGATCTGGGTGTCCTCGTCAATATATCATTGAAAGCTAACATGCAGGTGCTGCAAGCAATTAGGAAGGCTAATGGTATATTAGCCTTTATCACAAGACAATTTGAGTACAGGAGTACTGAAGTCTTGCTTCAATTATATAGAACCTTGGTTAGACCGTACCTGGAGCACTCTGTGCAGTTTTGGTCCTCTTACCTTCGGAAGGATATTATTGCCATAGAGGGAGTGCAACAAAGGTTCACCAGACCCAGGATGGCAGGACTGTCCAATGATGAGAGATTGGGGAAACAGACTGTATTCTCTACAGTTTCGAAGAATGAGAGGTGATCTCATTGAAACCTACAAAATACTTAAAGGGATAGACAGGGTAGATGCAGATAAGATGTTCCCCCTGGCTGGGGAGTCTAGAACCGGGGTACAAAATTTCAAAATAAGGGGGGAAGTTACTTACGACTATGATGAGGAGAAATTTGTTCACTCAGAAGCTTGTGAATCTTTGGAATTCTGTACCCCAGAGGGCTGTGGAAACTTAGTCATTGAGTATGCTTAAAGCAGAGGTTGACAGTTTTGTAAATACCAATGACGTAAAGGGATATGGGGATAGTGTGGGGAAAAGGCATTGAAGTGGATGATCAACCATGATTGTATTGAATAATTGAGCAGGCTCGATGGGCTGAATGGCCTCCTGCTCCAATGTTCCTCTGTTCTCGGTATGCTTTCCCTGGTGATTGTACTTATTTTAAGTTCCTTCCTCCCTTTCACCTCTTAATTTAGAAGTATTTCTGGGATGTTACTTGTGTCTTCTACAGTGAAGACAGACACAAAATATCTGTGCGCAAGGGAGGTATGAGACGCCCTTATACATTCATGTTTCCTATGACCCTTACCACCTTCTGGTGGCAGCAATAAATCCATACCTTTTTAAGCAGTCTTGTTGTCTCCTCCTTCCCTCTGCACTCCAGCACCCTGGTGCATATCGCACATTGGCAAGGCCCAAGCTTTGAGCGCTCACGGCATGGTCTCTCACTGCCAGCCTCTTTGAAGGATGTAAACTGTACCTGGGACTGTTCCTCATCCTCACCAGAGGTCTGTGACTGGAGAGGAGAAATTTCCCAGTGGCTTCTTGCAGACCGGCTTTTAAAAAACATCAAAAGTCAGTTTCACAGCTGACATCGGGAACAGTCGTTTCCCAACTTCAGACAGACTCGGGGTTCTCCGGTGTGTTCCGACTTTTTTTTTTTTGAAAGCCCGCCGGACACCCCGAGTCTGTCCGAAGTTGGGAATCCACTGTTCCCGATGTGAGCATCTGTCAAAACAGCTGTGAAACTGACTAACGATCTTGTAAATAAAATTGACCAACCATCTGCTGAGCATTCCCGCTCTCTGCGAGAGTGAGAATGATGATCAGTCCTGACAGAATGACATCTATCCAGAATAATGCACATCGCTACATCAAGTATGCAGGTAAACATTGACTAATTGTGCAAGCAAAAAAGTGGCAGATATCTCTCTCAATCATTGTCCAACATAGTGAAGAGAAAATAACTCAATAAATTAGTCTTAAAGTAAGCTTCTTCAAAGAATGTATATTTGTTGTTGTTTTGATAGTAGAATACATTTTTAATGCCTTTATCTTTCCAAAATTGTCTCACTGGCCCCCCATGCGAGACAAAAATTGAATTGCGGCCCCCCCCACACGAAAAGGTTGGACAACCTTGGTTTAAATCAAGACCCAAACGGCAGCAACAATAGGAAGGAGATGTGCTGAGATAACATCATTTATTTTATGTGACACCAAACACAACCCTATCCATATGGAATGTACATTCATCTGTGAACCTCTAAGTGCATCTAGGTGCTCATCTTAAATCTTTTTCCTGGTGCTCTCCCTGCACTGTCAGCTGAGGTGGAGGCAGGTATGTGCATACTTGCTACCCTGAGGCTTGTGATGACCTTGGCAGCCGTTCTCTGGCTGCCTGAGGCCTGCAGGGCCCTGGCAGAGTAAGAGCCTCCTGCACAGTTGCAGGACCCAGCTCCATCATCGCGGGTGATGGCGGCACTGGCATCACTGATGGAGGGCCTGAGGAGCTGCTGCCCACAATAGGAGCACCCTTGAGAGCTGCCCCCAGATGTGGGAGGCAGTCGCTGTTACTCCCTTGCAAGGTTCATTTGTATCTCCATGCTGACCTGAGAGGGACGGGGACCTGGTGGAGACTCCAGGTGCCTTGTTCCCCCTCTCGTCTTGCCACTGCTGCATCAACCTAATGGACAAGGCGAGGTATACAGGTCTGTATGCATCTCCGGCAGCCACTGGTCTACTACAGCTGGCTCTCCATGAGAGTAGCCAATCTCTCAATGGAGAAAGCCACGTGTGCACCTGAGAGAGACATGGCAGCACTCAATGCTTGGATGGACTCCTCCATCTTCTGTACGCATAGGCTCTGACATCTCTACCACATGCTCCCTTACCTATCGCTGCAGCTGCAGTATTTCTTTGTTGCTGACAACTCCAGAGGCATGTCATCAGCTTGGGGCTCAGCATAGGCCTGGTCTCCCACAGTCCTCTGACTGCTAGTGGCCTCAATAAGCTGCTCGTATGGATCTGTGATGCGCTCACGAGGTTGTGTGCCCGAATCTAAATGCAAAATGATACCCACTGACATGATAGTATCTGTGCTGGTGGAGGGTGTGAGGGAATGATGTGGTGATGCACCATCTGAGACTCCCTCCTCCTTCTCAAAGGCGGCCAGCTGTCCCCAGTCTCCAGCTGTTTGTTCCTGTTGATGACCGTGAGAGAACAGGTAGATTGAAGGATTATCCCATTGTAACATTCCAACCACTCCTAATGTGGATCTCCATGTATCCAGTGGTGGACACATGAGCACAATGGCTCATTTGTGCCACATACACCCTTGTGAACCAGGACCTCCTTCTCACTCTCTTGGTTGGACATCCCTGTCTTGCTATCCGCTACGGAGCGGCCGCCTTGCTGTCCTGCCAGTTCCATTACCTACTCTTCCATTGGGCTCAAATTAGGTATGCTACCACCACTAGTCTTGGCCAGCTCTTTACAGTTGTGTGCTGTTGTCTTCTGCAAATGCAAAGTGGTGGAATGTTATTCTACCGGCAGAGACAAGCACAACAGTTATGCTGGTTGTAGTCCAGCAGCCTATGATGGGGGCATTCAAATGCCTCCTGCATGCAGCCATTCTTGAGGGATTTTTTTGGGGAATGCAATGACATATGAGCACCTCTCACCGAGATGGAGCCATGCCTTGGGTGTCATATCTGACTCCCTAACCCCATTGCCCACAGCTGGGTGGTCAGTCCCTCTCCACCAAATGCACCCTCTCATTCTGTCACATGCAAGGCCCGAAGTGTAGAAAGTGAATGGAGTACTCACCTTAGGAGACCCGATCAGGTCAATGACCACCTTCTGGCACTGGATCCAGGTTCGAGGGGTGACCCCATGGCTGCTGACCTCCTCCACTATCTGTGTCCAGGTTTGGTTGGTCAGGCAGGTCAATCTCCTGCTCTGGTCCTTGGGCAAGAGATCTTCCTGCCTTTCCCTTGCAGTCTAGAGGGAAGTCTTACTTAACGGTGGAGCCACCTGGGGGTCTTCCTCAACCCTTAGTGGTTGGACCTACTTTCCTTCACCAGAGCCTTCCAAGGATAAATGCAGTAGTGAATGCAGGGCTGGCAGCCCTTTAAATATGGTACCAGCATTTGCCACGCATCATTTGATGCTGCCTTCACTACATCTCCCGCCTCCGTTCTCTGAGTGGACGGCCCCTGCACCTCTTGACTCTGAACTGGCCAGCCGCCACTTGATCATGTGCAGCCTGCCCCAACAGAAGCTGCACCCAACATTGGGAGCTGCGGCCTCTGATATATTCAGCTCTTGGTATTTGTCCACAAAGTAGTATATATAAGCTGGCATAAATATAGCTTTTTAAACTTTTAAGTTTTCTCAGATTATATCGGATTGTTGTTTCATGTGAAGGTTTATTTTCTTCAAGACTAGTTACAGTCAATTTTTTTGAGATCAAGTAGGATAATCCGTGGTGTGAATGCATCAATTAACCTTGCTTGATCATTCCTATCATGGTGATTTGCAGAAGTGCCAGAGTTTGGCAGTATAATAGTTGAGAGGGGTTGGAGTAGTTAATTGTTTTTTGTTTAACTTATAGCTTTACAACCAAAAATGCACCAGATCAAGTGTCAACTCAAAGGTTGAACTTTCAGGGCCCCCCGAAGGTGGGTAAAGAAGTGGGGTGGGGGGGGTCCCCAAAAATAACGGCATGTCAATTTCAAGATGCCAATCCCAACACCAGCAATAATTTCCCAGGTTGGGGGAGCGGAGGGACAGGAATCCAGTACTTATGCCAATTGAGGTCAATGGAAGCTATTTCAAAGCTCGTTAAGAGCTTGTGAAGGTTTGAGATTCAAATTTCTGTAGGGACGGACAGGTTACCTGCATCTTCAGAAACTGATCAGCTGAAGGGAAGCGGGTACAGAGTGAGGAGACAGTTATGGCTGCCTAGCGCATCACCCCGGCCCCATAAGGTCAGCAGAGCAAAGGGGGATTGGGAACTTCATAAGGCATTGCCTTGGACACTGCACAAATGGCAGGCAGAGTAGGCACCCAGCGCCCAGGATTTGAATCAGGTTTTCACCTCCCCCTGGCATCACAGGGGCAGATGTGCAGGGGACAAGGCTGCCAAGGACAATTGGGTGGCCTCCTGCACGGAAGTAAGACTTCAGTTGGCAATGGAAGCACAGCTATCAGATTTTGGGACCAATGGCAATGAGGGACAACTCCCTCTGCAGGAAGGGCAAAACCCAAAAATCAGGAGCGCACGAGAGAGGAAAGAGGGGCAGGAAGGCAACAGAGGCCAAACCCTCAGTACAGGATCTACCACCGAGGACAGAGCTACTTGGAGATGAGCAAGAACCAGTGCCACAGGAGACTGCGACTCTCCAGGCAGATGGTCACAGACATCTGTGTCCTCGTCTCTGAAGTCTTTGCATCTCACAGCGACACTCGGTATGCCCTGCCAGTGGCTATCAAAGTAACTGTGGCCTCGTACTTCTTCGCTTCTGGATCCTACCAGGATCAACTGCGAACTTTAGTGATGTAAAGCCGGTTTGGAGACGCCACTGCATCTTGCTGGCCGTTGATGCTGTCTTTGCCAGGACTGGCAGCACATTCACTTAACGACAGACACGGCCTCGCAGGGACAGAGGGCAATGGGTTTTGCATCCAGTGCTGAATTCCCTCAGCTGCAGGGCATCATCAATTGCATCTATGTGGCCATTGAGGCACCCAGCAACTGGCCAGTGAGATCTATCAACAGGAAGGGCTTCCACTCCCACAACGTTCAACTGGTCTGCGATCATAACAAGAACCTCCTCCATGTGAACGCTTGCTTTCCTGGCAGCTGCCATGACTCCTTCATCCTCCACCAGAACAGGCTACCTCAGATCTTCACTCCAACTTCCAAATTGTGTGGATGGTTCCTAGGGGACGAGGAAAATCCCTTGGCGATGGCTACTGAACCCTCTACAAGAGCCCCGGAGATGATGCAGTCAATGACACCCGCTCAGTAGGACAACCATTGAGCAAGCCATCCAGCTTCTAAAGATACAATTCTGGTGCCTGAACCAGTCGTGTGGCATCCTCCAGTACCCTCTTGCAAGGGTCTCGGTCACTGTGGTCTTCTGTGCTCTCCATAACATGGCACTCCAGAGAGCTGTGGACCTTGAGGACGGTGAGGTCCTGGAAGGAAACAGCTCATTAGGGGAGGAGCAGGAGGTGAGAGAGGAGGAGAAAGAGGAGGTGGAGGGAGATGACACTGAACAGAGAGGTGTCCCTGTTGCACGACGAGGTGGCCTCTTCCTGCCACCCTCCGGGAAGAGGATCTCCCTCAGCAAAGGATGACTTTAAAAGAAAAGAGGGACAAATTAGATTGAGAGTAAACTAGGAAGAAATATAAAAACAGACAGAGCTTCTACAAGAACATAAAAACGAAGGGAATAGCTGAAGTAACCGTTGGTCCCTTGGAGGATGAGACTGGGGAATTAAAACAAGGAAATAGCAGAGATTTGAACAAGTGTTTTCTATCTGTCTTCATGGAAGATGATTCAAAAAATATCCCAAGAATAGTATAAAATCAAGGGGCAAAGGGACGCAAGAACTTCAAACAAACACTATCACGTTTGGAAAAAGTACGAGGAAAAACTAATGGGACTAAAGGCTGACAAGTTCCCTGGACCTGATGACCTGCATTCTAGGGTCCTAAAAGAAGTAGCTGCAGATATAGTGGATGTATTAGTTGTATTGGTTGTACTCTTCCCAAAACTCCCTACAATTCTGGAAAGTTCCCAGCGGATTGGAAAACCACAAATGTAACACGTCTATTCAAGAAAGGAGGGAGGCAGAAAGCAGGAAACTATAGACCAGTTAGCCAAAATCTGTCATTGGGACAATGCTGGAATCCATTATTAAGGATATTTAGAAAATCATAATACAATCAAACAGAGTCAACATGGTTTTGTGAAAGGAAAATCCGTGTTTGACAAATTTATTAGAGTTCTTTGAGGTTGTAACAAGCAGGGTAGATATAGGGGAACCAGTAGACGTAGTGTATTTGGATTTCCAAAAGGCATTTGATAAGGTACCACATAAAAGATTACTGCACAAGATAAGAGCTCATGGTGTTGGGGGTAATATATTGGCATGGATAGTGGTTTGGTGAAATTACAGGGAACAGTCTGGATAAATGGGTCATTTTCAGATTGGCAAACTGTCTCTAGTGGGGTGCCACAGGAATCTGTGCTGGGCCTCGACTATTTACAATCTATATTAATGAATTGGATGAAGGGAACGATGTAATGTAACCAAATTTGCGGACAATACAAAGATAGGAAGGAAAGCAAGTTATGTAGAGGACACAAAGGCCTGAATTTTATGGGCCTCCTAGGGGTGGGAATGGAGGCAGGGATTGCCTCAGCAAAACCCAGAGGAAAATAGGTTGTGGATTATGACACGCCAGTAACAGAGCAGGCATGATTTTCTCTCCAGTAATTTAAGTGGACATGACATCATGTGGGATCCATTATAGATGTGTGGGTTTCCCTGCTGAAGGTTCCTCTGTATCTTCTGGCCAGCTGATAAATCCAAATGCAGAAGAGAAAAATCTGGCCATAGTCTTCATCTTCCATACCACCCATATTCAGGCTTGTTTTCTGAGCTGTTCACTTGTTGTGGGTCAAGATAGCTTTTGAAGCTGTCAGCTTTTGCTAGATTTCCTGAATGACATGGATGGAAGTTTACCAGCATGCATTCTGAAACAGCCGCACACATCTCACTGAACATGCAATTCTGCTGGTACAGTCCGATAGCACTGAACAGAATATTTAGGAAATGATTGTTTCTAATTTATTAATCTTAAAATATATATTAAAAAGCTACTAATGTGGTAGGAGCTACTAATTTGTTTAAGGTATGCACTGTGATAGCTTTCTCCTGTGCAATAGAACTTAAGAAATGCTTTAGAGTTGAATAGGACAGCTGAGAACCTCAATCGTTTTCAAATGAGTAACACTTGCTAACACCAGAAATTTCTGACATGTGTTTTTAAAACCTGAAGGAATTGCAGAAGCATTACATTCCCTGCCAAAACACTTTCTGTGCAACTTTAGCCAGGCAATGTCATAAGCATCAGAAAGTAATTAGACTTGCTAATGCAGTTAGTTCATATTAATGTGAATCTTTTTACCTATATTTTTATAATAATTACAGCACAGGATGAAAGCTGACAAGGAATAAAATATCCAGCAATCATTTGCTGTACATAGTCAAAGATTAGGCCCTGTACTAAATGAATCTATGGCTCAAAAACATGATTTTCTATTGGTTTATTCTCATAGCTAAGATTTGGAATTGAGGCTAAATAAGAATTTAAACCGTCTAAAAGAAATTGATTTCTAGTCAACTTTTTGGAGCTCTCATTTTCTCTCAAGTATCGAAATGCAAACAAATTAACTGAGTGCATCACTTTACATTTCCAAAGCAATTTCTGCTTAAAATTCTAAATAAGATTTTCAGACCCTCTTGTCCACTTCAATTATTTCAACTGAATTCAGTTCCCAGTGCAATTTTTTTTTCCTACAGCATTTCAAAGGCAGAAATTGAGAATTTAAAGTATGTCTCTCTTGAAATTATTTTCCCCAAACTTTATCAACTCATAGAATATGTAGGAAATTATGAAACGTGGAGTGCCTATCCCAGTTTTCTGTTTGTAGCTTTATTGTCTTGTAACTAATTTCGATTTATTGTACAAAAATTACAGGTGCAGAGGGCATGTTCTATTAGTGGACACTTTCCACAATTCTAGCATGTTACATGACAGTGAACTCCACAATACCTCAAAGCAGACATTAATGGAAATAAAAATCAGGAGAGATGTAAAATGGGCTGATGACTTTCTATCACCATTTTACACTTTCGCACAAAGTTAAGATCCACCCCATTGAGTGTAAACGAGATTAACTTCACTGCTTTTTTTCTATTTTATATGATGGATTATAAGTACAGCTTTCATGTCATTGTGCTCTCTTTCAAGTCAATCCAACATAAATTATCTGCCAAAAAATATCAACCTTGCAACTCCACTAGAAAATCAAAATGTTCAGAAATCATTGTGGGCAATGTTCCCTTCATGTTCAATTTTGCCGTGCCATCAGCCCATCTCAGTAAATTTATAAGGTCATGAAACAAAACGCTTTATTACTACTTTTGTTAGAATTGAGACATAAGTGAGCTTGTTGAGAAACAAATGAATACTAACCTGGAAATGTAATATTGTCCATCCCACTGAGGACCTTGCTGCCTCTGTTATTCACCTCTGGAACTGTTTTTGAACACTTTAGTGAATCATTCACCTTTGCCTTGAGCTTTTGTTGAAGCCTTTGACAGTGTTTGGTGATGTGTTCTAAGCCAGTTACTGTCATATGCTCTCCCACCAAACCTATGTGAATGGCTATCAATTGATCAAATTTCCTCTCAAATCACACTTTTTTTTTTCTATAATTACAGGCTTACCCATTGACTAACTTTATATTTGCTCAGTAATTACTGGGTCTGTCCTAAATACCACATTGTTCATCATCTTACCACCATTTCCTTCACGTCATCTAGTCTTATGCACTCTTTTGCTGACAGTTACTTTAAAACAGATAACCTTAGTGCCTAAAAGCTCCAGTCCTTTAAGTACAATAGCTGAACAACTATTCCCAAATGTTCTCCATGCCATTTAAAGGGGGCAAGTTTCTCTCGCTTCATTAAAGGTTCAGGTCTAGAAAGTCAATGGCACAAGTTTGTATTTCAGGTGCAAAAGGCCACCTGAGTATCAAATATGATGGGTGGAGGTACATGTATTCATTATATGCCAGAAGTGTGCCACCCACCCAGACTTAACACCAGCTTTGGACTTCCTTTTCAGTGGGCTGCTGGGCCAGCTGGATTCAGGAAACTTGGTCCACATACAACCTAACGAAGGACCTCTTAGCGGGATGGCAGAAGGCTGCCACCCGAAATGTAATTTTTAAAAAAAACTTACCTGAACGTGGAGCCGGAGGAGGAGGACTATGCTTTCTGGCTTCACTGTAGTGCTGAAGACTCTTGCCAGCATCTGCTCTGCTCCCTCCCACATCCACCTCCCCCACCCCAATCTTACCAATGAGTAGCAGGTACCTGCAGCTTGCTGATTTCATATACTTGAGGCCTGAGCCCCAAAATTTAGTCCACCTCAGGCCTGCGCCAAGACATGAACAAATTTTTAGACCTCAGTTTCTTCAGATCGCGCAATTCAAGTTGCGCCACCTTACCTCATACAAATCAGGGGTGATGGAATACTCTCCACTTGCCTGGATGGGGGCAGCTCCAACAATATTCGAAGCTCAACACCATCCAGGACAAACCAGCCCACCTGATCGGCACCCCATTCACAACCTTAAACATTCACTCCCTCCACCGCCAGTACACAGTGGCAGCAATATGCATCATATACAAGATGCACTGCAGCAACTCACCAAGCCTCCCTCGACAGCACCTTTTCAAACCCGCAACCTCTACCACCTAGAAGGACAAGGGCAGCAGATGCATGGGAACACCACCACCTGCAAGTTCCCCTCCAAGCCACACACCATCCTGACTTAGAAATATATCGCCATTCCTTCACTGTTGCTGGGCCAAAAACCTGGAACTCCCTTCCAAATAGTGCTGTGGGTGTACCCACACCAGAGGGAATGCAGTTCAAGAAGACAACTCACCACCACATTTGGGGGCACAAGTGGATGGGCAACAAATGCTGGCCTTGCCAGCGATGCACATCCCATGAAAGAATGAGAAAAAAACTCATAGTATTTCTTCAGGTATCAATACTTTTGATCCCACTATCTCCTCCTGACTTCAGATGGAATTCCCACATTTCTTCCATTGTTGAACCTGCATCCAAGAAGCTTACATAGAATTTATAGCACAGAAACAGACTGTTTAACCCAACAGTTCTTTCATGTCAAACATTCTCCTATCCTCAACAACTCTTGCCTCTCATTAAAGTCCAGTTTCATCCAAGATTTGAATATTACTCCATTGTATGGTAAAGCTGTTCTAATATTTCTCTTACACTCCTTGGCAGAATAACAGGAAATGCTAGTCACTTTCTTTCTCACTCTCCCATGCTTTCACCTTTTTGTCTCTCTTTCTGGTTTATTGATACCGCTTTAGTCAGTGCTTCTCCGAAGACTGCTCTTGCATTTCTCATAAACTGCAATTACCCTGTCTTGCACATTATTCGTCCTTTCTACTTCCTTAATGGGTTATGAGGACTCCAACCTTCTTAGTGAAGAATTAAGCTGTTCCACAATTTTGTGGTCTTTTTTCTCCTCAGTGTTTCCTTTCTCCTACAATCTTTTAAAACTGAAAGTTAGCATCATCGAATAATTACTCCCTAATTTACTTTTTTTTTACTGTTTTTAACTACAGACCTTGGCCTTTCGCCTTGGTTTATGAATTAAAATAAGCTCGGCAGTTAACTGAACGAAGTGAGAGTGGAGAGAGCGGAAGGGCTTGCCATAATCTTCCAATCGTCCCCAGATACAGGGGAGGTGCCAGAGGATTGGAGAATGACAAATGTGACACCCTTATTCAAAGAGTGTGAGGACATTCCTCGTAACTACAGGCCAGTCAGTTTAACATCAGTAGTGGGCAAGGTTTTAGAAAAAATAATCAAGGAAAAAAAAACAAGGGACTTGAAGAGATTTGAGTTAGTTGATGAGAGCCAGCAGGGATTTGTAAAAGGCAGATCATGCTTGACTAATCTAATTGCTTTTTTTGATGAAGTAACAGAGAAGGTTGATGAAGGGAAAGCAATGGACGTAGTCTACTGTGGATTTTAAGAAAGTGTTGAACGAAGTATCACAAAAAGGTCACATTGTGTATTGATACTGGAACAAGGGGTGCAAGCAGGCTACCCTCGCAATCAGTATGTAATTTTCTTCCCTTCTAAAACAATGGGTTATATGTAGAGCAAACCAACTACAGTAAATAGTATGGGAAAGGCTGCTGCACTTGCAAGTTAGCAGGAATATAAAACTGACCCCAGAGATGTTTGCTCTTCTTCTGATTCAGAATCCATAAATTGACGTGGCTGTGCTATGTTTTGGAAGTAATAGGTAAACGTAATATGGATCAAATTTAATCTCAAATAGTAATGGAGTATAGGAAAGTGACTGCACATATCGAGTAAAATTTTTATCTTTAAATATTTTAATGAATTTTTGTGCTCATCCATGCAAGATTTATTCATGGTCAGGAATCCATATTGAGCATGCAATGTCAAGATCAGGTCCAACTCCCAGGCCAGTTGGAGCAATGCCATCTACAAAATTAAAGCTCCTTTTACGTTGAATAACAAATACACAACAGTATTCCAGTGGGTGCTGACTTTTCTTGGTTAAATGAACATCCAGGACAATATAGCATTAGAGAGAGAATATATATTCTTAAAAATGTGAAATGTATACTTATAACTAAACTTGCCCCTCTTTCTTTAATTCATCTAGAGCAGGGGTCTTCAACCCATGGCTCTGGAACCGCATGTGGCTCTTTAACATCTCATTTGCACTCCCAACCTTTTCCAGTGGGTCACATTATCATGAAAAAGGCCTTGAAAAAAAAAAGTCAAAAAAAGTAAGAGCTGTGTTTTTATTGTGGGGTAAAAGGCCTGCACTTCACAGTTTTAGATGACTATTTTAATGAAAAACATCATCGTGCTCTAAATAAACCTGTTTGAGTGGTATAGATAATGTTTTTGTTCAAGGAGCAGGTTTAATGGTTGTGACCATTATTATTTCTAATATAGCTGAGACGATAAATTATTCTGAATGTGCTGTAAGAAGCTTTTTAATCACGAGAATCAGTAGCCAAAAAAACTGTCCTAATTTTACGCATCTTAAGTTAGTTTGTTTTAAAGATGACCTTACTGACAAAATTATAGCAAAAGAATTCCATTTAACACAATCTGTTATAAAAACAAAGACAAAATACATTCTTTCAGTTTTATGCACAAATTTTTTTATTACCTTTTTTACTCAAAGTGGAAACGTGCTGTTTTTTTTTTAATGAAACGAATATGGTTAACCATCTTTACATTTTTTTGAACACGTTTATACATAATTCATACAAACTGACACTTAAAACCTGAAAATGCATATACTGGAGATGAGAAAAAATAAAAGGCACAAAAAAATTACCGTGCGCTAATTCAGAGTTAGATCTATTTTAATTTCTTTTTTATTGATACATAAGTTCAATACATGTATTTTATTTATTATATATGAAAATTATGCAGTTCCCAATAGTTTTTATTCTCAGCAATTTTTTTAAAAAGGCTCCTTAAATAAAAAGGTTGCCAACCCCCTGAGCTAGAGTAACATATGAAAAGGAGTCTGTTTTTGTCTATCCCACACACTGACTGGAAGAATGAATTTGTAAGCAGGTAGGCAGGAATGGATGGTGTAGTCTACTCAACCCATCAACATTCATGTTTAGGTAGCTGCTTGAAATGTAATTGCCAATTTAATTTGCAGATTATTTTAGACAGTCCCTTTTAACAAATATACCACGAGCATCCCTGAGGGAATATTACTGCTTTAACTGAATTTAAGCAGTACTGCAACAACACTGATGGTCTTTGAAAGCATATTGTAAACTTGAACAGGCTGAATGATTTTATGTCATTTTAATTGTTATTTCTTTTTCTTTTCTTAGCCCTGGATCCAACAAAAGACCCATGTTTGAAAGTCAAATGCAGTCAACACAAAGTCTGTGTAACCCATGACTACCAAACAGCTCTTTGTGTTAATCGCAAGCAGCTAATACACAGGTAGGAAAGAGCTTATAACAGCTTGCATTTACAGAGAGCACCCTTAACATTAGAAATATACCTTCATAGTGGTTTACAGATGAGATAAATGAAACTGAGCATTCAGCGTGAAAGAGAATAGATGGAATGGATTTAAGGCATAGTACCAAAAATCAAGTCTTTAGTGGAATCAAAGTGGTGTCAGAAAGATAAAGGAGAGTGTCATAACTGTAAGTATAGAACCTGGGGATAAAGACTCCCCTGCACCACTTCTTGATATATGCCAGGACTGCATATCACAAAATTGTGCATTCCATCCCACGATTTTCCACCCTTTAACTTGATTAGGATAAATATCATGTGTTGGGGTGCACAATTCTGTAATGTGTGCTCCAAACATGTGAAAAGAACAGTGCAGGAAACCATAGTATAGTTTTATTCATTCTTGGGATGTGAGTGCCACTGGCAAGGCCAGCATTTATTGCCCATCCCTAATTGCCCTTCAGAAAGTGGTAGTGAGCCACCTTGAACTGCTGCAGTCCTGTGGGTGTAGGATTAAAATATGGAATTATATCAGTTCTCCCTTTCCTGGCATCCCAAATACCAATAGATGGCTGTCACTGGGATCTTTTTGGGGTAATTCTCTTCAGGCGACATCAAGGATTAGTCTTGCAGGCTTTCCAGGAGAAATGCGGCATCAGGGGTTTCCCAAGGTTTCTCAGGGGTGGAGAAAGGATGAACTGGTGTCCTCTCTTAGCAGGCTGATCCCCAATAGACTCGACTGTTGAGTACCATAAATCTTGACATGTCACTTCTCCGTAAACAACTCCCCCTAGTCACCAAGGCTCTTGCTATTTACTTAGTTGAAGACATGTGACTTCCAGTAGGTGCATTTCTAAACCAAGTCCCAAAGTCCTTCAGCTGACCTTTGTTTTTTGTTAAAAATCCAGCATCTATGTAAGTTCTTCAGTCCTCCAAAGGAATCCATTTCCACAATTTTAAAACATGAGTCAAAGAACAAACAAAGAACAGTACAGCACAGGAACAGGCCATTCGGCCCTCCAAGCCTGCACCGATCTTGATGCCTATCTAAACTAAAACCTTCGTGTCCTCACAAAATATTTTTAAAAATGGAAATGCGTTCATAATACTTGTGCCTTTTAGATGGTGGACAGGCTTTGGGAAGTAAGGAGGTGAGTTATCACAGAATTCCCAGTCTCTGACCTGCTCTTATAGCCACAGTATTTATTTGTCTGATCCAACTAAGTTTCTGATCAATGGTGCCCCCCAGGATATTGATGGTGGGGGATTCAGCGATGGTTATGCCATTGAATGTCAAGGGCGATGGTTATATTCTCTTGTTGGAGATGGTCATTGCCTGACATTTGTGTGGCACGAATATCAGCGCAGAAGGAGGCCATTCAGTCCAGTGAATCTGCCCAGGCTCTTTCGAAGAGCAATCCAGTTAGTCACACTCCCACCACTCTTTCCCCATATTCCTGCCATTTTTACTCCTTCAATTATTTATCCAATTCCCTTTTGAAAGCTACTACCAAATCTGGTTCAACTAACCTATCAGGCACTGCATTCCAAATCCTAACTACTCATTGCGTTAAAAGGTTTTTCCTCATGTTGACTCTGTTTTTTGTGCCAGTCGCCTTGGGCTGGATTTTATAAACTCGCTGCCGATCTCGGCGGCAAAGAGCTGCCGTGATCTCAAGTGTGACGGCTCATTTAAATAGCCGGGGCAGGCCGCCTCCCACACCGCTGCACCCCCTCCCCCCCGCCCCCCCCCCCCCCCCCCCGCGAACACGTGGAGGGGGTGGACTGTCCGTCCCCAACAATTATGCCAGCTGCCTGTGCTCAGAGGCTGAAGCCATCTGTAAAGGGCAGTCAGCCCTACTGACTTATTGTAATATTTAAAGAAATATTCAATTAAATTGCATAAATACATTTATTTTGCCCCTCTACCACCCCCCAATTAAATTAACTATTTTCCCTTCTTCCTCCCCACCCCGCCCAAAACACTCCAAACTGCACAAAGTTCAAAGTACAACCCTTCCCACCATCCCCATGATGATAATCTGATCCCATCCCCCCCCACCCACCACCTGCACTGTTAAACTCATCTCCTCCCACCTCCCCACCAGTTTTGTGCCTCGTTTCCCTGGACGGGGAACTGAAGGCACGTGAGTGCAGTCTGCCTGGCTAGAGATCGCAGCGGGCCTTGAAGACTAAAGGTAAGTACATGTAAATGCAATAATTTCATTCATTTGCATATGCTGATTGTGGTCCCGTCGCCGAGTGGCAGTGGGGGGCCACCAAGGTGCCCCCCACCGCTGGGAGGATCAGGCCAGAGCCCGCTGGCATCGAGGTCCGTGGTGGACCTCGTCCAAGGCCATCTTCAGGCCACCTCCCCTCGGCCATGGATCCAGACGTCCAGGGCTCCTTAAAATCAAATCCCTTAAATTTATGCTGTCTGGTTATCAACCTTTCAGTCATTGGAAACAGTTTTTCTTTGTTTTATTCCATCTAAACCCTTCATGATTTTAAATGTTTCTGTCAAATCTTCTGTTAGCTTTTCCTACTGTAAGCAGAACAACCCCAGCTTCTCCAGTCTATCCATGTAACTGTAATCCCTCATCTATGAAACCTTTCCAGTAAATCTCTTCTGTATTCTTTCCAAAGCCTCCACGTCTTTCCTAAAATGTGGTACCCAGAATTGGACACAATAGTCCAACTGCAGGGTGAACTAAAAACAAGAAATGCTGGAACCACTCAGCAGGTCTGACAGCATCTGTGGTAAGAGTTAATGTTTCGGGTCAGTGACCCTTCTTTGACTTGTCTGACTCCATCTCTGGGGATAGGTTGTCTACTAATATCCATTATAAGCCCACCGACTCCCACAACTACCTCGACTACACTTCTTCACACCTTACCTCCTGTAAGGACTCCATTCCATTCTCCCAGTTTCTCCATCTTCGACGCATCTGCTCTGATGATGCTACCTTCCATGACGGTGCTTCTGATATGACCTCCTTTTTCCTCAACTGAGGATTCCCCCCCACTGTTGACAGGGCTTTCAACCATGTCCGGCCCATTTCCCGCACCTCTGCCCTCAACCCTCCCCTCCCTCCCAGAACCGTGACAGGGTTCCCCTTGTCCTCACTTTCCACCCCATCAGCCTCCATATCCAAAGGATCATCCTCCGCCATTTCCGCCACCTCCAGCATGATGCCACTACCAAACTCATCTTCCCCTCCCTTCCCCTGTCAGCATTCCAAAGGGATCGTTCCCTCCACGACACCCTGGTCCACTCCTCCATTACCCCCACCACCTCACCCCGTCCCAAAGCACCTTCCCCTGCAATCGCAGGAGGTGTAATACCTGCCCATTTACCTCCTCTCTCCTCACTATCCCAGGCCCCAAACACTCCTTTCAGGTGAAGCAGCGATTTACTTGTACTTCTTTCAATGTCGTATACCGTATTCGCTGCTCACAATGTGGTCTCCTCTACATTGGGGAGACCAAGCGCAGATTGGGTGACCGCTTTGCGGAACACCTCCGCTCAGTCCGCAAGCAGGACCCTGAGCTTCCGCTTGCTTGCCATTTCAACACTCCCCCCTGCTCTCATGCTCACATCTCTGTCCTGGGATTGCTGCAGTGTTCCAGTGAACATCAACGCAAGCTCGAGGAACAGCATCTCATCTACCGATTAGGCACATTACAGCCTGCCGGACTGAACATTGAGTTCAATAATTTCAGAGCATGTTCCGAAGAAGGGTCACTGACCCGAAACGTTAATTCTGCTTCTCTTTCCACAGATGCTGCCAGACCTGCTGAGTGGTTCCAGCATTTCTTGTTTTTATTTCAGATTTCCAGCATCTGCAGTATTTTGCTTTTATTGCAGGGTGAACTAGTGTTTTATATATTGAGCATAACTTCCTGGCTTTTATAATATATGATAGTAGCTATAAAATCCAGGATCCCATATGCTTCATTAACTGCTTTGGTAACCTCTCCTGCCACTCTCAAAGACTTGTGCACAAACACTCCAAGGTGTCTTTGTTCTTGCAGCCCTTTAAATTGTACCATTTAGCTTGCAATGTTACTAATAAGAACATAAGAAATAGGAGCTGGATAGGCCATTTGGCCCTTTGAGTCTGCTCCACCATTCAACAAGATCATGACTGATCATCTACCTCAATGCTACCTTTCTGCACTATCCCTTTATCCCTTAATTCCCAAAAAATCTAACTACCTCTGTCTTGAATATTCTCAATGTCTAAGCATCCACTGCTCTCTGGGATAGAGAATTCCAAAGATTCACAGCCCTTTGAGACAAGAAATTTCTCCTCATCTCAGTCCAAAATGGCTGACCCCTTATTCTGAGACTAACTGTGTCTTCTACATTCCCCAGCCAGCAGAAACAACCTCTGTGTCTACCCTGTCAAGCCCCTTAAGAAATGTATTTGTTTCAATTAGATCACCTCTCATTCTTCTAAATTCCATGGCATATAAGCCTAGTCTACTCAATCTCTCCTCAGAGCACAATCCCCTCATCCCAGGAACCAGTCTAGTGAATCTTTGTTGCACTCTTTCGGGCAAGTATTTCCTTCTCTAGGTAAGGAGATCAAAACTGCACACAGCAATCCAGTTGTGGCCCCACCAATGCCCTGTAAATTGTAGTAATGCTGCTTTATTTTTGTACTTCAATCCCTTTCTAACAAAAGTTAACATAACATTTGCCTTCCTAATTGCTCACTGTACCTAAAACTTTGATTCAAGTACAAGGACACCCAGGTCCCTCCTGAATGTAAATATTTCCCAGTGTCTCACCATTCAAAACATTATTTTGCTTTTTTATTTTTCCCAAAGTGGATAACTTTACAGTTCGCCACACTGTATTCCATCTGCCATGTTCTTGCCCACTCACCCAATCTGTTTATGTTTAGTTTAGTTTAGAGATACAGCACTGAAACAGGTCCTTCGGCCCACCGAGTCTGTGCCGACCGTCAACCACCCATTTATACTAATCCTACACTAATCCCATATTCCTATCACATCCCCACCTGTCCCTATATATTTCCCTACCACCTACCTATACTAGGGGCAATTTATAATGGCCAATTAACCTATCAACCTGCAAGTCTTTGGCATGTGGGAGGAAACCGGAGCACCCGGAGGAAACCCACGCAGACACAGGGAGAACTTGCAAACTCCGCACAGGCAGTACCCAGAATCGAACCCGGGTCCCTGGAGCTGTGAGGCTGCGGTGCTAACCACTGCACCACTGTGCAGCCTCTTTGCATCATCCTGATTGCTTATTTTTCAACCTAACTTTGTATCGTCAACAAACTTGAATGCATTGCACTCAGTCCCCTCATTTAAGCCATTAATATAGATTGTAAATAGCTGAGGCCCAAGTATCGATCTTTGTGGTAGCCCATGAGTTACAACCTGCTAACCTGAACATGTCCCGTTTATTTCTGCTCCCTGTTTTCTGTCCATTAACCAGTCCTCAATTCATGCAAATGTATTACCCTTGATCCCATGAATCCTAATTTTGTGTAATAACCGTTGAGCGGCACCTTATCAAATGCTTTTTGAAAATCTAAATACACTTTATTCATTGGTTCCTCCTTATCCATCCTACTAGTTACCTCTTCAAAAAACTATTAACAGATTTGTCAAGCACGATTTCCCTTCATAAATTCGTGCTGACTCTGCTTAATCGCAATTTGATGAAGCAAAGTGCCTTGTTACCATATCCATATTAATATATTCCAGCATTTGGTTACTATGTTAGGCTAACTGGCCTATAGTTCCCCATGTTCTCTCTTCCCCCTTCCTTAACTGGGGTTATGTTTGCTACCTCCTAATCCTTGGGAACAGTTCTAGAATCTATGGAATTCTTGAAAATTAAAACCAATGCATCTACTATCTTTGCAGCTACCTCTCCTCATTCTTCCTACCAAAGGCAAGTAAAACATAGTTCACATTTCCTGAAGATCTGTTTCTTCAATCACATGTTATATGTGACATTTTATATTTATGCAAGAACGAAATGCTGATTTTTCTTGTAAAATTCCTAACTGATGGTACTTAAGAGGAATGTCTCTTTGTAGTGGTATTAGAAAGGGAAAACCTCAGAGCTTGGGAACAGTTACCTGCCTAACTACCTGTATGGCTTCTCTCAGGAATATTATGAAGTGCCAGGAAGGGCATATAAAATGGGAAAATGTTTCAAAATATGGGTGAAAATTATACCAAAAAATGAAACAAAAACTTTGCCCTATTTAAACATGATTAACTTTAGCAATTTATCTTGCGTTGAACTTGTTTTAGGTTTTATTCTAATCCAAAAATGAACCATAATTATTAAGGCTCAGAACTTCACGTGGGGCAACATACAGTATTTTTAAAAATTTTATTTAAAGATACAGCACTGAAACAGGCCCTTCAGCCCACCGAGTCTGTGCCGACCATCAACCACCCATTTATACTAATCCTACATTAACCCCATTACCCTGCTGCTGTTACTTTATAAATTCCATCTTGCATACTGCCTGACATTTCATTCTAATCTACCCGTTTGCCTATTTGCAACTGTTATACAGTAAATATTATTGTCAATGGAATGCCTCAAAATTATTTTTTTATACCCACTTTCGCGATGTGGGTGCCCATCCCTAACTGCTCTGATACAACTGAGTGGTGTGCTCGCCCCCTTCAGAGGGCAGTTAAGAGTCAACCATGTTTGGTGTGGGAATTGAGTTAAATAAAGGTCAGACTGGGTAAGAACAGCAGATTTCCTTCTCTACAGGACATCAGTGAACCAGTAGAACTTTTAAAACAATCTGACAGTTTCATGGTCACATTTACTAATTCCAACTTATTATTTCTAAAACTTGTAAAACTGAATTCTAATTTCCAAAACTGCCATGATGGGATTTGAGCTCATGTTCTCTGGATTATTCGTCCAGGCCTCTGCATTATTAGTTCAGTAACATAATTACTACATTACAGTACTCGATTCTCATAGCCACAATATATATTAGTTATATATATATATATATATATATATTGCTAAATAATTAAATTACAAAAATTGGATATTTTCAGCCACAAAGTTTTTTTTCTTCTGTTCCCACTGCACCAGCATGCATTTTGTTTTCTTAATTCTCATGCAAACCATCCTTTGGTTTTCCCTTAACAAAACTGTTATACATCTCTCTAAAGTCAGTGGAAGATAATACAGTAGCAAACCATTTAATTCAAGTTAAAAATGCTACTTGACATTTACTCGGAGAAAGATAAAACACAGATGCAAAATGGACCAATCGGGAGATTGAATGCGGTGAAAGAATACTTGATCTCTGAACAGTACTTTATAACAGTTTCAAAACCATAAAAGTCAGTAATTCTCAATATTTCTCTGCACTAACTTTGTAACTTGGAACGCGCATCCTGATGAAAGGCTTTTATGTGACAAAGGCACTTCATGGCATCCCTTGTTAACATGCAGCCCATATAACTGTCTTAGTAAATGGTTGCTTTTCAGACTGGAGGGTGGTAGACCGTGGTGTTCCCCAAGGGTCCGTGCTGGGACCACTGCTTTTTTTTGCTATATATAAATGACTTGGATCTTGGAATACAAACTAGAATCTCAAAATTTGATGACACCAAACCTGGACAAGTGGCAAACAGGGAGGATATGAACCCCCCTGCAACAGGACATAGATAGGCTAGTGTAGTGGGCAGACAGATAACTGATTGAATTTAATGCTACTAAGTGTGAGATGACGCATTTTGGCAGAAGGAATAGGGAGAGGCAATATTTACTCAATGGCACAGTTCTAAAGAGTGTGCAGGAACAGAGGGACCTGGGGGTAGGTGGCAGGGCATATTGAGAGAGTGGTTAGTAAAACATATGAGATCTTGGGCTTCATAAATAGCAGCACTGAGTGCAAAAGCAGAGAATTTATGCTGAACCTTTATAAAGCTCTGGTTAGTCCCTGACTGGAGTATTGCATTCAGTTCTGGTCACCACATTTCAGGAAGGATGTGAAGGACCTGGAGAGGGTGCAGAGGAGATTTACCAGAATGTTCCAGGGATGGAGGATTTTAGTTACAAGGTTAGTTGAAAAGCTGGGTTTGCTCTCCTTTAGCGAGATTTAATAGAAGTGTGCAAGATTATGACAGGCTCAGATAAGTTGGACAAGGAAAAATTATTCCCATTAACAAATGTTACAAGGACTAGGGGACACAGATTGAATGTTTAGGGCAAAAGATGCAAGGGGAATGTGAGGAAGACCTTTTCTATGCAGCGGACAAAAGGAAGATTAAAAGATACCTTCACAATTGCTCAAAACAGAGTTCAGCAACAAACAGGCTGCCTGCTTGGTTTCTTGATTCCATTTTCAAATCTCTAAAGTAAGGCAACACTACCAAAATAGGTAAGAATCCTCTTCCTGATGGAATAACCATTACACATTATGGCGTGTTGTTTACAACCGAACAGCAAGCAAATGATAGCCAGTAATCAATCTCACTTCTGGCACCAAGGTGAACTTAGCATTCATAAGGTGCTGAGCAACATATTCACCTGCTTTAACAATTAAACTATTTTGGGGGCTTCCTGCAAGAATCAGTGTAAACAAGGATACCTCATTTTCCTTTGAAGCAATCTGCATACTAAACAGGTTTGAGTTTTCCTAACCCCTCCATATAGAGAAACACAGCCCACCCACAAAGCAGATGCTGGCAAACAACAAATTATCTTTATCGCCTGATATAAAGCATTGCCTAGGTGAAGCATAAATGCCTGAAAATTTTGTGTGGACATCTAAATCATGTAATTGGGGGTTAATTATAATATAATTAATCGAACACTGTTGGGTACTGCTGGAGCCTGTACAAAACCTGATTGTAAAATTGGATGGAATATTAAGTGGGTGAAATCTGGTATAATGGTCCTTCTGTTTTTACCAGTGAGTTACTCTCACTTTAGGGACTTTAATTGGGCATGACCAATTGGAAAATTTACCCACGTGTAACAGATATGGTAATATTTTTCTGGCAGTAGATGATCCTGTTCATACTGTATTCTAATACATATGAGGGTTGAATTTCCTGTGGGCCCATTCCACTTGGATAAGTGTAATTGGTTGAGACTTCCGATCTCCTGTTGTTTGTGTCTCAGCTCACTTCCTGGGGGCAGGAATATTAAAGTGACAGAAATTCCAACAGCTTATGGTTCAGTATGTCCTGAAAACATAAAATAAGTCATCTTAGAAGTGAGCTTTGAAAGTTCATTCTACCTTTGATAAAGTAGGACATACTAATAAGTGGTCCTTGTGCTGTGTATTTTTTTAAAATCTGTTTATCTTTTAGAGATGGGCATACTGATTTGAAACTATTGACAGGCTTACAGTTTTTTTTAATTATTTTGTATTCATGTGATTGCTCTTCAGACTTCCTCAAAGCTCTTCTGTTTCTTTAAGCTAAATATTGATAGCTGAAGCACTAAGTAAATATAAATATCACAATTGATTCCATGTAAATGTGATCGAGACTTTTACTGTGATTAGTTAAAGATTACGTTGCCATTTTAAAATGATTTAATGTAATCTATCAGTGTTCTTTTTGTAAAGGAAGAAAATTAGCCATGAAACACATGCACTAAAACTAGGACATATGAAATTTCAAATTGAGTATACTAATGAATCTGTTGATCAAGCCTTTAAATTATAGCTCTAACCTGTAATTTCTAGCATTTTTTTATACTGACACTCAGATACACAAAGGTTTCCTTTGTGCTGTTGGTGCAGCAAAGCTATACTTCTGTTTATAAAGAACAGGTTTATGTTTTTTTTTAACACCTAATGTCCAGAGGAAACCTTCAGCCACATTCCCTTTACACTTCCCAGCCCTACTTCCCTTGTGTATCCAGCCCTTGAAAGAATTCTTTCCCAATTCACATATAACTGTACTTCCAAAGTCCCAGCTGTCCAGCCTTTGGCCCTCAATTTACCACAGCATTTCTGCAGCTACCAATCTGCTCAACCACACCCTCATCTTACCTTTGCCCTAGTTCCCATTAAAACCATTATTCTCTCTTACCATTCCTCTGGTGTGGCCCTCTTCTTCATTCTCAAGTCCAAGGGGTGCCAACTTGAACAGATATTGCAGACACTTCATTTACCCATTCCCTGCTAGATCTGGCTGCACCACATTAAGAACTATGGGGTCCGCTTTCGTCTGCCAAAACTGCTCACTACTCCAGGATCATCCTGGAATACAAAGATAACTGCTGGCTTCTTTTCTCTACTGCAAACCACCTTAAACCCCTCTCCCCTGTCTCTCCACCCCCACCTCCAAAAACAAGTGCAAGGAACTCATGGACTTCTTTGTCACTAAGATTGAGATCAGCTGCCTCTACTGCTTCCTTCCCTTCCCCTACCCTACCGGGCCAAACATCCTGTAAGGTTTCTTCCTACCCTAGCCCTGAACTCACATCTTTTCCTAGCTTCTTTCCTATTCCCCCCTCATGCCCTCTCCATGAGCTCATTTTGTTCATGAGATTGACCTCCTGCTCCCTCGACTCTAATTCAACTAAACTGCTGACCAGCCAACTTCCATTCCTGGCACCAATGTTAGCTCATAAACAGTTCTCGCTCTACCGGTATTTAGTTTAGTTTAGAGATACAGCACTGAAACAGGCCCTTCGGCCCACCGAGTCTGTGCCGACCGTCAACCACCCATTTATACTAATCCTACACTAATTCCATATTCCTATCACATCCCCACCTGTCCCTATATTTCCCTACCACCTACCTATACTAGGGGCAATTTGTAATGGCCAATTTACCTACCAACCTGCAAGTCTTTGGCATGTGGGAGGAAACCGGAGCGCCCGGAGGAAACCCACGCAGACACAGGGAGAACTTGCAAACTCCACACAGGCAGTACCCAGAATTGAACCTGGGTCGCTGGAGCTGTGAGGCTGCGGTGCTAACCACTGCGCCACTGTGCCGCCCACTGTGTCTTGCTCTTCATTAAATCTGCCGTCATCCCACCCCCGCCCTCAAAAACAAAAAGGCACTTGATTCCTCTGTCCTTACAAACTATCACCCCATCTCCAACCTCCCTTTCCTCGCAAGTCCTTGAATGTGCTGTCATTTCCCAAATCCGTGCCCATCTTTCCTGGATCTCCGTGTTTGAATCTCTCCAATCCATTTTCCACCTTTGCCATAGAGCCAAAACGGCTCTTATCAAAGTCACAAATGACATCCTATGCAATTGTGACCATGATAACTATCCCTCCTCCTCCTTCGCAACCAGTCTGCAGCCTTTGGCACAGTTGACCACACTATCCTCCTCCAGTGTCTCTTGCCTGGTTCCATTCTTAACCATAGTCAGAGAATCACCTGCAATGGCTTCTTTTCCCACTCCTGCACCGTTACCTCTGGTGTCCGTCAAGGATCTATCCTTGGCCCCCTCCTATTTCCCAACTACATGCTGTTCACGGTGACATCATCCTAAAGCATGGTGTCAGTTTCCATATGTATGCTGACAAAACCCAGTTCTACCGCACCACCACCTCTCTCAACCCCTCCACTGTCTCTAAATTGTCAAACTGCTTGTCTGATATCCAGTACTGGATGAGCAGAAATTTCATCCATTTAAATATTAAGAAGACTAAAGCCATTGCCTTCAGTCTTTGCTGCAAACTCCATTCCCTAACCATCAACTGCATCCCACTCCCTGGCAACTGTCTGGGGTTGAACTAGACAGTTTGGTGTCATATTTGACCCTGAGATGAGCGTCCGATCACACATTCACACCATCACTGAAATGACCTATTTCCACCTCCGTAACCTTGCCTGCACCAGCTCTGCCTTGGCTCAACTGCTGCTAAAGCCCTCAGCCATGCCTTTATTTTCTGCAGACTTGATTATTCCAACGCACTCCTGACCGGCCTCCCACATTCTACCCTTTATACACTTGAAGTCATCCTTATTTTCAAATCCCTCCATGGCCACGCCTATCCCCATCTCTAATTTTCTCCAAGATTACAACCCTCCAAGATATCTGCTGTCCAATGCTGGCTTCTTGAGCATCCCAATTTTAATTGCTCGACCATTGGTAGTCAGGCCTACAGTTGCCAAGCCTATAAGCTCTAGAGCTCCCTTCCTAAACCTCTCCAACACTCTGGTTTGAATTTTTGCTTTGGGAATGGAATACAGGAGCTGGGACTGTTTCTGGGTTCTGAACCTGCCCCTGAGGGGAAACAGTCACTTGTTGGAATTTTGACCAGGGTGCATGGAGACTGAAAACTGGAGGGCCAGTAAGAGGTCATCCAGCTCCAGAGGAGCACCTGGCTGCAGTAAAGGGTAAGTCACTAAGAGGGTCCTTCAACATGGAAATACACTCTCAGCCACTTTTTTTCAAGACTTAATTTAAAAAAACAGAAAACAGCCAGGCCACCACTGTGGGCTGGGGGGCCTGTACAGCGTGGCTGTTGCACCCCCACTCAAGCAGGCAGGGAGGGCCTGTAGGCCTGCCTGGAGTGCTGCACCCCAGCCTGCCACTGGGTGCCTGTCTTCAGACAGTTAATCTGCCCCCCACTTCAGTTTGGGAAACTGGAGGCTGACTGCAAAGTCTCAGTCAGCCTCCTTAACTTACCTTTAACAAGGCACTTAATGAGCCTAATAGTCTGCCCGCCTCATGGTGGCATGCAGCCCTGCCAGCCCCAAGCCCGCCTCAGCCAAAATGGCCAACACCAGGAATGGGGCCATAAAATAGGCACGCTGGCCGGTTCTAGAATTATTGGGCCCCATCTGCCTCTGTTCCCGACAGCGGGCAGGATTTTCGGGGCCTGCCGAGATCTCTCTTTCCTCTACAACCATATTTAAATCTTACCTCTTTGACCAGGCTTTTGGTCATTTGCCCTAATATCTCTTTATGTGGCTTGGTGTCAAATTTTGTTTCATAAGTTTTTGCAAAGCACCTTGGGATGTTTTACTACATTAAAGGTCCTATATAAATACTAGTTTTTGATGTTTTGAGTATTTCAAATTGACATACTTATTTTGCTTCTAATACAAAATTCAAGCTTCTCTCTGTTATGGATCTTCTATTCTAACTATTCTTTATATCTAATTACTGAAATTCTGTTAAGAAAGCATGCAGTAACGCACAAGTGACAACATGCAGCCTATTGTGTATGTAACAATAGGTGTGATTCTTTTTGACTAAAGACATGAAAGGAGTGCACCTGCTATCCTGGAGAACCATGGAGCCGGTGCAATAATTTCTTTTTGCTACTAAGCTTGAATATTGTGTCACTTTTGGCTCTTTTTGATGTAAATGTTCAGAGGTCATGCAAGTTGCTCCATAAGTACAAGTCTTTTCCTACTAAATTCTGAAGTTCTTGGGAGCAACCTACATCTGACCTGCCATCTGTAATGTGTTCTTTATGTTGTCTGATGCAACATAAATGAGATGCATGGAGTCCAATTATGCTGAAGATCTCTATCAGGTTTATTAACAGCTAAACTAGTATGTACAGTACAGAGCTAACTATTAATAGAACCTTTGTCTGGGTGTTACAGTTGCAGAGTGACAGTGGCTTGTTGTCATCTGACTACATTCTGGTACTTAGCTTATTAGCATACTAAGATCTTAAAGGGATATCACTTTGAAAGGCGATCATACAACATATCCTTTCTTTCCAAAGTTAAGTCTCGTAGGCTACAAGTAAAAACACATAAAATTAGATAACATCAAAATTAGTCACATGAAATATAGATTATAAAATTTACAAGTATAAGGATATTTTAGTTTAGTTTAGAGATACAACACTGAAACAGGCCCTTCGGCCCACCGAGTCTGTGCCGACCATCAACCACCCATTTATACTAATCCGACACTAATTCCATATTTCTACCACATCCCCACCTGTCCCTATATTTCCTTACAACATACCTATACTAGGGGCAATTACTAATGGCCAATTTACCTATCAACCTGCAAGTTTTTGGCTTGTGGGAGGAAACCGGAGCACCCGGAGGAAACCCACGCAGACACAGGGAGAACTTGCAAACTCCACACAGGCAGTACCCAGAATTGAACCCAGGTCGCTGGAGCTGTGAGGCTGCGGTGCTAACCACTGCGCCACTGTGCCGCAGTGAAAATTAAAAGTCCATATATTATTTCAGGGGTTTGACAACTCTTGCGAAATTTGCATCTCAGCTGTTGCTGTTTTTTCTGAAGTTTTTCCCTTTCTGCATTCAGTTTCTGTTGCTCTGCCTTCAGTCTGCTAAGATACTCTGTTGCTTTTCTCAAGATGCCAACTTTTGAGGCCTTGCCGTTCTTGAAAAGTTCCGGCACCTCATCTTGAAGAGCCAACAGACAATCCTTCAACTCATTCCTGCTCTGCCTCTTCAGGACATTGCGGGTCCTTTATCTCTTATCATCCTCCGTGTCTGAAGGCCTGGGCTCAAGGTCAAGGAATTGTTAGGGGAAGAGTACTTGACCTGATGGAGGTACCTGTCTGTTTTGGCTCACTGTGGTGCTGGCGGCTCTCTAGAGAGCAGAATTGAAGGCACGGCAGAGTTGTGCTGTTGCTGGGTTTCCAGACTGCACTGTTCGATGCTGGCCAGAATCTGCGAGCAGGTTTCACTCTTTAGAGATTTCCCCTTGGCAATGCTCCCCACTGCCAGCCTTTGCTTCTCAATAGTGACGACGTCAGTCCCCTCTTCTGAGTCGTGAGAGCGTAAGGAAACACTGCCTGTTGACCAAGAACTTTCACCATCTGAGTTTGGATCTTGATCCTTTTCATGTGGTATCTCTGAGAAGGGGCTGATGCTCTCCAAACTAGAACCACTGAGGTCCTGGAAGGACTGTGACTCTTCTGCTGTAATTGGTACCTTGGTAACTTCGTGGATAGTCATAAAGTTGAGGTCCTTGCACACTGGTAGTCCTCTCACTGCTGGTCCGCTCATGTCTACCAGCTAAAATATTTGTGGTTTCCATGTTGACTTGCCATAGCTATATTGCATTGTTAGTGTGTCACTGCATGGGATGGGTGACCCTTGTCTGCAAATAACTTTGAAGTTGTCAGTTGTATTATTGATTTCCAATGTCTCCAGTACATATCCTTCAGGATTCGAACTGGTAGGATATCTGCACTAGCTCCAGTGTCATTCCTAACCTTGAGTGTGTGTTTGTCAACTTTCCTTGGGCATGTGATGATCTTCTGGCTGAGAATTGCTTCGCTCTGAGTCTTGTCTCAGGTTTGTTTTTCTGTGGGCTTCATGTATTGGCTTGCATTTACGCAGGTCTCTGGAGTTCTCCTTGCCATCGTTGCTCAGTTGCAGCACCTGTCATCTGTTTGTCTGTGTCCTGCTGTGACTTCTGGCTGCGTCTTTGGAGCCAGATTTCTTGCGTTGGCAGGCCCTGTGTCCTTTTGCGCTGCACACCTTGCAAAAGTCTTGAAATGCAGGACAACTTTGCGGTGAGTGGGAACAACCACACAGCTTGCTTGCTCTTTTTAACCTGGTTACTGTGCCGATATTGTTGGTTTCACCGAGTGCTTGCAGATGCTGTTGTCCAGCTACAATGGCTTCATATCTCCTGCCATCGTCTAGCAGCGTATCAATGCTGTGACCTTTCTTTTTTCCCCAAGAGGTCTTTCTGAAACACTTCAATGGGTGTTGAGGCCATCACCAGCTCCATTAGTCACTCTGACATCTCAGTTTCTGAAAAATCGCATTCAGTTCCCTTTAATATGGCATCTACTGATGAACTGATCTATTGATTCCTGTGGCTATTGCCTGTAGGACATCAATTCCAGGCGGTGAATTCTGAAATTCACTCTTAATCGGAGCTGAACTTCTATCACCTTTCATATCTTTGTGGGATCTTTCTGGTACTCTTCAGCTAAGCCAGAGATATTGATTCTGTGTAACCCCTCATTTCCAACTGCTATCAGTATTTTTACAGCCTGCTTCTCTGGTTCTACAATCACTTGGTCTGTGAAGCATAAATGCATTCTTTGTTTGAAAAGTTTGAACTCAGATAGGATATCAATGTCCTTCCAGTTAATGCTAGGAAATTTGGTATCCATCTTTCTGCTGCATATTTTACTCAAACAGCTGTGAGCTTGTCTACAGTGCTGTACTTGTTATGACTTTTCTGTTTGTGGGTTTGAAACTATTTTTAAAACTTGTTCTATTTACTCTTCACAGTTTCCCCTTTAAGAAATTCTCTGTTGTTTTGGACTGGCTGCTTTGATGGAGTGGAGCAGATGTTTGACAGTGTTCTCTGTTTATCTTGCTTGCAGAACTTAACTTGTCTGTTTACATAGCTGTTTAATAGGCATATAATTGCTTTTTGTTTGCTAGAGTTTATGTTCTTCATGCTTATGTAGTTTAATTTTTTAAACTGTGGCTGCATGAATGGAAATTCTTCTTCATGCTTGAGTGGTTTAATTGGTTTTTTAAACTTGGGCTGCGAGAATGGTGCCTCTGCAGTGTTCAGGGTTTTCCCTTGTTTTTTTCTATCTGACACCTCCTGTAATAGCATCAACCTTGATCAGCCTGAGAAAGGAGTAAGGTCTTCTTCAATTTTTAATGAAGCCTTTGAGAAAAATCAACTTTTTAAGGACTTCAAAGCATTTTTTAAAATGGGATTCCTTGACCATTGGCACAATGACTCACCCGAACACAGGAATTTACTTGTCGCCTGTCATTGTGAGCTCTGTCTTCTACAGCTGGAGGTAAGTTATTTTTTCTTTCCACTGTTTGGGTCAGTATTTCTATTGAACTTTCTCTCATTTGGCTATAGGAAAGATCTTTTTCACAGCTGTTTTTCGCTTGATCTTCAACTTCGACTTTGTCTTTTCACCACAGCTGCCACCATGTAATGTGTTCTTTATGTTGTCTGACACAACGTAAATAAATAAGATGTGTGGAGTCCAATTATGCTGAAGATCTGTAACAGGTTTATTAATAGCTGAACTAGTATATACAGTACAGAGCAAACTATTTACAAAACCCTCATCTGGGTGTTACAGTTGCAGAGTGACCATGGCTTGTAGTCCTCTGGCTACATCCTGGTACTTAGCTCATTAGCATTCTGAGATCTTAAAGGCAATCATACCACACCATCGTTTCAACTTTGTGTGTGCAGCAAGGACTTCTTGGACTGGCATTTTCAATTGCCTGTGGAGGCCAGAACAGGAGCAGGCATGCTTTGAAAATAGCATTCCAGGATGGCATGTCAGTGTCCCGATGCCTCGCGACGCACTCAGATTTTCAAAGTGAGTGGGTGGGGGGTAAGTGTGGAAGCCACTTGCCTAAAATTAATAAACTCCTTGAGAGGCTTGTTAATGGGTCTGGGAGGGTGAGAAGGCAATTTTCAATTTGTAAATCACCGAATCCGACCAGTCTGTTGCATGCTAGTGCACAGTATCAGATTCACTGCGGGCAGAAATTAAAGGTTTTTTCTATGTTGCAAACATTTGGATCCTGGAGGATCTTGCTCCAGATCAGTCGGAGTATTCTTCAGTTGGCCACTTGGACACTTTTGTAAGTGGGCCCTCTGCTGTACGGCCTCCTCTATTCTGCAAGGCAGTGGCGGGCCCCGTCATGGCTGCCATCTGCCTTTGCAGCTCATGCACGGCAGCCGGCATCCGCCTCCTGTAACACTAACTGGTCATCGAGCTCGTCTCCAGCCTAATTAGGGCATTTACATTTGATGATTGCATCATATGAGTGATGCAAATGCGGCACAGGGTAGGGGCCTAGAAATTATCTGGGCAACAGTTTCCCGCCCACAAATTGAAAATCAAGCCCTTTGATGTTTCAGTACTGTGACAATATGATTGAAGAATCTCTGCTGAGCTCTTATGTAGATAATACAATATGTCGAGAGAAGGGAATAAAGCAGTTAATCATTTTTATTTTCTGTGTGTGTTTTTGTGTGTGTGTGTCTGGATAAAAGAAATATGACTGAAAATATATTGCTGTCTTTTTGCCTTTCACATATGGAATAAGGAAACAACATGAAATAACTATAACTCCTTCTTTTAGGCTGCATGGTCCTTTGAGCTAAACAGACTCTGAAGGATTACTGTTTGACCTGGTACTATTGACTAAGTACTAGCCGCTCTTATACTAATTAAGCTATTTCTTTCAACAGACAGTGGTAATTTTGTACGGTCCAATTAGTTCTGAAAATGATGGACAGAAAAGCTAAAAGCTACTGCTCAACACAATCAATAGCATGTAACTGGAGAGCACTTGAATGGTTCATAGGGGTTCTGGATCCATCTGAATAACATAACAACATGAATGCTGCTGCCAAGTTGTAATCATCTGGGAATTATTTCAAATTGGATATGAATTGTACTGATGACTTTAATATAATTTAATAGCATGAAATTTTTACCCGGAGATTAATTTAAAAGACTTGTTTCCACATGAAGATGATGAGGAACTTCATCTTCTAAGGCACCACAGTTTGGGGCCAATTGCTTCCATTGTTATCTGTGAATGCTGAACTTTGTAATCCTGAAAAATTATGACATTTTTCATGTTTTCAAGAATAGTGTCATAATAACTGTCAATAGTTCCTTGATTGTTTGTATGGTACTCAATCACCTACAATGGTTAGAGTTAGAATCAAGATCAAGTGTAGACTTCAAGTGAAACAGGGTTAGAAGACAAGATACAAATAGACCAATACACATAAACGTAATTCAGCTGCTATTTTAAAATCGTATATTCTGCCTTTATTTTACAAAACCCATCTATTTATTTTCAGATTTCAGGGTTGTTATTGGGTTGTCAGCAATTTTGAAGCTGTATGTCACCTTTTGCTGGTTTTCTATGTTGGCATGCATGCATTTCATACATGAAAGTTAATTAATTAACAGAACTAATGTGATCCTTTGAACATGTAAACACTTCGGCTTAATTAGCCAGTGGTCAATTATGCCCAGCATTGAGTTAAAGTGTAATTGCTGTATTTCACAGAACATGTAGTCTTATTTTAATGTCTTTTGAATCTAAATCAAAATATTCTTATAGCTATTTCAGACCATTTTTGTATCAATAATTACTCCTGAGACTAATTAAAGTTGTGTGCATACATGGAGAGAGAGGTCATACGACTTTCAGTAAACACTGCAGCAAAACCTATGGTTGTAGTGTACACAGGGAAGAGAAGAAAAAAAAGATTTTCAGAATGTGAAGGGATTGGAAGTGTGAGGAATTGAGGGAGTAGGAATTTCAGATGTTTGGATTTAAATTTTCCACAATTATTTCAATTTCTGTTCTAATTAAAAACAATGGGCTGGATTTTATTCTTGTAGGGGTCTCAGCAGCAGGCCAGAAGATGGGGAGGCCCTGCCTCGGTCCTCCGTCAGACCCCCATTGCTATCTCATGGTGGGCAGCCAGTTGATTGCCAGCCATCAGGGACGCTGTCCCTTTAAATGACGTCCTGCCTTTAGAGCTGCTGGCTAACTGGTACGGCAGCAGCTCTACAGTACTGGCAGAGCCACCGGTAGCCCTGCAGGAGACCCTGCAGTACTGAAGAATGAAGGAGACCCCAGGACAGTTAAGCAGGGCCATTCAGGCAGGCCCTGGCAATGGAGTGGGGGCATGATTAGGGAGGGTGGGGGGGGATGCGGCCATTGGCGGTGGGGGGGAAGGGGGGAGCGCTCTCCAGGGACTCTGGATTGCCCCCAAAGGAGAGACCCACCCCCAGTCCTGCTAGGAGGCCTCCAGGTTTTACCTGGTGACATCTCCATGCAGCGGCGGGCCTCTCCACCTTCAATAAAAATTGAGGTGGAGGCAGAAAGAGGCCCTTAAGTGGCCATTAATTGGCCACTTAAGGGCCTCAATTGGCCTGGGGCAGGAAGGCCATCCATGGCGTTCCCTACTCCGGGCAAAATGGCAAGGGGCCTAGGCAACGTCAGGAACGGTGCCTCCTGTCATTTTGTTTTTGCCCCTCCACCACCATGCCTGTCTCCAAGGGCAGAACAAAATTCTGCCAGTGTATTTTAGGAAGATTCTAATTGCTCCCTTTTAATTTAAATGCTGCTCTAGAGGCTAAAGTCTGGGGTTCCTTTAGTTCAGATTTTGTAGCTATTCTAGTTTTAAAATAGTTAAATGAAAGTATATTATCAAGATATTTAAGAAATGTCCATTCGTACATGCTTAACAAATACATAGATTTATATAGAAATCACTACATGCAAAGAGACGACTTAGCCCAACCAGTCCACATCGTTATTTACTCTCCATACAAGCAAATAGTCCAGGTCACATTACCAGCTCTCTTCACAAAACCCTTACTCCCTGTTTCTTTCATTCAACTATCCAACCTAATCTTGAATGTTGATAGTTTCTGTCTCAATCACTAACCCTGGAAATGAATTCCACAATTTTAACAGTGCTCTATGTAGTTTCTCTTGCTCTCTGTTCTAAATCTCTTATGTTTAATCTTTTATCTATGATGCCTTATTCTAGACTCTCAGCAACTGGAGATAGTCTATTTCTTTCTACCCATCCTTTCATAATTTTAAACACTTCTATCGTATTGTCGCATACTCTACATTGTTGTAATGAAAGAAGTGCCACTTTGAATTTACATTTCTGCGTGCCAAGCAGTACCCTGGTGAATATGCATTGTGCCATCTCAAAAGTCTCTATCTTTTCTATAGTGTGGAGCTCAGTACAGCACATAATACTCGAAGGCCTTATTGAAGTTATAACAGAATTTATAATTACTTTTTGGTTTTTATATTCTATACCACTTTTGGTAATACCTAGAATTCCATTGGCATTTTTTTTATTTTACAGCCTCATCAACTTGCACTGCTGCCTTTTAATATGCTGTAATCCTGTACCCCCAAATCCCTATGCTTTTCTGCAGCACAAAGCCTGCTTCCATTCTGAGTATTAATACTACTGTTTTTTTTTTACAAAAATGGATCACCTCCAGTTACTCGCATTGAATTCTATCTGCCCCTTTTTAACCCATTCCCAATCTCATCAATAATCCTTTGCAATTTTCTTCTAAAGAATTAACTGTACCCCCTATTATGGTATAATCTACAAATAGGCCTCGAGGCCTATATCCGAATCACACCCTCTCTAAGAGGATTTGTCCCTCCCTTGTGCTGAACAGATGATCAAGAGACACTGCATCCTCTTCGTTGCTCACAGTGCTACCATTCTCTTGTGACGGACTGCCATTCATTGCAGATCCAGAGCTCGTGCTCTGCTCTGTATCTTTGGGCTCTTTTTACCACCTCCATTTTTTGTTACAGTCTCCAGGCATGTACAAAAACAGGAATCATAAATTCAAAACATTTTCCACTGTACAGATGTGTGGCAGTAGCTGCATGCTTTCCAATCTTGAAAACTAATAATAATTTCAGAACCGCTTCAAACCAAAAAACCAACTCAAAAAATAATATAAAACTCAAACACCCCTGAATATAAGCTTCTTACCAGAACCATTGCTTTGCAGTTACAGCGTAAGATAAATTCTGTTTTCCTAGATGGGTTTGCAAGGATTTTCACCCATATTTTGGGATCACATAACACCAACAGACCGCAAGCAATTCAAGAGATCTTATCTGAATGTCACCAGTCTTTAACCACTGATGCCAAAGGGACTGAGGGTGCCCCTCAGAACAAAAATAGCCAGAAAACAAAGAAAAACACAGTGGGCTAACATATGAAAAAAACATGTTTGGCAGATGTGTTCAGTCATTAAGACGTTGCCATTTTTGTTTGTCATGTGATTCTGTAGTGACTACTACACCTGTGCTGTTAGGTGTAATGCATATCAACATTGGCCATAGGTTGCAAGTAATTTATTACAGGCTTTCTAATGTAGCAGGCTGTCTAAATTACATCCAGTGGTATTCCTTGAGCTTTTTATAGTGGTGGCCTTTCTAACCACATCAGTTGCAAACTGGTACCTTTTTGGACTGTCTCAACGTACATCATTGTCAATCTGATTCATTTGACTCTGCAGTTGCTCTTTTTTTTTTAATTTCCAGAGGTTTCAACATTTAATCCCTCAACTCACTGAAGCTAGATATTGGGCTGTTCTTCAGTGCAACCATAGTAACAACATTTACATTTCCAGAAAGCCAGTTGAACAATGGAACTGGAGCTAGTCTTTACACACTTTTATATTTATTTACAAAGTTGCACATTCTAAGCATACACCTCCTAACCCAACAACCACAGTTTTAGTTTGTGTCTATTTATAGGAGGCTCAAGTGAATGTCCAGTTAATGCCCACTGCCTGCATAAAATTAAACAATTATTATACAGCTAGCACTACAAATGTTTACATCCTCTTTTAAAAATTGTAATAAAAATCTACCTAGTCGGCCTCAGTATTCAGCTTTAAATAGGTAACCTTATCAATTGCATATATTATTCCATAAATTAGAATCAGGCCAGTATACTGTTACGACCGATGTGAGAGGAGTGCACTGTCTTTACTAGTTCCACTTCTCCACAGGTCACAACATATATTTAAATGTTTACCCAGTTAGCAATGTGGTCAATCATATGCTCTACTCTTTATCCCAGAATAACATACACCAACCAGGTTTCTTTAAAAAAACAACAAAATTATCAGTTTATTATAAAACAGGACTTAAACAGTAATGAAGCAAAGCACTAACACAGAGACTGAAATATGAAAGTTCCCTTTTTACCTTAGCCCCTCACACACACACACCAGTTAACTGAATAAAGCAAATTTCTCTTTTTAGAGCTCGGTTATCAAAAAAAGATTTTTAAAAAATACTTTGGCCAAATATGTGCTAATTCCTGAAGAAAAAGAAAAGATACAGAAATATGTCAGTTGTCCCTTTTTTTTTGTTTGGCATCCTAAATACGCATAGACGGCCGTCACTGGGATTTTTCTAGAGCAGTTCTTTTCAGGCAACATTGGGGATCAGTTTGGCAAGCTTTCCAGGAGAAATGCAGCATGAGGGGTTTCTGGCAGGATTTTCAGGAGAAATGCAGCATCAGTTTCTCCGTTTCTTGAACTTGATTCCCAGGAAGTTCTCAAAGAGATGGAAGAGGGTGCTGTTCTCTTGGCTGTTTTTCTCCAACTGCCTTCAAGACAGTTCACATCCCAAACTGTCCAAAGAGAAACCAAAAACAATATCTCAAGAGTCACGCCTCCTGACACCTATAAATCTTGACCTGTCACTTCTCTGTAAACATCTCCCCCAAGTCAAAAAGCCCCTGCTGGGTGTTTATCTGAAGACAGGTGACTTCGAGTAAATGTTGTTTTCAAACAAAACCTCTGTGTCCTTTCAATGACCCCAGTGAAAAAAATCCATGGAATCCTTTTCGGATTTCCCAAATAAAACTATGTCCATAATTCTAAAATACAAGTCCTCAAAAATATTAACGAAAAGTATAGAAGCACCTTCATGACAATACTCTCAACAGCAATTATAAAACAATGACCAGAGATTAGATATGTTTTCCCCATGTGCACCAAGCATAAATGACCCTCGGGCATTAAATTCAAAACGTCTGCCACTGTACAGATGCATGGCATTATGATCTCATTATGATTAATCAAAGATTCTAACTGTAACTTCTGAAAATAATGAAGCCATTTTGAATTTTGCCTTACTTTCCTGAGGTTTTCCATTCTGTTCTGGTTGCTCTTCCTCTTTCTCACTATGTATACCACAGACTCCAATCCAGTCCAACTAAAATTCATGACTTGTTCTTTTGTCCGTACTCCATCCTGCTGACCATGGGTGTAATGAGTTCTTTATGTTGTCTGATGCAACTTAAATGGGATGCGTGGAGTCCAGTTGGGTGAAGATCTCAAACAGATTTATTACAGCTAAACTCTTATGTATAGTGCAGAGCTAACTATTTACAGAACCTTACTCTGGGTGTTACAGTTGCAGAGTGACTCTGGCTTCGAGTTACATGACTACATCCTTGTACTTAGCTCATTATCATTCGAAGATCTTAAAGGGACATCACTCTTAAAGGTGATCACACAACATCCCCTTCCTTTCCAAAGATATGTCGCATATGCTACAAGTAAAAACATATAACATTGGATAACATCAAAATTATTTGCACAGGTATAGAGATTATGAACTTTACTCATGCAGAGACTTAAGAATCCATATATCGTTTCGGTGGTTTGACCACTCTTGCTTGGAGAATTTGTATCTCAGCTGTTGTTGTTTTTTCTGGGGTCTCTCCCTCTTGCATTCAGTTTTTGTTGCTCTGCCTTCAGCCTGCGACTATACTCTGTGCATTTCTCAAGATGACAACTTTTGAGGCCTTGTCGTTCTTGGAAAGTTCCGTCACCTCATCTCAAAGAGCCAACAGACTTTGCTTCAACTCATTCCTCCTCTGCCTCTTCAGGACATTGCGTGTCCTTTGCCTCTCCTCATCCTTTACGTCTGAAGGCCTGGGGCTAAAGGTCAAGGAATTGTTGGTGGAGGAGTACTTGGCTTCATGGAGGTACCTGTCCATTTTGGCCAGTTGTGGTGCTGGCAGTGCTCTAGAGAGCAGAAGTGAAGGCGCAGCATAGTTGTGCTGTTGCTGGGTTTCCAGACTGCACATTTTGATGCTAGCCAGAGTCTGTGAGCGGATTCTGGCCCTTGGAGATTTCCCCTTGGTAATGCTTCCCACTGCCAGCCTTTGCTTCTCAATAGTGACAAGGTCACTCTCTTAGATGCTGGAGCACGAGGAAACACTGCCTGTTGACAAAGAATGTTCACCATCTGAGTTTGGATCTTGATTCTCTTGGTATGGTGTCTCCGAGAAGGGGCTGCTACTTTCCAAAGCAGAACCGCTGAGATCCTTGACTTAATGCGGGTACCTTTGGTCTCTTCTGCTCGAATGGATACCTTGGTAACCTCTTGGATAGTGATAATGTTGAGGTCCTTGCACGCTGGTAGTCCTGCCACTGCTGGTCTGCTTGTGTCTACCAGCTAAAATATTTGTGGTTTCGATGCCGACTTGCCATAGCTATATTGCATTGTTAGTGTGCCACTGCATGGGATGGGTGACCCGTTGTCTGCAAATAACTTTGCAGTTGTCAATTGTATCATTGATTTTCAATGACTCCAGTACATATCCTTCAGGATTTGAACTGGTAGGATATCTGCACTAGCTTCAGTGTCATTCCTAACCTGGAGTGTGTATTTGCCAACTTTCCTTGGGCATGTGATGTTAATGGTAGCAAAAGCTTCCAGTTGTTTGACTTCAGGAACATGCTGTGCCAGGTTCACAATGTGGAATGCCTGCTCGTCATCTTTTGGCTGAGAATTGCTTCTCTTTGAGTCTTTTGCCAGGTCTGTGGACTTTGTGTATCGGCTTGCGTTTACGCTGGTCTCTGGCGCTGTCCTTGCTGTGTTGCTGCGCCTATTGTCTGCTTGTTTGTGTCCTACTGCGACTTCTGGCTTCATCTTTGGAGCCAGATTTCTTGAACAGGCGGGCCCACTGCATGCCTTGCACAGGTCTTGAAATGCAGGACAACTTCGTGGTGAGTGGGACCATTCACACTTATCACACAACTTGCTTGTTCTTTTCAACCTGGTTGGTGCTGATACAGTTTGCTGCACCTAATGCTTGCAGATGTTGTTGTCCGGCCACAATGGCTTCATATTTCCTGCCATCTTGAAGGAGCGCATCAATGCTGTGACCATTCTTTTTCCCCAAGAGGTCTTTCTGAAATGCTTCAATGGGCGTCGAGACAATCACCAGCTCCATTAGTCACTCTGACATTTCAGTTTCTGAGAAATTGCATTCATTACCCTTGCTATGGCATCTACTGATGAACTAATCTATTGATTCCTGTGGCTGTTGCCTGTAGGGCATCAATTTCAGGCGGTGAATTCTAAAATTCACTCTTAATTGGAGTCGATCTTCCAGGACTTTTCATATCTTTGTGGAATCTTTCTGGTCCTCTTCAGATAAGCCAGAGTTATTGATTCTGTGTAATCCCTCATTTCCAACTGTATTTAGCATTTTTACAGCTTGTTTCTCTGATTCCACAATACTTGGTCTGTGAAGCATAACTGCATTCTTTGTTTGAAAAGTTGGAACTCAGATAGGATATCCATGGCCTTCCAGTTCATGCTGGGACATTTGGTATCATCATCCTGCTGTTCTTTTGTTTTAAAACTTGGTTTAAGAATTGTTTTATGACTCTGCACTGTTTCCCCTTTAAGAAACTCTATTTACGCTCGCTGTTTTGATGGAGAGGAGCAGGTGTTTTATTGTGTTCTCTGTTTATCTTGCTTCCAGCACTTCAGCCTGTCTACTTACACAGCTATGCAATATGCAGTTCGATTGCTTTTTTAAAAAAAATTTGCAGCACTTAAGCTGGTCTGTTTACACAGCTGTTCACTAGGCAGTTCAAAAACTATTTTTTGCTGGAGTTTGTTTTTGTTCTTCACGCTTGAGTGGTTTGATGGTTTTTTAAGCTGTGGCTGCATGAATGAAATCTCTTCATGCTCAAGTGATTTAATGAGTTTTTTTAAACTTTGGCTGCATGGATGATGCTTTGCAGTGATTGGAGGATTCCTGCACTTTTTGCTATGGGGCACCTCATGTAATGGTGCTGACCCTGATTAGCCTGGGAGAGGAGTTGGCTGTTCCCTTTTTTAACATGAAGTTTTTGAAAAAATATCAATTTTTAAGCACTTCAGGGCTTTTTCTTTTTAGCTGGGATTCCTTGACCGCTGGCACAATGACTCACCCAATTTACCTGCAGCCATTCGTTCTGTGCTCTGTCTTCTACAGCTGGACGTAAGTTCCTTTTTTTCTTTCTGTTGTTTGGGCCATCATTTTTGTTGAACTTTCTCTCCAGTAGCTGTAGGAAGGGTAGTGTTTATAGCTGTTTTACCTGTGGTCTTCAATCTTAGACTTTGTCGTCTCACCACAGCTGCCACCATCTAATGAATTCTACATTTTGTCTGATGTAAGACAATTTAGATGTGTGGAGTCCAGTTGGTTGAAGATCTCAAACAGATTTATTACAGCTAAACTCTTATGTACAGTACAGAGCTAATTATTTACAGAACTTTACTCTGGGTGTTACAGTTGCAGAGTGACTCTGGCTTTGGGTCACATGACTATGTCCTGTTACTTAGCTCATTAGCATATTAAGAATTTAAAGGGACATCACGCTTAAAGGTGGTCACAAAATGGGAAGCTTTATTGAAGGTATGCACTTTCTCATACAGCAGGTCTCCATGTTCTTTGCTTTTAAGTTTGCCAAAAAGTTATTTGCCCTTGCAAGTTTAGGTGGGATGAAGGACACATTTGTAGCAGTAATAAAATTCATTACCTTGGTTCCCATTATTATGGGAAGGATGCATGGCAAGTTAAACTTTGTTGAATACTTCCGGAGCCATTGTTGGTTACGAATCTTCTCTTTATCTTCAAATTGCAGGCACTAGCATATGGAGCACAATAAAAATAATCTCAAACCTTGAAAAGAAGGTAGTTCTGTATAGTATTGATCACATCTTCCTCTGCAATTTTCTTTGTGTCAAGTTGCAAATACTCACATATTTTAATTTCTCACGTCTCCAAAGTGTTACAGTCAGAAATCCGTGAGTTACAAACTTCAATACATCAACACCACAAGCACTATTAGAGTGAGCTATGTCTTAACCTCTTTATGAGTTCATTTTTAATAATTGGTCTGTTTAGTCTTACTTTTAATTACATATGCAGGCTTGGGAGGGATGGTGTGATATTTGAGAATGAGTAATAAAAATGATTAGTGCTGTAAGGAGGTAAAGGTATGAGAGCACACCATGGTATTTGTTCTCCACATCTACATTAAAATTTAGTAGTCAAAATCTAGATAAGCCAACGCTTTCTCCAACTGAATGTCAGCAAAATTGGAGCTATCCTCTATCCTCTGGCCTTAATTCCATTCACCTCTCCAACTGTCATCTCAAGCTGGGGCAGGAGCCCTGGAAACTTGACATCTTGCTTGATCTTGAGCTCAGCTTTGTCTCTCACATCTGCTCCATTAACAAAACCACTTTCTTCTACTACCACAACAATGCCCAACTCTCCCTTATCTCTCCCTCATTTGCCAAATCCTTAGTCCATATGTTCATCACTATAAGGCTTAACTTTTCTAAAGTTTCCATTATTGGCTTCTCCCCAGAACCTTCCACAAGTTTCAAAATGCTGTAGCCCATATTAAGCCCTCTCCCTCTTCTCCAAATTTCCATGACCACCTCTGTCCAATATTTTTGATTTCAAAATTCTTGTCCTTGTTTTCAAATTTCTTGCAGAGCCTCACCCTACCCTACAAGATTTCCTCTTGTCTTATATTGCCGCACACATCCTCCATGCCTCCAATATTCAATGTCTTTTCACCCTTCACTTCCTCTGCTCTGCCATTCTGTACTAGTTACTCCATTCAGCCACTGTATTCCTGCCCTGATGATGTCTTTATCCAGTTCCATCTGCCTTGTCCTTTCCCTCCCTGCTTTCAAGACACTTCTCAAAAACTTCCTTTTCAATCATGCTTTTGGTTCCCCATTCTAGGCTCACCAATTTCCTTCCCTTTTCCAGTGTTTGGTGTCCTCTTTCCTCCATATTGTAAGGCATGCTGAGATGTCTTCCTGCATGTGTAAATTGGTTGACAGACAGGAAACAGAGAGTAGGAATAAATGGGTCTTTTTCCAGGTGCAGGCAGTGACAAGTGGGGTACCACTGGGATCAGTGCTTAGGCCCCAGCTATTCACAATATATATTAATGATTTGGGTGAGGGAACTAAATGTAACATTTCCAAATTTGAAGACGACACAAAGCTGGGGGGAATGTGAGCTGTGAGGAGGATGCAAAGAGGCTCCAATTTGATTTGGACAAGTTGGATGAGTGGGCAAATACATGGCAGATGCAGTATAAAGTGGATAAATGTGAGGTTATCCACCTTAGTTGTAAAAACAGAAAGGCAGATTATTATCTGAACGGTGATAGATTGGGAAAGGGGGAGATGCAACGAGACCTGGGTGTCCTTGTACACCAGTCACTGAAAGCAAGCATTCAGGTGCAGCAAGCCGTTAGGAAGGCAAATGGTATGTTTGCCTTCATTGCAAGAGGATTTGAGTACAGGAGCAAGGATGTCTAACTGCAGTTATACAGGGCCTTGGTGAGACCACATCTGGAATATAGTGTGCAGTTTTGGTCTCCTTATCTGAGGAAGGATGTTCTTGCCATGGAGGGAGTGCAAAGAAGATGTACTAGGCTGATTCCTGGGATGGCAGGATTGACGTATGAGGAAAGATTGGGTTGACTAGGCCTATATTCACTAGAGTTTAGAAGAATTAAAGGGGATCTCATAGAAACCTATAAAATTCTAACAGGACTAGACAGGTTAGATGCAGGGAGGATGTACCCGATGACTGGGGAGACCAGAACCAGGGACCACAGTCTCAGGATACGGGGTATGCCATTTAGAACCGAGATGAGGAGTAATTTCTTCACTCCGAGGGTGGTGAACCTGTGGAATTCTCTGCCGCAGAAGGCAGTGGAGGCCAAGTCATTAAATATATTCAAGAAGGAGATAGATATATGAATGCCAAAGGGATCAAAGGATATGAGGAGAAATCAGGAACAGGGTACTGAATTAGATGATCAGCCATGATCTCTTTTGAATGGCAGAGCAGGCCCGAAGGGTGGAATGGCCCATTCCTGCTCCTATTTTCTGTTTCTATGTAAACTCACGTTGTTATGGGATATACCTTTGTACTGATGTTATAATATACATTTGAGGAATTCATTTTGCATTCAGCATGCAGTGATAGGTCCTAGAAATTTATTTTCAGATTTTGAAATTCAATACAAATTTCTCATTTAATATGTGCATCATAAGGAAATGTCTACAAAATGGTTGAAAAAATGTGGGGAAATTGCCCTTGAATACTGGATATACAGAAAGCAAAGATTGCAAATGTCCATTTCTACCTTTGTTCTCTTTTTACTCAGATATCTGTTTGTTTTATTCTCTCTCGCTTTCTCAGTTTCACATCGTTTTTTTTGCCTTCATGCTGTGCTGTTAGGGTTTTGGCTGCCACATTGAAGAGCAATGTGATAAGTATTCTAAATTGGCCAATAAAACTCTTAGTGTAAAATCCCATGTTACTGAGATTTCACATTTTCTACTCATATCTTGCTTTGCTCTCATTAACAGAATCCCTGTAGATCTGGGAGTGCCTTTTTTTATACTAACCTGACAAATTGATTTAATTATAGTAAGAATTAATATTTTTATGTTTATACATAGTAATACTGGAATTTTAAAAATAATCAATTTGCTTGTACATTGAGCAGTGACTACGATTGCCAATTCTGATTTGAGGTATTCCTGAAAGTCTAAGCACATGACATCTGTAAATGCCATTGGATTTACTTTATAATATTTGGCTGTCCTGAAGTTGTTATATATCTTAGCTCATGGTTTCATGTCAGCAGCTGTGCTGCGAGAAGTGCTGAGAATCAGGAGTCTGTCCGTGAGGAGGGAAATCAAAGATCGGAAAATAATTTGCAGGGGGGATATTAGAGGTGAGAGGGACTTTGATTCCAGCAGTAACTAATTATAAAGCAATGAAATTGCACCAATACCTAATAGTAATGCCAGTAACACTCAGATTTTCCTCATAATCACAAGTAATCCAAGAGCTCACAGACAGCGTATGTGTACAGGAACCAATATGTTTAACACCCGATATCCTACCTGAACTAGTCATAGTCATAGAGCCAGATTTTATTGCGGTGATGGGGGTCCCAGTGGTGGGCCAGAAGGTTGGTGGGGGGAATCCGCCTTGGCCGTCCATCGGACAGCTGTTGCTATTTAACGGTGGGCAGTTAATTAACTGCCCGTCATCGGGGACGCAGTCCCTTTAAGGAATGAGCATCCCCCTCTAGAGTGCAATCAGTGCGCCTGCAGCTCTGCAGTACACCATTGGGAGCGATGGCCACGACCAGTATTATAGGAGGCCCTGCAGTATCAAGGATGTCGGAGACCCTGGGACAGGTAAGTGGGGTTGGGGTTGCCAGGGCCTGCCTGATGGAGTGGGGGGGGTGTGGTTGGTGGGGGTGGTCTTCCCGGCTATTAATTGGCCACCTAAGGGCCTCAATTGACCTGGGGCGGGAAGGCCATCCTCGGCCTTTCTTGCCCTGGACAAAATGGCAGGGGGCCCAGGCAATATGGGAACAGCACCCCTTGTCATTTTGTTTGCCCCACCACCCCCCCCCCCCCCGCCTCAGTGCGCGTGTCTAACGGCAGAATAAAATCCTACCAACAGAATCATAAAAACACAGGAGGAGACCATTTGGCCCTTCAAATGCATTCTGCCTGGTAGTAATCCAATAACCTGTTGATATTTACCCAGTTATTACAGCCAGAATCCCTCTGCACTGCACAGGCTTTTCAGTTGATGCCACTTTGAACAAGTGCATCTCTCTCCCTATCTCCTTGGACTCTGATTTGGACTCAGCCTCTGCACGAAAGTGACAACTCTGATTTGGGAGCCTCAGTCAGAATTGATCTATACTTGGACTTTGCACGTCAAAACCAATCAACACAGACTGACCTAAACTAAACCAAGAGATTGTACAAATGGCGATGGGCTCAGTGTTTGGCCCACTTCTTAGAGGGCACATTGTCCTAAATTCAGCTGAGTTCCAAAATTTTTAAACCATTCCCTTGGCTTGGACTCAAAAATGCGGAGGTTTCATAGAATACGAACATACCAATTAGGAGCAGGAATAGGCCACCCTGCCCTTCGAGCCTGCTCCGCCATTCAATAAGTTCATGGTTGAACTGGTTGCTTCACATTTCCACCTACCCCTGATAACCTTCCACCCCCTTGCTTATCAAGAATCTATCCTACCTCTGCCTTAAAAATATTCAAAGACTCTGCTTCCACTGCCTTTTGAGGAACAGAATTCCAAAGACTCACGACCCTCTGAGAAAACATTTCTCCTCGTCTTTGCCTTAAATGGGTGACCCTTATTTTTAAATGTCACCCCTAATACTAGATTCTCCCAGAAGGGAAACATCTTTTCCACATCCACCCTGTCAAGGCCCCTCAGGGTCTTCTATGTTTCAATGAAGTTGCCTATTACTCTTCTAAATTCCAACAGATACAAGCCTAGCCTGTCCAATCTTTCCTCATAAGATAGGCTGCCCATTCCAGGTATTAGTCTAGAAAACCTTCTCTGTACTGCTTCCAACGCATTTACATCTTTAAATAAGGATATCAGTACTGTACGCAGTACTCCAGATGTGGTCTCACCAATGCCCTATATAGCTGAAGCATAACCTCCCTACTTTTGTATTCAATTCCCCTTGCGATAAACGATAACGTTCTATTAGCTTTCCTAATTACGTGCTGTACCTGCATTCTAACCTTTTGTGATTCATGCACTGGGACACCCACATCCGTCTGCATCTCAGAGCTCTGCTTCTTTTTGATTCTTCCTGCCAAAGTGGACAATTTCATACTTTCCCACATTATACTCCATTTGCCAGGTCTTTGCCCACTCACTTAACCATCTAGACTCCTTTGTAGCCTCCTTTATGCCCTCTTCACAAGTTACTTTCCTACCTGTCTTTGTGTCATCAGAAAATTTAGCAACCATACCTTGGGTCCCTTCATCTAAGTCATTTATATAAATTGCAAAAAGTTGAGGCCCCAGCACAGATCCCTGTGGCACACCACTCGTTACATCTTGCCAACCAGAAAATGACCCATTTATGCCTACTCTGTCTTTCCTGTTAGCTAGCCAATCTTCTATCCATGTCAATATGTTACCCCCTACACCATGAACTTTTATTTTCTGCAATAACCTTTGATGTGGCACCTTATCAAATGCCTTCTGGAAATGATAGAAATTACAGCAGAGGAGGAGTATATTTGGCCCTCTGTGCCTGTACTGGCTCTATCCAATTTCCCACCACCCCCCCCCCCCCCTCCCCCGCCACCTGCCCTCCGCAATCCTTTTATATTTCCTTTTAAATGATCCTTTAGTCTCTACCTCAATAGCCATTTGTGGTGTAGTAACCCATGCTCTAAAAGGCTTTCCTTCTCCCATCCTCCTTGGTACTACCAGTGAAAATTTCTGTGTCCTTTCTATGCTTGCCATTGCCACCCACCAGTGGAAACAATATAAAACAATTTACCCACAGCAATGTTCCCAGATTTCATCTTTTTACTGGTTGCTCCTCTCTTGGTATTGCTCCCACTCACTACGTTGTTACTGCCACAGCCCTGGCTCTGCAGGAAATGCTGGGCCCCACACCTGTCCAATCCTCCCAATCTCAAGTCTTCCTTTTTCCCTATGCCCAAGCCCCAATTCCTGATCCCCACTCACATCTTCTCATCCGACCCCATTATCCAGACTCCCTCTCCCCCAACCCCCTGAGCACTCATCCCCAATTCCCTATCTCTTGTGACTCTCTTCCCCCAGGCCTGAGCCCCAATCCCCACAGCTGCAATGTTACCTAGGGCGTGCTGAGGGTAGGGCAGCGATCATGCTCTCCTCCCCATTGAGGCAACTAAAGTATTTAAAAAGTTCGAACCCCAGACCCAGGCACAGACACCATACAACTAACGTTACCTGCTCAGTACAGCAACCATTAAGCAGGCTATCCAACTTCTGAAGATGCAATTCTGCTGCATGGACCAGTCAGATGGTGCTTTCCAATACCCTCATGCAAGGGTCTTGGTCATTATGGTGGTCTGTTGTGTCCACCCTATTATGGTTCTCCAGAGAAGTGTGGACCTTGAGGTCAGTGAGGCCCTGGAAGGAGACAGCTCACTGGGGGAGGAACAGGAGCTGAAGGTGAGAGATGAAGAATTGGAGGCAGGGAGAGATGATGCTGACCAGAGAGATGCCCCTGCTGCATGACTAGGTGGTCTCCTCCTGCCATCCTCTGGGAAGAAGACCTCCCTGCTCTCCCTCACGGCCTCCAACATTAGATCCAGGTCAGCATTGATGCAGTGAGGGGCAACCCTGCCCTGGGTGCCAGGCCTCCGGCTCCCCTGTGACATCTTGCTTCCCTCTGGTTCTGTGGAAGGCTTTGGTACATTCAGCAGATTTCTCCCCCAGGACAACCAGAAGTCTGTGATGGCTGCCATGGGGAGTCTAAATCAGGCCCGCACTTCATCTCCATTCCTGCCCCCACTGGCTCTAATTGGACAGAAAACCTGTCTCCAAATTAATTAAGGGCTCACCCTCATGAAAATCTTAACTTTAATCAGTTTCCCACTGTAGGCAGGTTTCTAACCTGAAAACAAACCCAGCTCCTGTATCCCTCGAAAATTCAGCCCTCGACTTTATCGAGTCTTCACCCAGTTATTGAAAGGAATTGACTAATTGCTGAAGGTATTTCACAGTAGATGATGGAGACCATTCTAAAGTAAAGATTGTCATACAAAAATAAGAAACACAAACCTGAACTGTTCAAACATACCCAATTCAGATTTCTTCAGGTTTGGAATTTGGTTCGCTGGTCGTTTGTACAATATTGGGGCATCTCCAAAGCATCCAGATATCTATACACTTGGCATTGTTTCATTTTGAGAATGAAGAAAGACGGGCAGAATCTTATGCCCGCAAAGGTGAGGTTGGAGGCGAGACTGGAAGCAAAATTTGAAAATTGTGTGTCATGTCAGCTCCCCAATGCATTCCTGCCTCTGAGCGACCTTGCCGGAAGCAATGTCAATACAGCAGCAACTACCCGCCGGCAGCAGCTGGTAGCCAATTATTAACCAATTGGGGGAATGTTGCTGACACTGCCAACATCTTCCCAACATTGGATGGGGCCCCGTACTGAGGCTGGAGCCTGGCAGGTACCTGGTGGTGGCCTCCCAGAGGTAGGCTGGGGGGGCCATCGATGACTCCTCTCAATCACCTCATCATGGAGCCACTGGGATGAGAAGGCTGCAGCTGTCGCCACAAGCCATCCTGTGGAGGGGCTTCCCCTGACCTGCCTCAGCAGCATCCACTTCTCTTGATGGGACTGTCTGCAATCTAGAGCTTCGAGCCCTCTGGGCATCCTGCTTCAGGAACTCATCCACCACCTTTAATTGGTGGATTAAAGGGAATGTGGTGGCTGCCTCTTAATTGGCCACCTCCTGTGAGGTCACAATGCCATGCAGCCAGCCAACACTAGTGGGGAAGGGACTCTCTTTTGGTCCTGAGGCAGAAAAATTTCAAAGCTAGTATGATTCCACCCATTGAGGCCAATTCTTCAGTGACTTCCAGTTCCAGATCATTGCCTCCATCCCCACCTCAATCCTTCTAGCATTGAAACCCTTATGTATGCCTCCTTCACCTACAGTCTTGACTATTGCAACACTGTCCTCCTGGCCTTTCATCATCCACCCTCCAAAAACTTAACTGGTCCCATCTCATCCATACAATTTTCCATTCACCCATCACCCTGCTGACCTACACTGGTTCCCCAGCCTCTTTGTACTTGCCCCATTCTATTCCTGTAAACATCTCCTGCTCTACATCTACATTCTCCCTTGAAGACAATCTTCTTTTGATACATGCATCACCCTCCCATCCACCACTATTGACAGCAAAGGATCTACTCTCTCGATTTCCCTCCTTAAGTCTTTCTACATCTCCATCTCTACACCCTTTAAACCCCTCCTCAAAACACATTTCTTTGACCAGGCTTTTGCACATTTCTCCCTTTCTTATATATTTTTTGAAGCGTTTTGGAATGCTCTTTACGTTAAAGGAAGAATGTCATATCGTCATAGAGCACAGAAACAGGCCCTTCAGCCCTTCATGTCTGTGCTGACCATCAAGCACCGATCTTTTCTAATCCCATTTTCCAGCACTTGGCCCATAGCCTTGAATGCTATGGCATTTCAAGTGCTCATCTAAATACTTTTTAAATGTTGTGAGGGTTTCTGCCTCTACCACCCCTTCAGGTAGTGTGTTCCAGATTCCAACTACCCTCTGGGTGAAAAGTTTTTTCCTCAAATCCCCTCTAAACCTCCTGCCTATTACCTTTAAATCCATGCCCCCCTGGTTATTGATCCCTCTGCTAAGGGAAAACATTTCTTCCTATCAATGCATAATTGATTTAATTGCATAACTGTATATAGTACTCCAGCTGTGGCCTAACTAGTGTTTGATACAGCTCCATCATAACCTCCCTGTTCTTATATTCTATGCCTCAATTAATAAAGGCAAGTATCCCATATACCTTCCTAACCACCTTATCTACCTGTGCCTTCAGTGATTTATGGACAAATACACCAAGGTCCCTCTGATCCTCTACTTCCTAAGGTCCTACCATCTATTGTATATTCCCTTGTCTTGTTAGTCCTCCCAAAATGCATCACCTCACACTTCTCAGGATTAAATTCCATTTGTCACTGCTCTGCTTTTACCAGCCCATCTATATCGTCCTGTAATCTAAGTAATCTAATGTGAATATAAGTTGTTGTTGCTGCTGGCTCGGAAGTAGCTGTACCACAGTAGGAGGATTGGAGAATTAGGAGAAGTGACTCTGCACCCATTTCCCACTGGGCTGAGTTCTGCAGTCAGTTGCATTTAATCTGTCAGTGTACACATCCCATTTTATGTTTTATGTCTCATTAAAATCCCAGATTTGAATAATAAATATTTGAATGGATACCTAGCACAATGCTGCAGGAGTTGCCTATTATGAATTTTTAAAATGTTTTTTGAGAATATTTTGGGAGACTTTTTTTTACACAAGTTTATTACCTCATATGCATGGTTGAGGTGATACTAGATGGAAGGGAACTTGCCAGGGAAAATGTCAAGGAACTGTGAAATCACTTGCCCACTTCTGCAGACTTTGGTGCACCAATGACTGAGGTCCACTGCCTCAGTTTACTATGGGTCAGCAGAGAGCCAATTGAAGAACTTCACCAGGGCAACAACTTGCAACATAGAGCTGATTGCCAGTCGTTGCCGAGGTCATGGTCCTATGGCACATTCTCAGCTACCACTGCTGATCTGATGCTAATGTGAATAAGTCAGCATGGTGAGTGCTTTCATCTTCTGTCTCAGTGAACAACATGATACTGCTGCCAAAAGTGACTACATTTACTGCATTTCCCAAAGTACAAGGGTCACTGATAATTGCCATATGTCAACTTGAAAGGCATTCTGTATGTCAGCAAGTGACCATGAGTGTGGCAAGGCTTTCAATTGTAGTGTATGTATGCATGTGATTTAATGAAAGAGTGATCATGTTTGAATGGTTGACATAGACAAGCAGTAAATGTGGAACAGGTGACATTTTGTGGGATCCAATCTTGGACCATTTACCTGTACGTGGAACCATTTGATAGTCTTGGTATGTCCCTTTAAAATATGTCATCTTCACCGGCATCTGTTTTGAAGTCATACAGATAGTTATATGCCTTGCCCCCACCTCTTGCCAGGCATTCTACCACTAGCCCACACAAGGTCTACTAACCTTTGCTTTTTGCCTGCTACTTCTCTCCCAAAGCCCCAGACAGCTTCTGGAAAGGCTGCCAAACATTTAAAAACTGTTTCCAATCTTTTAAAGGCTGAAAGTCTTTCTGACAGCCCACACCCTCCAGTCACTTCATTTTAAATGGTTGCATGTCTTTATATTATCCCAGCAGCCTTTAAGGAATTCTTGTCCCCTACTTTAGTTTGGAATCAATATCTGGGCTAATATGTGCCTCGATAATGTTCTAATCACTTAAATAGCCTGATTTTCAGAGCTTGGATAAGGCCAGTGCACTGATGGTGCACACTGTTTGAAAGGAGCAGCAGTTCCACTGTTAGAACAAGACCTCAGAATCAGTTGCAATGTTTATTGGAGTTATGTAGCCTCTGCCTGTAGAATTCTACATAGATAAACGTTCCCTTATCTTCCCAAGAGGAATTTCTGCAGAGGAAAATAAAAAAAATTTATATGTAAAGAATTCTAAGACTAGGAAAAAAATACTATTAAAGACGAATCATTTCTGAAAACCAAACCAGGTTTTTTTAATTGAAGTCAGTTTATTGGCAATAAGCCACTACTAAAGTGGATAAAAATAATAGTTACATGTACATTATTAAATGAGCTTTATATCATAAAGGAAGTCTGAACATTTTAACTGGAGGGCATTATAGAATATTCTTTTCAGTAGCCAAAGCTATTTTAAAGTTATTTTTTATGGAGAAAAAAAATCAGGATATCGTCATAGCCGAGATACTAATTAAGCAGGTTCCAAAATGGCAGTCTTGATAACGTGATTGTGCAAGGCCTAGATATCAAATTTAGTTTAAAAATAGATTCAGCAGCCAGGCCACCACTGTAAAGGTGGAGAGAAGCCCCCTACGAGGTGGACTGTGGCTGCTCCTGCACCCAGGCAGGCAGGGAGGGCCTCTAGGATGCCTAGAGTGCTGGGCCTCAGCCTGTCACCGGGTACTGTCCTCCAGGCGCCTAAACTGGCCCCTGCCACCCAACCTGGAGGCTGACTAGAAATGAGCCTGATGGGTTACCCGCTATGTGGGGACTGGTAGCCCTGTCGGTCCCAATCCTGCCTCCGCAACAATGGCCTGGAGGCAGGATGGAGCCGGGAAACCAGCACGCCGGCCAGCAGGACTATTTTTAGCGCTTGCCTGTATCCAATCACAACCCCAGCGAGGGCTGAAAATCCAGCCCAGTGCATTGATTTCATGCCTGTTATGGGATTAAATTGAATAAAAGATAGCTGTCCTTGTAGTTCAAATATGGAAGCTATCAACTACTCCAATCACTAGATGGTGCTGTAGTTACATTACAGTACAGTAGTTGACATATAAATTTAATATGGAGAATAATGGGTGGCACAGTGGCGCAGTGGTTAGCACCGCAGCTTCACAGCTCCAGTGACCCAGGTACTTCCTGTGCGGAGTTTGCAAGTTCTCCCTGTGACCGTGTGGGTTTTCGCCGGGTGCTCAGGTTTCCTCCCACAGCCAAAGACTTGCAGGTTGATAGGTAAATTGGCCATGATAAATTGCCCCTACTGTAGGTAGGGGAATTGTGGGGGTGTGAGAGGGTACTGGAATTAGTGTAGGATTAGTATAAATGGGTGGTTGATGGTCGGCACAGACTCTGTGGGCCGAAGGACCTGTTTCAGTGCTGTATTTCTAAATAAAAAATAAATAAAATAAAAACTGATGGAGTAAAATAAAGGGCTCCAACATATTTCAGGACTTGGATAATTTAATAAACTGAGAGCAAAACTCGACTGTATCTGAATCCTGAGAGCACATTACAGTATTGAACATGTTCCCAGGGAGCCTCAAACATTTATGAAAATCGGGGCCCTGTTGCATCAATAGAGCCCCAACCCCATCATTACCAGATAGTCAGCAGATTGCCTGCAGTGGTGGCCCCAACAGCAAGGGCCTGGTGCTACCACTAAAGGAGCCCTGTAAGATACCTTTAAAACTTTCCTTTTGTGAGGCTAGGAGGAGCAGGAGTTAACATTCCCACCATTATGCATTTGGAGCTATGATGCTCCTATTCGGTTACAGTCAACCAAAACCTTTTCAGCTTTGTAAAATTGTTTAATTCATTTAGTAATGAAAAATGATCCCCATTACCTGAAGTTTCTCCCATTTCTACTCAAAATATCAAACTTTTCATATTCTTTTCTCTTAGCCAATGTTATAGAATGTATTTTATTACAAATGATTTACTTGGAACAATAGTTTTAAGATTTTACATTTAATTTCTGTTTTAATAAAATGCATTTCATTCAGTTCAGGTGAAGGCACATAAGCAATACCTAGAAGATTTTTGATTTGGATTTGCCACTGTTTATTTGCTGCTATATCTCCACATTCTTGCAATTGTTTTATTTTTTTTTTAATCTACAACAGCTTCCAGCATTTTTATAGTTTTGATACCTGTTGTGTGCCTTCAACAACAGGGCAAAGAAGCTAGTTACCCCTTCACTTACCTTACTATTTGAACAGAAAGAAGGACTAATGCCTTAGCATGAATATAAGACTTCAGTTTCACAGGAGTAGAGTGGGTTTCACGGATTTTAAAACTCATATTTCATAAGAGGCAAGAAACCTTGCTCGGGGTAATGTGGACCATATTATTTAAGATTTTTTAAAAATTCATTCAGGGGCTGTAAGCATTGCTGGCTAGGCCAGCATTTCTTGCCCATCCCTAACTGCCCTTGAGAAGGTGACAGTGAGCTGCCTTCTTGAACCGCTGCTGTCCATGTGGTGTAGGTACACCCACAGTGCTATTCATGAGGAAGTTCCAGGATTTTGACCCAGCGACAGTGAAGGAATGGTGATATAGTTCCAAGTCAGGATGGTGTGTGGCTTGGAAGAGAACTTGCAGATGGTGGTGATCCCATGCGTCTACTGCCCTTGTCCTTCTAGGTGGTAGAGGTCACTGGTTTGGAAGGTGCTGTCAAAGGAGGCTTGGTGAGTTGCTGCAGTGCATCTTGTATATGGTACACACTGCTGCCACTGTACTCCGGTGGTGGAGTGAGTGAATGTTTAAGGTGGTGGATGGGCAGCTGCTTTGTTCTGGATGCTATCAAGCTTCTTGAGTGTTTTTTTTTTTTAGAGATACAGCACTGAAACAGGCCCTTCGGCCCACCGAGTCTGTGCCGACCATCAACCACCCATTTATACTAATCCTACACTAATTCCATATTCCTATCACATCCCCACTTGTCCCTATATTTCCCTCCCACCTACCTATACTAGGGGCAATTTATAATGGCCAATTTACCTATCAACCTGCAAGTCTTTGGCATGTGGGAGGAAACCGGAGCACCCGGAGGAAACCCACGCAGACACAGGGAGAACTTGCAAACTCCGCACAGGCAGTACCCAGAATTGAACCCGGGTCGCTGGAGCTGTGAGGCTGCGGTGCTAACCACTGCGCCACTGTGATGTACTCATCAAGGCAAATGGAGAGTATTCCACAACACTCCTGACTTGTGCATTGTAGATGGTGGATAGGCTTTCGGGAGTCAGGAGAATTCCTAGCCTCTGACCTGCTCTTGTACCACAGTATTTATATGGCTGGACCAGTTAAGTTTCTGGTCAATGGTAATCCCCAGGATGTTGGTGGGGAATTCAGCGATGGTAATGCCATTGAATGTCAAGGGGAGATAGTTAGATTCTCTCTTGTTGGAGATGGTCATTGCCCAACATTGTGTGGCACAAATGTAACTTCCCACTTATCAGCCCAAGCCTGAATGTTGTCCAGGTCTTGCTGCATGCGGGCAAAGAGTGCTTCATTATCTGAGGAGTCGCGAATGACATTGACCACAGTGCAATCATCAGAGAACTTCCCCACTTGTGGTCTTATGATGGGGCAGCTAGTTCTGAAGCACAAGTCTTCAGCCAGGATGTTGTCAGGGCCTTTACTGCATCCAGTGCCTTCAGCCATTTCTTGGTATCGTGGAGTAAATCGAATTGGCTGAAGAGTGGAATTGCTGATGCTAGGGAATGCAAGAGGAGGTTGAGATGTATCACCCACTTGGCACTTTTGGCTGAAGCTGATTGCAAATGTTTCAGCCTTGTCTTTTGCACTGATGTGCTGGAATCCCCCACCATTGAAGATGGGGATGTTTTTGGAGGCTCCTTCTCAGGTTCGTTGTTTGATTGTCCACTATTATTCATGACTGGATGTGGTAGGACTGCAGAGCTTTGATCTGATCCATTGGTGGTATCACTTAGCTGTATCTATTCCTTGCTGCTTTAGCTGTTTAGAATGCACGTAGTCCTGTGTTGTAGCCTCACCAGGTTGACACCTCGTTTTTAGATATGCCTGGTGTTGCTCCTGGCATGCTGTCCTGCAATCCTCATTGAAACAGGGTTGGTCCCCTGGCTTGATAGTAGCGTGAGGGATATGCAGGGCCATGAGGTTACAGATTGTGGTTGAATACAATTCTGCTGCTGATGATGACCCAGAGCACATCATGGATGCCCAGTTTTGAGCTGCTAGATCTGTTCTGCATCTATCCCATTTATTATGGTAGTTGTACCACGCAACACGATAGAGGATATCCTCAGTGTGAAAATGGGACTTGGTTTCCACAAGGACTGTGTGGTGGTCACTTGACCAATAGTGTCATGGACAGATGCATCTGTGATTGATGGCAGTAGTTAAATGTAGCAGTTATGCCTTAATAAAAACATTTTTCATTACCATAAGTATTTGGAATGCTTATAACATACTTGAAGGTAAGATAAGGTAGTCTTTTTTAATATTCAAATTCATCTTCTGTGGTGCTGCATATGGAATGCCAAGACAGAGTGTAGTTTTAAAGTGAAGTGGGATCAGAGGGTAAGGGATAATTAGACCAGGGGTTGTCGTCCTAATTCGGTCCCCATTTTAAAGTCTCTTCTTATTTTTCTATAGCGTTTGGTATTATTTATAGTTAAATAGCAAACAGTACAGTAATATGAGAAGAAAGGTTATGTTAGTAGGAGCATCTCTACCATACAGGCCAAGGAGCTAGGAGATGCAACAGCACAGCACTGGTGGGAAGGTGTAATTCCAGCATGATAAATTCACATCAGCTGTTTCTATTATAAATGTGGATTTGTCATGCTAGAAAGTATTGACTGGAAGTGTGCACTGATACATGATTTTTCGTAAATACTGTCTGGGCCTGGTCCCAATTCCAACATTTCTGGGCAGTAATCCAGTATATCACAAGACCATAACTAATAGTGAGATTCTTTGGGCCATTATTCTCTCTGCTGAGTTTGGCTCCAGGGATGTCTTCGATGATCAGACCAGCCCAATTCCCATCATTGGCCAAAAAGAGTACTTTTCCCATCCTACTAGAAGATATGGGACATATGCTAGTCAAAGCATACCCACTTAAAACAGATATATTTCATGTGGAACAAGGAATTCTGTTAGAAATAATGGGCAAGGGCAATGTGATTTTATTCCTAATGGGTTGTAAAATTAAAATAGTCCAGAAGTTCATAATTAAACAAAAATCATAGGCACATAGGAACACAAGTAGGCCATTCAGCCCCTCAAGTTGGTCCACTATTCAGTAAGATCATGGCTGATCTGTACCTCAGTTCCAGTTACCTGCCATTGCTCCAGATCCCATAGATTTTTACCATCAATCCCAATCTTGAAAATTTCAATTGGTGCAACATGCACAACCTTTTTGGGGTAAGACTTCCAGATTTCCACTTCCCTTTCTATGATAAAGTGCTTCTTGATTTCTCCCCTAAATAGTCAAGCTCTAATTTTAAGATTGTGGACTCTTGCTCTGGATTTCCCTACCAGAGGAAATAGCTTGTCCGTATCTACACTATCAAATCCCTTTTGATCTTAAAGACCTCGATTTGCTCACCTCTTAATCCATCTAAACTCGAAGGAATACAAACAGAATTTATGGACCCTTTTAAGACCTTTATTCTGGTGAACCTGTTCTGTATTCCTCCAAGGTCAGTGTATCTATCCTAAGGTTTGGTGCCCAAAAATGAATGCAATACTCTGGTTGGTGGCTGATTAAAACTCTGTACAACTGTGGTATTACTACCTTAACTTTGAATTCCAAGCCTCTTGGGATTAGGGCCAACCCAAGTCCCCATTGCTTTTTTCAATACTTTTTGTACCTGCACACTAGGTTTTCATAAATTGTGTACCTGGGCACCTATTTCCTTTTTGTTTTTCCACTGCTCCCAGTCTCTCACCATTAAGAAAATATTTCAATGGGCTGGACTTTATTAGTGCACCACGCTCTGACATGGAAGGGCCGCCGCACAGCCCCCACAATATTATGCACGGGGGGCTGACTTAAATAGAAGGAGCAGAGCGGCCACCCCCGATGACATAAAGGGGGCGGCAGCCGCATCCCCAGCAATGGGGACCGCGCCAACATGCCAGCACCATTTTTAAAGGGCTTTAAGCCCTTAACACAGATTTAAAATGTTAAAGATGTAGTGTATCTCATATGTTTTTACTAAATAATTAGTAGATGGAGGCCCTCCCCAACCCTTCCATTGGTCATTTCACTGCCCGATATTTGCAAAACTTGCCTTATTCCCTAACTGAACATTGCCCCCCAACCTTCTAACTTTTGCCCTTCAACCCCTTTCCACCATCCCCACATCCAATAAAAAGTGACTTCCCTGCTCCCCCACTCCTCCCGCCCTGAAAATATTATTCCTCTCCCCTCCCCTCCCCACCAAGTTCTCATACAGAGTTCCGAGGGCGCGCTAAGTACGAACGGCAGCTGTAAAATTGGTGTGCGATGGCAGCCTTCTGCAGATAGGTTCGTTTATATGTCTTTATTGTTAATTTGAATATTAAGATGAAGGGCCCGCCGCCAGGCGGTAGGGGGGCCACACCGAGGTTGCCCACTGCCGGTAATATGTGGCGGGTCCTTCACAACATCGTGGGTCGAGGTGGGCCTTTCCCTGCAGAATTTTACTGCCCCCCCCCCCCCCCCCCACCACAACCCACAGCGTTGAGGGGCTGGTAAAATTCAGCCCAATTTGTCTTCGCTTAGATCCAACATGGATGGCCTCACACTTCCCATATTGAACTCCGTCTAGCATACATTTACCCATTTAATATTCACTAACAGTGGAATAATGTTGATTAATTCACATATAAATAATATTTCAAATCATTAAAATAAATGCTGGTTTTAGTTTTCTATCCTGCCTTAATTGTTTTTAGTAGTGTTATTTAACAATAAATGTGTGAATCATATGGCTATTGTGAGGAATTATAACTAATTCAAAATAACCAGTAGTTCGAAGTCTGCTAAATAATTAACTCAAATTGTTTAATTTTTAGTCTATAATTTACTGGGGATTGTTTCAGATGATGTCAATGAATTTTTAAAATTACTTATCGTTTTTCCTTTTGACTGAGGGGTGCAGTTACAAGTATATTATTGGTGAGAGGCAGATTTAGCTGTGCACCAGTAGTAAAATTGTCCCATATAAACCTCATAAGGCTTCAAGTGAAGATAGAAATTAGTATGCATTGCATCTGTATTCAGAGTGTAAAATGGGTGCAAAGTATACCAATTTAGCGGTGGGATGGCCCACTCTCCAGTCTGTGCGCGTGTTGTTCCCATTGTTAAATTTATGGGACCCACTTTTTAGGCATCCACAGCATTAGGCCCGTTGAATATGTAAATTTGAGCCTAGCACCTGCTGAAGACCCCTTTTCGAAATTTGCTGTTGATGAGCAGGATATGCTTCAGGCTGCCAACAACACATAGCTGGAAAAATATTTTAAACCTTGTGGAGCCTGAGGAGTACTCCTCTGATACCACAGGGTTTGCAATTGCCTCCACCACCTCCTGTAACCTGCTCCAATGCCCTCTCCCTGGATTTAACTGAGGGCCATTGCCTGCGACAGCCTAGACTATTTTATAGACCTCTCGCTGCAGATTCAGGCTTACTGTTCACTATAACTGCAGCCTCAGGACATAAGGAAACTGCTTAACACCTATTCTGCAGTTGTAGCGTAAATGCACTGTTAAAGTCAGAGTTCTTTTTATAAAATAAATATAATTTTCGTGATTAAACCAATTTGAAAACAACCATGATTTTGAATATAAATCTTGCAACATTGCAAATGTTAGCACATAAAATGTAATTTGAATGTGATGAAATAATAAGCTAATTAAGTGCAATAGTTTGTGTTGTAAGTGTGAAGCAAAGTAATTAATGTAAATTATTAATAATGGCACATCAGCTATAAAAGTAATGAAAAAGATGGAAATTAAATTTGGTCAAAGTTAAAATCAATGCAGACTTGTTTGTTTGTATTATTACCAGTTAAATGTAGTAAATTTGTATAATGAACATTTGTATAAAATAAAATTGCAGTAATGTTTTAGTTCAATAGAAAGAAAGAATTATAGCTCATTTGATATACCTGTACTGCCATCTAAGGAGTACAAGCTGCTTTGAACACGATTTTTTTCACAAATCTAAGCCATTGTAGCCATTTAGGTCAGTGGTCTTCTACACTCTTTTCGGTTTAAGACCTCTCTCTGAATCATGACTTTTCATTTCCTGGGAGCCGCTTTGACTGTTAACCATTCACAGGGAGAAGAAGTCCTTTTTAATCACTTGTTCTTTGTTTCCTGGAATTCGTAAAACCAGCCTTGTAGATCCTTTCTTAGTTTTTCCATAAACCTTTTGATTAATTAGGTTTCAGTTTTCAACTAAGATTCAGTTTATTTCATAAATCATGGCTGCCGTAAGTACTTGGGAAGAATATTCCCATGTTTGGCCAATAAAACCTGCTTTTCCATTTTGTTAGCCATGGCAATATTATTTTTTTTAATGTGATTTTCTTGCACATTTGTCTATAACCCCTTCATATCCATACTTCCAAAGTAGCTATTTAACTCCCTTGAAGCAATTCTGTTAATTCTCTATCCATGGCCTTCTCGACCACTGCATTCCACATTCCTACAATCCTTTGTATGTAAAAAGATGTGGAATTATCCATTCCACAAAGTTACCAGACTTTCTCCAATAGGACACCACTAGATAACCTGAACCAACTTGCATCACTCCCATGCATGTCTGAATGGCCATATCGAGTTCCGTTGGCCATTCAGGAATCATTGTTATCCTGTGTCTGGCAGATTCTCATATGATTGCCATGCACATCCCAGTGTGGAAAATCCCGAGGGAGTTAGCAAAACTTCGGTCCCTCCAGAGAAGGAACTAAAAAGGCCAGGTAACTGGGCCAATGATCCAAAAGAGTACAGCATCCTATTGAGCACACTAGATTAGATTTATCCATAAACAAACAATTTAGCTAACTGCAGTAAAAATTCTAATTTCTTCTCAAATTTGAATAAGTACTTAGATCAATTCAGACACTATTAATCCCAAACTTGAGTTTTTGTACCATGGACACCCTTCAAATAAAGGGACACATTAGATTGCAACATCCAAAGATTCTATGCTGCCAGACTTGGTGCATGATCTGCATCTAAAGGCTAGCAAACTCCCATCCATATTAGAGAAGGCTTTAGAGTCAGAGTTATACAGCACAGAAACAGGCCCTTCAGCCCAACGCGTCTGCACCCATCCAATCTAATCCCATTTTCCAGCACTTGGCCCTTAGCCTTGTATGCTACGGCGTTTCAAGTGCCCATCTAAATACTACTTAAACGTTGTGAGGGTTCCTGCCTCGACCACCCCTTCAGGCAATGTGTTCCAGATTCCAACCACCCTCTGGATGAAGAAAATGTTCCTCAAATCCCCTCTAAACCTCCTGCTCCTTTCCTTAAATCTATGCCCCCTGGTTATTGATCCCTCCGCTAAGGGAAAAAGTTTCTTCCTATCAATGCCCCTCAAATTTTGTATACCTCAATCAGGTCACCCCTCAGCCTTCTCTGGTCCTAGGAAAACAACCCTAGCCTATCCAGTCTCTCTTCATAACTGAAATGCTCCAGCCCAGGCAACATCCTGGTGAATCTCCTCAGCACCCTCTCCAGTGCAATCACATCCTTCCTGTAATGTGTGACCAAAACTGTACACAGTACTCCAGCTGTGGCCTAACTAGCGTTTTATACAGCTCCATCAGAACCTCCCTGCTCTTATATTCTATGCCTCGGCTAATAAAGGCAAGTATCCCATATGCCTTCCTAACCACCTTATCTACCTGTGATGCTGCCTTCAGTGATCTATGGACAAGTACACCAAGGTCTCTCTGACCCTCTGTACTTCCTCAGGTCCTACCATCCATTGTATACTCGCTTGCCTTGTTAGTCCTCCCAAAATACATCACCTCACACTTCTCAGAATTAAATTCCATCTGCCACTGCTCCGCCCATCTTACCAGCCCAACTGTATCGTCCTGTAATCTAAGGCTTTCCTCCTCACTATTTACGACACCACCAAATTTTGTGTCATCTGCGAACTTACGGATCATACCTCCTTTATTCATGTCTAAAGCAGTAATGCACTCTACAAACAGTAAGGGTCCCAGCACCAATCCCTGCGGTACACTCTGGTCACAGGCCTCCATTCACAAATAACAACCCTCAACCATCACCCTCTGCGCCCTTCCACTAAGCCAATTTTGGATCCAAATTGCCCTGGATCCCATGGGCTCTAACTTCTTAACCAATCTCCCATGCGGGACCTTATCAAAAGCCTTTCTGCAGTCCATGTAGACTACATCAACTGCTTTACCCTCATCTATACATCTAGTCACCTCTTCGAAAAATTCAATCAAGTTTGTAGACACGATCTCCCCCTGACAAAGGCATGCTGACTATCCCTGATTAATCACTGCCTCTCCAAGTGGAGATTAATCCTGTCTCTCAGAATTTTTTCCAATAGTTTCCCCACCTCTGACATTAGACTCACTGGCCTATAATTACCTGGTTTATCCCTGCTACCCTTCTTGAATAATGGTACCACATTTGCTGTCCTCCAGTTCTCTTGTATCTCTCCTGTGACCAGAGAGGATTTGAAAATTTGTGTCAGAGCCCCTGCTATCACCTCCCTTGCTCCACATAGCCTGGGATACATCTCATCTGAGCCTGGGGATTTATCCACCTTTTAAGGCTGCTAAAACAGCTAATACTTCCTCCCTTTCAATGCTAATTTGGTCAAGTATATCACAATCCCCCTCCCTGATCTCTATACCTACATCGTCCTTCTCCATAGTGAACACAAATGAAAAGTAATCATTTAAAACCTCACCTATGTCCTCTGGCTCCACACACACATTGCCACTTTGGTCCTTAATGGGTCCTACTCTTTTCCTGGTTATCCTCTTGCCCTTAATATACTTATAAAATGCTTTGGGATTTTCCTTTATCTTGTCTGCTAGTGTTTTTTCATGCCCACTCTTCGCTCTCCTAATTACTTTTTTAAGTAGCCGCCTACACTTTCTAAACTCATCTATGTTAAAATTTAAAAGGATTCAGATGGAGAACAAGAAAAACTACCAATGCTACTTCATGCATTGATGTGTGAACATTGTGATCTCCAATGCTGGCAGAACCTTTAATTTCCACCGAATGAAAGCTGCATCAGGCACCAATTTTATTAATTTTTCACTAAACAGATTCTACCTCACCAGGAATATGGGTGATGAAGAAGAGAGCATAAAATGATGCAATTTCAAATATCCACAGGCCCTGATCCTTCTTTCTATGGGTCTGATAGAGTATGTGTACAAACATTTACTGATTTAATATTACTTTTTGACTACATTGAATTTGTTCTTCCACACTGCAGTACTGCAATTGCACCTTTGGAACATCTCCAGAAATGGTGACATGAGGATTTTTAATATAAAGTATATAGGCTTTGTCACTTCATATGATCAACTGTATTTTGCTTTGCAGTGTCAGACAGAAAAAGGACAGTCTTCTTCATAAACCATGGATTGGAGGAGCCAATTTGGTCAAATGCAAGCCTTGTGCACTGATGCACCCCAGTTCTGTCTGTGGTTCTGATGGCCACACTTACTCCTCTAAGGTAAAGCACTTTTGAATACCGCAGTGGGCAGGAAACAGTTAATAAAATAATTTACTTCCTCATACTTCCATTGTGGATGCAATGAGTTAAAAAATTTGGTTCACAGAAGGTTCCTGTAATATTTATAGTCTGAGAGAGGGAAAAATAATTTCTGTTTAAAAATTAAAACCATAAACTTTCTCGAATGAAACTTCTAGTGGGCAGTTCAAGCGGAAAACCCAAAGATACACATAAATGTGGCATGCAAATGGATAGAATTAAAGAAAGCACAAATTCTACATCACATGTGGGGATTTGTTAATCTTTCTTCCAACAGCAGTCTATCTGAATGTAGCAACAACAGTAAGCTCATGTTTTTAAGACAACATTAAAATGTATTAAGGAAGGTAATTTAGCATTACTTAATTCATCTGGTGGGATTTTGTGAGGAACATTACTTATGTACTGCCAAAGAATTCCATTGAACCAGTAATCTGCAACTTTAATTGGACGAGACCAGCTTTGCGAAGAGTAAATAGTGTTATTATAGAATGTTATAGAATATTGGCCTCAAACAAGGTTACGCAAATAGATTACTTGTTTTACATTTTCAGAGAAAGATATTTTACTATGCTCACTTCCTCAACACCAAACATCCATTTATATTAATAACTTATATGGTTTAAAGTCTGTTGTACTTTATTGCATCAGATTTATTTGAAAACACATAATATCCTATAGCAACCTACAGAATCATTGAATAGAATATAGAATGTTATGTACATGACGATCTCCTGTTATGCTTTTAAGTGCTTTAAATTCACTCGGCTTGCACTGTACAATGCCTGAATACTTATCTTCTGCAGTTCAATAGATATTATTTTCTGGGATGATTAGTTTGGTTTAGTTGCTATGCCATTTTGGCAAGCTATCAGTATTCTGTATGCTATTTCATTATGCAGCATTGTTGTTTTCAGAATCTAATGAGTATGTAAATGTTTGTATGTTATACATTTATATATAGCTTTGTTTTCAAAATACATCATTCATGTTTTGCCTGATTTTGCCCAAAAGATTTTACTTACGTTAAATAGTTTTATTGATGATGTGACCTATAAGGTCCAATAACTTTATTTTCTGCATAATATTTTATATATTTCAGCATAACAAGGGTATGAATTGTATGAATTATTCCCTCTAGGTTCCCCTGTTTCTTAAACATTTCCAATTTTTTTGCCATTTGGCCATCAATTGTTGATGTCAAGGCCCTTCGGCCACTTTTTTTTTTTGAAACATAGTTTTTTTTTGCTTGTAGGAATTTTTAGGCACAAAGAACCATGCAAAAATGCAGCTTTTATCTTTTTCTGAACATGTAGCCAGTTTGAGTATGTAGTGAACCTACGTTTATGTGCTGACTGTTCATCTCGGAAAAAATCCATTATTAGCAATCTGGTATTTAGATATTGAAGTAGAGCAAAGAAATTCAGCATCCTGCCAATATGTGTCTGAAATCAGTGTACTTCTACTTTGCATGTGATATATAAGGTGTAACCACCTTAAGAGTCTCAGACCATTTAGTTTTAGCATGCTCCAGTCAGGTCAGAAACTAATTTGGAAGTTATACTGTCATGTTTGTGTTGCTGCACAGCAGAAACCACTTCACAAAGGTGACAATACAACTGGACCTTGAAACACCAAATCTTTCCTCTTTAAAGGCTGGCATTATGATCCTCGTGGAGATCACTAACAAGCCAAAAGAATTGAATCCACCAACTGACCCCAATTTAGGAAAACAAACTAAATGGACAAGATTTCACTTTAACACTCAAACCAAAGCCAACATAAATTAAGCATGAAGCAACAGACAGGTCACAATCTCTCTATCTCTATCTCTATCTCTCTCTCTATCTCTCTCTCTCTCTCTCTCTATCTCTCTCTCTCTCTATCTCTCTCTCTCTCTCTCTCTCTCTCTCTCTATCTCTCTCTCTCTCTATCTCTCTCTCTCTCTCTCTATCTCTCTCTCTCTCTATCTCTCTCTCTCTATCTCTCTCTCTCTATCTCTCTCTTTCTCTCTCTCTCTCTTTCTTTCACAGGACAGTCCACCCAGCCTATATGGCACCAAATTACAGTCGCACAGTTCTTCACAACCCTGAAGTTCCTCAGGTAGATTTTCAGCTGCTTTCTTCAAGGATTTAGCCGCTGTTCTTCTTCCAACAACAGAAGGTCCTCTTTAACCAAACTTTTGGCCATCTTTCCTAATATTGCCTTAGTGGCTCGATGCCTAATTTTGCTATATCATGCTCCTGTGAGCACCTTGGGATGTTTTATTATTTATTTCTTCCTTTAAAGACAGGTAGAGAGTTGGAGAGGTTTAAGGAGAGAATTCCAGAGTTTGAGGCCTAGGCAGCTGAAGGCACGGCCGCCAAGGGTACAGCAATTAAAATCAGGGATGCTCAAGAGACCAAAGTTAGAGCAGAGCAGATATCTGAGGGTTGTGGGGCTGGCGGAAATTAAAGGTAGGGAAGGGCGAGGCCATGGAGGAATGTGAAAACAAGGATGAGAATTTTTAACTTGAGGTATTGCTTGAACAGGAGCCAATGTGCACAGGGGCAATAGGTGAAAGGGATTTGGTGCGAGTAAGAACTCGGGCAGCTGAGTTTTAAATGGCCTCAAGTTTACGGAGGGTAGAATGTGTCAGGCTAGGCAGGAGTGTATGGGAATAGTCAAGTCTTGAGGTAGCAAAGGCATGAATGAGAGTTTCAGCAGCTGATGAGCTGAGCCAGGAGCGGAGTCAGGCGAAGTTACAGATTTGGAAATGGGTGGTTTTAGTGGTAACACAGATTTATGGTTGGAAGGTGAACTTGGTATCAACTATGACACCAAGGTTGCGAACAGTCTGGTTTAGTGTCACACAGTTGCCAGGGAGAGGAATGGAGTTGGTACCTAGGGAATGGTGTTTGGAGTGGGGACCGAAAACAATAGGAGGATATGTCTGCTCATCCAGTAATCAATGTCAGATAAGCTGTCTGATAATTTAACAGTGGAGGAGTCGAGAGAAGTGGTGGAGAGGTAGAGCTGGGTGTCATCAGTGTACATGTGAAAAACTGACACACTGCTTTTGGATGATGTTGGCAAGGAGCAGCATGTCGATGAGAAATAGGAGGGGGCCAATGATAGATCCTTCAGGGACACCAGAGGTAACGGTATGGGTGTGGGAAGAGAAGCCATTGCGAGCTATGCGCTACGATTAGATAGATTTTTTTTTTTTTAATTCGTTCATGGGATGTGGGCGTCGCTGGCCAGGCCAGCATTTATTGCCCATCCCTAATTTCCCTTGAGAAAGTGGTGGGGAGCTGCCTTCTTGAACCACTGCAGTCCATGTGGGGTAGGTATACCCACAGTGCTGTTAGGAAGGGAGTTCCAGGATTTTGACCCAGCGACGGTGAAGGAACGGCGATATGGTTCCAAGTCAGGATGGTGTGTGACTTGAAGGAGAACTTGCAGGTGATGATGTTCCCATGCATTTGCTGCCCTTGTCCTTCTAGTTGGTAGAGGTCGCAGGTTTGAAAGGTGCTGTCTAAGGAGCCTTGGTGCATTGCTGCAGTGCATCTTGTATATGGTACACACTGCTGCCACTGTGCGTCGCTGGTGGACGGAGTGAATGTTTGTGGATGAGGTGCCAATCAAGCGGGCTGCTTTGTCCTGGATGGTGTCGAGCTTCTTGAGTACTGCACCCATCCAGGCAAGTGGGAGAGTATTCCATCACGCTCCTGACTTGTGCCTTGTAGTTGGTGGACAGGCTTTGGGGAGTCAGGAGGTGAGTTACTGTCCACAGGATTCCTAGCCTTTGACCTGCTCTTGTAGCTACGGTATTTATATGGCTACTCCAGTTCAGTTTCTGGTCAATAGTAGCTCCTAGGATATTGATAGTGGGGGATTCAGTGATGGTAATGCCATTGAATGTCAAGGGGAGATGGTTAGATTCTCTCTTGTTGGAGATGGTCATTGCCTGGCACTTGTGTGGCATGAATGTTACTTGCCACTTATCAGCCCTAGTCTGCATATTGTCCAAGTCTTGCTGCATTTCTACATGATTGCTTCAGTATCTGAGGAGTCACAAATGGTGCTGAACATTGTGCAATCATCAGCGAACATCGCCACCTCTGACCTTATGATTGAAGGAAGATTATTGATGAAACAGCTGAAGATGGTTGGGCCTAGGACACCACCCTGAGGAACTCCTGCAGTGATGTCCTGGAGCTCAGAAGATTGACCTCCAACAACCACAACCACCTTCCTTTGCATTAAGTATGACTCCAACCAGTGGAAAGTTTTCCCCCTGATTCCCATTGACTTCAGTTTTACTAGGGCTCCTTGATGTCATACTCTGTCAAATTCTGCCTTGATGTCAAGGGCAGTCACTCTCGCCTCACCTCTGGAGTTCAGCTCTTTTGTCCATGTTTGAACCAAGGCTGTAATGAGGTCAGGAGCTGAGTGGCCATGGCGGAACTCAGCTCAAACTGAGCGTCACTGTTATTATTGCTAAGCAAGTGGCGTTTGATCGCACTGTCAATGACACCTTCCATCACTTTACTGATGATTGAGAGTAGGCTGATGGTAATTGGCCGGGTTGGACTTGTCCTGCTTTTTGTGTACAGGACAGATCTGGGCAATTTTCCACATTGTGGTGTAGATGCCAGTGTTGTAGCTGTACTGAACAGCTTGGCTGGGGGCGCGGCAAGTTCTGGAGCACAGGTCTTCAATACTATTGCCGGAATATTGTCAGGGCCCATAGCCTTTGCAGTATCAAGTGCCTTAAGTCGTTTTTTGATATCATGTGGAGTGAATCGAATCGGCTGAAGTCTGTCATCTGTGATGTTGGGAACTGCAGGAGGAGGTCGAGTTGGATCATCAACTCGGCACTTCTGGCTGAAGATTGTTGCACATGCTTCAGCCTTATCTTTCGCACTGATGTGCTGGGCTCCCCCATCATTGAGGATGGGGATATTTGTGGAGCCACCACCTCCAGTTAGTTGTTTAGTTGTCCACCACCATTCATGGCTGGATGTGGCAGGACTGCAGAGCTGAGATCTGATCCGTTGGGTATGGGATCACTCGGCTCTGTCTAACGCATGCTGCTTACGCAGTTTGGCATGCAGATAGTCCTGTGTTGTAGCTTCACCAGGTTGACTCCTCATTTTGAGGTATGCCTGCTGCTGCTCCTGGCATGCGCTCCTGCACTCTTCATTGAACCAGGGTTGGTCTCCTGGCTTGATGGTAATGGTAGAGTGGGGGATTTTTCCGGACCATGAGGTTACAGATTGTGGTTGAGTACAATTCTGCTGCTGCTGATGGCCCACAGCACCTCATGGATGGCCAGTTTTGCACTGCTGAATCTGTTCAAAATCTATCCCATTTAGCACAGTGGCAGTGCCACACAACATGATGGAGGGTATCCTCAATGTGAAGGTGGGACTTCGTCTCCACAAAGACTGTGCAGTGGTCACTCCTACCAATACTGTCATGGACAGATGCATCTGCGGCAGGCTGATTGGTGAGGACGAGGTCAAATATGTTTTTCCCTCGTGTTGGTTCCCTCAACACCTGCCGCATACCCAGTCTAGCAGCTAGGACTCGGCCAGCTCAGTCAGTAGTGGTGCTACCGAGCCACTCTTGGTGATGAGCATTGAAGTCCCCCACTCAGAGTACATTCTGTACCCTTACCACCCTCAGTGCTTCCTCCAAGTGGTGTTCAACATGGAGGAGTGCTGAGGGAGGGCAGTAGGTGGTAATCAGCAGGAGGTTTCCTTGTCCATGTTTGACCTGATGCCATGGGACTTCATGGGGTCCGGAGTCAATGTTGAGGACTCCCAGGACAACTCCCTCCCGACTGTATAGCACTGTGACGCCACCTCTGCTGGGTCTGTCCTGCTGGTGGGACAGGACGTACCTGGGGATGGTGATGGCAGTGTCTGTCAGGTATGATTCCATGAGTATGACTATGTCAGGCTGTTGCTTGACTAGTCCGTGGGGCAGCTCTCCCAACTTTGGCACAAGCCCCCAGATGTTAGTAAGGAGGACTTTGCAGGGTCGACCGGGCTGGGTTTGTCGTTGTTGTTTCCGGTGCCTAGGTCGATGCTGGGTGGTCCATCTGGTTTCATTTTTATTGATTTTGTAGCGGTTAGATACAACTGAGTGGCTTGCTAGGCCATTTCAGAGGGCATGTAAGAGTCAACCACATTGCTGTGGGTCTGGAGTCACATGTAGGCCAGACCAGGTAAGGACAGCAGATTTCCTTCCCTAAAGGACATTAGTGAACCAGATGGATTTTTACAACAATCGACAATGGTTTCATGACCATCATTAGACTAGCTTTTTTAATTCCAGGTTTATTAATTGAATTCAAATTCCACCTTCTGCTGTGGTGGGATTTGAACCTGTGTCCCCAGAGCAATACCCTGGGTCTCTGGGTTACTCGTCCAGTGACAATACCACTACGCCACCACCTCCCCTAAATAAGAATGGAACCATGTGAGAGCCATCCCACAATGGAAAGGTGTAGGAGGAGGATGGTGTGGTCAACAGTGTCAAAGGCTGCAGACATGTCAAGAAGGACGAGGAGGGAAAGTTTACCTTTGTCAGTCATATAGGATGTCATTTATGACTTTGGTAAGAGCCATTTCGGTACTGTGGCAGGAGCAGAAACCTGATTAAAGGGATTCAAACATGAAGTTCCGAGAAAGATGAATACAGATTTGGGAGGTGACATGTTCAAGGACTTTGGAGAGGCAAGGGAGGTGGCAGTTTGCAAGGATGGTAGGGTCAGGGGTTGGCTTTCTGAGGAGGGTGTGATGTTGGCAGATTTAAATGAGAGAGAGAGACAGCACCTGAATACACAGAACCATTAACAATAAAAGCTAAGATGGGTACCAGGAGGAGAAGTTAGGTGATCAGATTAGTGGGAATAGAGTCGAGGGAGCTGGAGGTGGGTCTCATGGACAAGATGAGACGGAGAAGTCATGAGGAGAGATAGGAGAGAAACTAGAGAAAGATTCAAGTTCAGGGCTAGGGCAGGGGAAATCTTTAGGGAAGTTTGGTCTAGTGGACAAGGGGAAAGGAGGGAGGTAGCAGAGGCATCTGATTGGGTGGTCTCGATCTTACTGACGAGAAAGCTTATGATTTAGTTGGAGGTGAGAGTGGGGGGGGACAGGAGAGAGAGGTTTAAGAAAGCAGTTTGCAGAAGAGCAAAGAAGCCAGGGTTTATATTTGCATTCGAGGATACTCCTGGAAAAGTGAGTAGTTTTAGCAGACGAGCAGGACCCGATGATGCTTTATGTGGTTCAGCTAAAGGCCTATTCGAGTCTGCAAAAAAAAAAAACCCAACCCAAGCCCGACAGAACCACATCCAACCGAGCCCGACCCGACCTGAGTCCTTCCATTTTTCCCCGCGCCTGACCTGACCTGACCCAACCATCAGTTAACTTACCTTATGTTTTTCACTTTGTTGCTGATCAGCACAAGCTTAAAATAACTGTTAAAACACCTTTCTAATCAAAAAATTACATTAACAGAGGAGCCACTTACCTGTGATAGTGTGTGTCTGGCCTGACCTGACCCAAGCCCGAATGCCGGACCTGAGAGCGCAACTCGGCCTGAACCCGATACATGTTGTCGGGTCCTGTTGGGCTCGGGTCAGGTAGCAGGCCTTTAGGTCCAGCCAGATCTGGCAGTGAATGGCTAAGCCAGTTGTGCACCATATCCCTTCACATCTGCATCCCTTGGACTTAGGAGAGCGAAGATGACTGCCATTCCGGGGGAACAGTCAAGGTAAGGGAGAGTAGTGGTTTTACTGGGGACTAGGGCATCAAAGATGAAGGTGAGAGTGCAGTTGAGTAAATCAATAGCTGCAAAACTGTTGACAAACATAAGGCCAAAGTATAGACTGTTGTGATTTTGTAAATGAAGTTGCAAGCAATGAGAAAAATATCATCATATTTCCTAAAATCTATGGGATTTTCAAGTGCAGCACATCTTCAAGTCAAAATTACAAATGTGCCAAGCATTGGGGCTCACCATGATGGATGGCAAAATGCATTTGACACGCACCTTTCATCTCTAGCCCAGTCTACACTGATGAAAGACACTTTGTTGTCTGTATTACAGCTGAGGTGCAAAGAGTGCAATGTTTTTCTAGTTTTACTTCTCCACAGGTCACAACATATATTTAAATGTTTACCTAGTTACCGATTTGGTCAATCATAGACTCTACTCTTTAGCCCAGAATAAAATGCACCAACTAGGATTCTTTAATAAACAACAAAATTATCAATTTATTATAAAACAAGACATAACCAGTAACGAAGCAAAGCATGAACATAGATTGAAATGTGAAAGTTCCCTTTTACTTTATTTATATATATATATATATATATATATATATATATACACACACACACGTTAACCGAAAAGTAGTGATTTTCTCTTTAGAGCTCTGTTACAAAAAAAAGAATACTTTGACCAAATACTTGCTACTTCTTGAAGAAAAAAAGAGAAGATATGGAAAAATATCAGTTGTCCCTTGTTGGTTTGGTGTCCCAAATACGCATAGACAGCTGTCACTGGGATCTTTATAGAATAGAACTTTTCAGGCGATGCTGAAGATCAGTTTGGCACATTTTCCAGGAGAAATGCAACAACGGGTTTCTGGCAGGCTTTTCAGTTTCTCTATTTCTTACACTTGATACTTGGGAATTTCTCAGAGATGGAAGAGGGTGAGCTGATGGTGACTGCTCTCGTGGCTAGTTTTCTCCAACTGCCTTCAAAACAGTTCACACCCCAACACACTGTCCAAAGCGAAACCAAAAACAATATCTCAAGAGTCAATCCTCCTGACTCCTATAAATCTTGACCTGTCACTTCTCCGTAAACATCTTCCCCAAGTTAAAAAGCTCCTGCTGCCTATTTATCTGAAGACAGGTGACTTCCTGTATATGTTGTTTCCAAACAAGACCTCTCAATGTCTTTTCAATGACCCTAGTGAAAAAAGTCCATGGAATCCTTTTCAGTTTTCCCAAATAAAACAATGTCCATAATTCTATAATACATGAGTCCTCAAAAAAATATTTAACAAAAAGATATAGAAGAACTGTCATAACACCTCCATTTTTGGAGGAATGAAATGCCATTTTCAAATGTGTTTCATGACAAAGAGTGGGAAAAAAGACAGAAATGAAAAATATTTTAAAATATTTTCACACATACTCATTCACTCTTTACCTGTAGCTAATACAGTTCTGCTTTGTAACATCTTTGCACTCATGTAATTCAAAGCAAAGTTAAATCCTAGATAAAGCATCCACAATTACATTATTTTTTCTGGCAATTTGGATAATCTTTAAGTGATAAGGGTGCAATAGTAAACTCCATCGGAATAGTCTGGCATTCTGGTTTTGAATTTTTCCACAAAGGTGAGGGGGTTATGATCAGTATATACCAGTGTCTCTCTGTAGTTGTAGCGGGCATATATCTCAAAATGCTTAAGAGCTAGTAGTAAACCAAGGGTTTCATTTTCCACTGTTGAATAACTTTTTTGTTTTTTTTTTGGAAAAGTATCCCACTGGCTTTTCTATGCCTAATGCATCATCATGTAACATGACTTTATCAACTCTCACGTCACTAGCATCAATTGCTACTTGAAGGGCTTAGTGAAATTTGGAGCAGACAACACTGGTTCATTAATCAAAATGGCTTTCAGCGCCTCAAGATGCTTGGCACTCCCCTGACCACTCTACTTTGGTTTTCTTTTTTTGTAGCAAATCTGTCAGTGAAGCAGCTATAGTACTAAAATTTGGTACAAACTTGTGGTAGAAACCACACATCCCCAAGAACCTCAAGATTTTTTGCTTACTCCTAGAAGTGGGTAACTCCACCAATGCTAGTACTTCCGTTGTTCTTGGCAACACTTGTCCTTGCCCTACTATATGCCCGAGGTAGGTTAGTCCAGCTTTTGCAAATTCACTTTTGGCAAGGTATATAACTGAATCAGCCTATTGTAATTTTTTAAACAGAGCTTCTAGTTGTTCCAAGTGGTCCTTCCAAGTGTCTCTGTATACCTGCAGGTCGTCAAGGTAAACCACACAATTAGGAACACTGGCTACCACTTGGTTCATTAGTCTCTGAAAAATGGCTCGGGCATTTTTTTTAAGTCCGAATGGCATCACTCAGCATCGGAAAAGACCATCTGGTGTGACAAAGGCAGATATTTCTTTACTTTGGGGTGTTAAAGGAACATGCCAGTATCCCTTTAACAAATCTATTTTTGTAAGAAACATGGCACTACCCATTCTGTCAATACAGTCTTCCAAGCAAGGTATTGTGTAGGAGTCTGCCTTTGTTACTACATTAACCTTTCTGTAGTCTATGCACAATCTAGTTGAACCATCAGGTTTAGGTGCTAACACCACTGGGGAACTCCAGCTGCTTTGACTGGGTTCAGTTAGGTAGTTTTCCAGCATGTATTGGATTTCTGCTTTTCCTAGGCCTGTTTCACTGGATTTAAGTGATAAGAATGCTGTTTTATAGGAAAGGATTCCCCTACATCCACCTCTCTGGCTAAGGTTGTACATCCTGGCTTGTCCCTACAGACTCGTTTAAATGCTGTGGGCAGCCTTGTTAGGTCTTCCCATTGTTCTGCATCTAAATATAGTGTCCAATCTCCCTAGAATTTCAGTGTTAGATAACTGGATAGTAGGAGGCTCAATTTGAGAATTGTCTAAGTCTCCTTCTGCCTCATCTTCACTATCCTTTTCATCCTTCACTGTTCCTACTATCTGATATACTACCTGATATACTGCTTGCCTATCCTTGTCAAAGCGATGATATTGTTTCAACATATTGATATGACACAGCCAATTCTTTTTCTGGCGATCTGGGGTGTCAATCAACTAATTTACTTTTATCAGCTCTCTTGACCACTTTATATGGACCACTGAACCGTGCTTACTGCATTTACAGGGTGAACCGCTGAAATACTAATACCACACCCCTTGGTTGAAATGTTCGGGTTTTGGCATACTTGTCTGCCCATTTCTTCATAGTTGTTTGGGAAGCTTTAAGGTGTTCGTGAGCCGTTCCAGGAACACGGGATACATAATCTAACACAGAAGGGTCATTGACCTGAAACGTTAACTCTGCTTCTTTCTGCACAGATGCTGCCAGACCTGCTGAGTATTTCCAGTATTTCTTGTTTTTATTTCAGATTTACAGCATCCGCAGTATTTTGCTTTTATTACAGAAGATTCTTCTCTCTGTTCTAATAACCTTTCTTTAATTAGTTTCAGAGGACCTCTTATCTCATATCCATAGACTAATTCAAAAGGACTAAAACCGGTAGACTCATTAGGTGAATCCCTAGTGGCAAACAAAAGAAATTCTAGCTCTTTATCCCAATCATGAGGATATTCATGACAGTATGTCCTGATCATCGTTTTGAGGATCTGATGGTACCTTTCTAAAGCCCCTTGTGTCTGTGAGTGGTATGCTGAAGACTTTAACTGTGTTATACCCAAATTACCCATAACTTCACAAAAAACATTAGACATAAAATTGGAACTCTGATCCAACTGAATCTCAATCAGTAATTTATATCTAGTGAAGATCTGGGTTAACTTCTGTACCACTACCTTAGCAGTAATTGTTCCTAAGGGAATGGCCTCTGGGAGCCGAGTAGCCATATCCATGATAGTGAGTCTATACTGGTGTCCTGCTTTTGTTTTCAGTAAAGGTCCAACACAGTCTACCAACACCCGACTAAATGGCTCCCCAAAAACTGGTATGGGAATTAGAAGTGCCGGTTTTATGGCAGGTTGCAGTTTTCCCACAATCTGGCATGTCTGGCACGTTTTATAAAACTGCACTATGTCCTTGGAAATACCAAGTTAGTAAAAATGTCGACCTATACGTGATTGGGTCTTCCAGATCCCCACATGTCCTGCCATAGGAATTTCATGGGCTATCCTTAATATTTTGTGACGATACAGGACTGTGAGGAGGTCTCTACTTCATCAGGATCTCCATTGTTAATATGTTATCCTTCCGGAACTCCTTTTGCCTCAGCTTCTGTTAAAGCCAATTGTGCCATTTTATTTAACTCTGGATCAGCTTGCTGAACCTTGATCAAAGACGATTTATTGAACATTTCCTTTGGATTGTCCAGATCCCCAAAGAAAGGTTCAGATATTCGACTATCTGACTGTGGTGCCAATTTGGCCTCTGACAATGGAACTTGTTCAACCATTGCTCGGGTCACTACACATGAAGGAATAATTCCTGGAACCTTTCCCTGTATCTGTTCAGTCTCTGACTTCACTTGGTCTTTCCGTGACTACTGGAGAAGCTACTACCTTCACTCTGGCCAAATCATTCCCCAGGATTAGGTCAACTCCGTCTACAGGCAAACTATGGACAACTCCTACAGTTACCGTTCCAGACATAAGGTCACACTCCAGGTATACCTGATACAAAGGTACAGGTATATACTCCCCGCCAATACCATTCACTAAAACCTTGGCAGTCAGTGTGCTGTCTGGCAGAAAAGTTATGCCTTTCCCCAGCAAACGAGTTTGGGTGACTCCTGTATCCCTAAGTATAACTATAGGTTTACCTGCCTCACTTGAGGGATAAGGAGTTACTTTTCCTTTTGACAAGAATTCCCTATAACTCTCGGGTATCTTGTTCATGTCCCCTACATACCACAGTTTTTGTACTTGGCCTTACAGCTGCAGTCAGAGCTACAGCTTGATCTGTCGTAATCTCGGTCAGGGCCTCTTTCTCTGCATCAGCTTTTTGTACCCCAATAAGTCCCATTGGTTTATCCCACAACTTCTAGCATTCTGCATGAAGGTGTCCCACCTTGTGACAGTGGTAACACTTAGGCTTGCGGACCTCAATTCCACCCTCAGCATCTTCCTTTCTGGCCTCAGGAGGAGATCCTGGAGCATTCCCAGCTGTCTCCTCTTGTCCCTGACTACTTGCCTTTCTTTCAACCTCCCAACTTTTCTCCTTCTTGAGTTTGTAAGAGTGTCAGACAAAGGGTTTGGGCTTGTAAACAAGCTCATAATCGTTAACAATTTCCGCTGCCTGTCTGGCTGTTGAAACTTTCTGGTTCTCCACATGGTTTCTTACTGATGGAGGGAGTGAATTTTTAAATTCTTTCAGGAGAATTAGCTCCCTAAGGTTCACATACGTGGCTCTCCCTTGAGTGCCCACATCTAACGAGCAAAATTAATTTGCTTTCCCCTCTCAAATTCTACATTCGTCTGCCCAGGCTGTCTCTGGAGGTTCCGAAATTTCTGCCTGTATGCTTCAGAGGCCAACTCATCTGCAGCAGGAATAGCCTTTTTGGCCATCTCAAAATCTGCAGAAGCCTCCTCAGAAAGCATAGCATAAACTTCATGAGCTCTGCCCATTAACCTGCTTTGCATAAGCAGTGTCCAGCTTTTCTTCGGCCACTTCATCTGTCTGACTATCTTTTCAAAAGAAATGAAAAATGTCCCTATGTCCCTTTCCTCAAATTTCGGGAGGGCTTGTACACATTTAAACAGCTCTCCACTGTGTCCTGGGCTGGAGTCAGGTCTTTCCCCACCCAAATTTTCATCGGGGTCAAGTGCATCCTTTTTTTTGCTCTAGTTCCAGCCTTCTAATCTGGCATTCCCTTTCTCTCTCCTTCCCTTTTCTTTCTCTTGTCCTTTCTCTCTCCTGCCACTCTGCTTGCTCCCTTCAAAATGCTCTCTTTTGCCCTTTCCTATCTTTCCTCCTTTTCCCTTTCAAATTCAAGCTGCTTCATCTGCTGTGTCATCCGACAGTTCCCTTCCCTTCCTCGACTTCTCTATCTCCATCTCTGGTGATAGGCTGTCTACTAATATCCATTAAAAGCCCACTGACTCCCACAGCTACCTCAACTACACTTCTTCACACCCTGCCTCCTGTAAAGACTCCATTTCATTCTCCCAGTTTCTCCATCTCCGACGCATCTACTCTGATGATGCTACCTTCCATGACAGCTTCTGATATGTCTTCCTTTTTCCTCAACCGAGGATTCTCCCCCCACTGTGGTTGACAGGGCCCTCAACCGTGTCCAGCCCATTTCCCGCACCTCTACCCTCACCCCTTCTCCTCCCTCCCAGAATCGCGAGAGGGTTCCCCTTGTCCTCACTTTCCACCCCATCAGCCTCCATATGCAAAGGATCATCCTCCGCCATTTCCGCCACCTCCAGCACGATGCCACTATCAAACGCATCTTCCCCCTCCCTTCCCCTGTCAGCATTCCGAAGGGATCATTCCCTCCGTGACACCCTGGTCCACTCCTCCATTACCCCCATCCCCTTCCCATGGCACATTCCCCTGCAATCGCAGGAGGTGTAATACCTGCCCATTCACTGCTCACAATGTGGTCTCCTCTACATTGAGGAGACCAAACGCAGACTGGGTGACCGCTTTGCGGAATACCTCTGCTCAGTCCGCAAGCAGGACCCCGAGCTTCCGGTTGCTTGCCATTTCAACACTCCCCCCTGCTCTCATGCTCACATCTCTGTCCTGGGATTGCTGCAGTGTTCCAGTGAACAACAACGCAAGCTCGAGTTTAGTTTAGTGATACAGCACTGAAACAGGCCCTTCGGCCCACCGAGTCTGTGCCGACCAACAACCACCCATTTATACTAATCCTACATTAATCCCATGTTCCCTACCACATCCCCACCATTCTCCTACCTACACTCGGGGCAATTTACAATGGCCAATTTACCTATCAACCTGCCAGTCTTTGGCTGTGGGAGGAAACCGGAGCACCCGGCGGAAACCCACGCGGTCAAAGGGAGAACTTGCAAACTCCGCTCAGGCAGTACCCAGAACTTAACCTGGGTCGCTGGAGCTGTGAGGCTGCGGTGCTAACCACTGCGCTACTGTGCCGCCCACTGTGCCCTATCTCATTTACCGACTAGGCACACTACAGCCTGCCGGACTGAACATTGAGTTCAATAATTTCAGAGCATGAAAGGCCCCCCATTTTACTTTTATTTTTAGTTTTTTTTTTTTCTTTTTCCTTTTTTAATTTTTTTCTTTGTGTTTATTTTATTTTATTTCATCTTAGTTTTTTCAGTTTGCTTACCCACTTTTTTCATGTTTGTACTTGCGGCTGTTCAATTTCAGTCCATTAACACCCTATCTGTACTAATGCTTTGTCTTTCAACACACCATTAACATATTGTTTGCCTTTGCTCCATGACCTTCTGGTCAGCTATTCTGTGACCTTGTCCTATTTACCACCTTCTCCTTTGTTGTCTCTTGCCCCACCCCCGCTTTACTTGCTTATAACCTTTTACATTTCTAATATTTGCTAGTTCTGAAGAAGAGTCACTGACCTGAAACGTTAACTCTGCTTCTCTCTCCACAGATGCTGCCAGACCTGCTGAGTATTTCCAGCATTTCTTGTTTCTATTTTTGCTTCATCTGCTAATGGGTTTAGCTAATTCAACTGCACTGCCATATGGTTTGCCTTTGTCTTCTTCCAATTGCAAATGCTGTGCTATTACTTCAATTATGTCTGGTTTTTTTGCTTCTTAACTCTAATGCCAACAGGTCTGCCAACTCCTTGAGCCTAACCTTGGTTAAGTTTCTCATCACTCAGGTATACATCCTTCTTCCCCAGAAAGGTCATAGCAAATAACAAAGACATTCTAGTTGGATAGACTTTATTCTATTGCACAAGAAACCTTTTTTTTTACTTTTCCTCTTTTCAATTATTACCCCATTTACAATAGCACGATGTCAGCGCTGGATTATGTTGGACAGAGCCCCCAATTATATGTTACGACTGAGGTGGGAGGAGTGCATTGTCTTTTCTAGTTCCACTTCTCCACAGGTCACAACGTATATTGAAATGTTTACCCTATTACCGATGTGGTCAATAATATACTCTACTCTTTATCCCAGAATAAAATGCAGCAACCAGGTTTCTTTAATAAACAACTAAATTATCAGTTTTTTTTAATAAACAAGACATAACCAGTAATGAAGCAAAGCATGAACACACAGATTGAAATAGGAAAGTTCCTATTTAGTTCCTTTTACATTAGCACCCACTGTGCACACACACACACACACTGTCATGAAGACCCTACCTGCCAAGAATGAGGCATTCTAATTTTGTCATATGAACATTAATTTTAAACTGTTGCTGAAAGGAAGAAATGACTTGTTTAAAGAGATCAGCAGTGGCTGAAAATCAATTGCAAGCTAAGAGACAGTGCCTGGAGGCAAAAGAACTGCTCCCTGATCCAATTAACCCAAATGGAATTTGATCACCAAACATTGAATGTGTAAGGAAGCCAGCATTCCAGGGTGTCTGCTAAGATGGAGAATCCACAAACGCAGGAGTTTGTTAAAACAACTAGTCACATGACTAACCTGCTGGCCCAGGTTTTTGTTTGAACTGCTCACAGCACAGTTTGGGAGATTGCAACTGAACTTGAAAGAAGAGAGCCTCTCTGTGGCTAGCTCTCTCCCTCTCTCATGAATCTCCAGATCCACTGAAGTCACTTAAACCCCAAGAGAGAAAAGACAACTATGTTGAAACAAGTTTTAAAGTGTGCAGTGGGCCCCAATGAAACAGCAAGATTTAACTGCAATCAAAAACTCTACATCAAACTCAAAGGACCGTAAATAAATCCCAGCTATTGCCTCAAACATTTCCCCTTTATTCTTTCTACTTTTCTGTCTCTATCTGCGTTGTGTGTTTATTGCGTATGCATGCTATCGTGTTCGCATCGTGTATTCATAGTCATTAACTGAATTAGAGTTGAAGGTTAATAAACTTCTACCTTTCTTGTTTAAATCAAAGAAAACCTGTCTGGTTGATTTCTTTGCCTCACAATTGGAGAGCAGTGAACAAGGATTCACTGAGGGGGGAGCTAAAAACATCGTTTTTAAAATTAAACCCTGTTACGGTTAAACCAGGCAAACGCTGAGAGAACCCTTAGACCCCTTTCTCAACTGGTCGTAACACACACACCGGTTAACCGAAAAATAGAGATTTTCTCTTTAGAGTTCTGTTACAAAAATAAGACAAAAAAGAATACTTTGGCCAAATACTTGCCAATTCTTGAAGAAAAAAGAGAAGATATGGAAAGATGTCAGTTGTCCCTTTTGATTTGGCATCCCAAATACACGTAGACGGCTGTCACTGGGATCTTTCTAGAACAGTTCTTTTCAGGCGATGTTGAAGATCAGTTTGGCAGGCTTTTCAGGCAAAATGCAGCATCAGTTTCTCTATTTCTTGTACTTGATTCTCAGCATTCTCAAAGAGATGGAAGAGGGTGCTAATGGTCACTGCTGTCTTGGCTGGTTTTCTCCAACTGCCTTCAAAGCAGTTAACATCCCAACACACTGTCCAAAGCGCAACCAAAAACAATATCTCAAGACTCCTGACCGCTATAAATTCTGACCTGTCACTTCTCTAAACATCTCCCCACGTCAAAAAGCCCCTGCTGGGTATTTATCTGAAGACGGGTGACTTCCAGTAAATGTTGTTTTCAAACTAGACCTCTCAATGTCCTTTCAATGACTCCAGTGGAAAAAACATCCATAGAATCCTTCTCAGTTTTCCAAAATAAAACAATGTCCATAATTCTAAAATACACAAGTCCTCAAAAAAAAAAACTTGACAAAAGGATATGGCAGCACTGTCATAACCGTATGGATCACATATGAAATTAGTTTGGGTAGTATTCATGTAATTCATATTAATTGGTCCACAGCACAAACTCCCCCAGTTAAGGATTAATTTGCCTTTAAGTTTGTAATCTCTCTTGGAGAGGCCACAGTGGATAGGCTAGTGTGGGAAATGGAAAAATATCTTATTGTTCTTTGTTTTGAGCTGAGGCACATTGTCGCAGTAAAGTTAAGAGTGTGTTATTCTCTGCTTAGTTCCGTTGTGCTTGACCTGAGAGTCATTGATGATGACATTAGGTGCTCAAAATAGGAACTGTTTAATTTCTCATTACTAATATCCCTCCCTTTACACTCAAAAAAAAAAGTCAAGAAGAGTCATCTTAAAAAAAAACTACCCATTGTTAATCAGAAAATTAAAACTCTCATGATTTTTTTCTAGCTTTTGTTCTCCAAGATATCCTGGTTTTTGCTCTAGATGTCAAGGAACATGATGGAAAAGACTGATTGATTAAATAGAACATAAAAACATAAATAGAAACAGTAGTAGACCATAAGACCCATCAAGCCTGCTGCACAACATTCAATATGATCGTGGCTGATATTTGGCTTCAACTGAACTTTCCTGCCTGCTCCCTATATCCCTTGATTCCCTGAGAGATCAAAAATCTGTCTAGCTCAGCCTTAAATATATTCAACGATGGAGCATCCACAACCCTCTGGGATAGAGAATTCCAAAGATTCACAACCCTTTGAATGAAGAAATTTCTCCTCACCTTAGTCCTAAATGATTGGCCCCCTTATACTGATACTGTACCCCCGTGTTTTAGATTCCCCAACCAGGGGAAATAACCTCTCAGCATCTATCCTGTCAAGCCCCTTCAGAATCTTGTAAGTTCCAATGAGATCACCTCTCATTCTTCTAAAGTCCAGTTGTAAATGTCATGTATCTGGATTTTCAGAAAGTGTTTAATAACGTGTCTCATGAGAGGCTTGATAGAAAAATTCAGGTATGTCAGTGCTTGCTTGCCTTAGGCGAGGGCCTTGCTGGCTACTCAAACCATGCCGGTTAAAATGGTGATGAGTATGAAGATGGCATCAATCAGATGAGTCGCTTGTTAGGATTTTACCTCTATGCACACATGGGGCAGGGTGAAAATCAAAGCTATATAAATATTGGGAGGTTTCCCTGTCAGTGACTTAACATTTAGTTTAAAAGAACATAGTGGCTCCTCTGTCAATTTAGAAAAAAAATCCAAAAACTTCCAAAAGATATTAATGATCAGGCTGGAACGAGGTTACAAAAGGGCTGTCCAGGAGTAAGCTGTTGATATTTTAATATATATATTAATTAGATGGCAAAAATAAATATTAAGCAGAATCTCCACATTTGAAGAAGGTACCATAATAGTAAGTATGATCTACAATGTATCTTTCAAATTGTATACTTTGATGTCACTGACCATTTTGCATAATGTAGAGTAATACAAGATTTGAATAATTTTGGATTATCTGGGTAGCAGGTGCAATTAAAGGTAAATAAGTGAAAAAATGACTAAACTGGGAGTCAAAAATGAAACAAAGGAGAATTTGTTGAACAGAATAATGTGCATTCCTCCAATCTTCCCTCTAAGCTGCGTGGTTGCGCAGAAGTTCCCGTGCAGGCCAAACACACGTTAGCCCCTTTAAGTTACCATGTGGCACCACAGTCCAAAAAGAAAAGATCCCAAACACTTAAATGAATAGGCCGTGCACAGCAAAACAAATTAGAGAGGGCATTTTTCTTGGACCCAGAAAAATCTTTAAAAAAAGAACAAATACTCATTCTCCAGACCAGTCTGCATCAGTCCCTTTAAGGACCATTGGTGAGGCCTCTCAACACCTGAGAACAATGGGTGGAATGTGTTTGGTACATACTCTGCTCATTGGTACCTCAAAATTGCATCGAGGTCCTACGTATGTCATTTAGAAGAATACAAATAGGCTCCCACCTGAAAAATGTGTACCAGAGCCCCCAACCAATATAAAAGTGAGCAGGAATGGGGTGGTAAGTGTATCGCCAAAATTTTGAGGCCAATGCTATGTATTCCCACTGGACAGAGTGAGATAAAATGGAGCTACCTTAAATTATCTCATTGGAGCAAACAGTACAGACACGTTCAAGAGAAAATTAGATTTCTTTCTGGAGAAAGAAGCAACTGAGGGATATGATAAGGTTAAGTATGGCAGAGGTTGATTTTTGAAGAATAGACAAGATTAGTGGACTTTTCCAATCCTAAAAATTAATATGTTCTCATGTTACAATAGCTTGAGTTATTTATGTTTCTGCCATATTGTATTGCCAGGTGACCTTTACACAAAACTCCAGTAATAACATCTGCTATGCAATATTTTTTCAATTGAGTATTTTTCCTTTCAGTACATAGACACTGTACCCTGATTTTAACTTGGGTGAGAATCAGGTGGACAGGAGTTGGGGGGCTGTTGGGGGAAGAGTGGCAAGCTTCTATGACATTGCCCAGGTGATTTTAACTCCCAGGCTTCATTTTAACATGATTGTCAAGCTACCCACTCAATTGCATCATGAAAAAGGCAGACCACCCATTTTCACTGCACAATTCCCAGAGAGATGGCAAGACCTAGAAAGTGGGAATGCACCTTGTAGTGAAATTGTATTCCCTTTGATAGATGGTGTTGAAACTCTGTGGACGGAATTCATTGTGATGCGTTTCAGGGATGCCACCAGGTTTTTAGATGCCTTCCTTAAGGTACTGATGGAGGAAGTCAGGGCAAAGAAGCAGGTACTGTTTCCCAGCACTCAGAGGAGCATTCCCAGGCTACTATGCAGCAAGCCTGGACAGAGGGGACATCAGTGATCAGTGCTACAAGCATCACCCCCAGGACTTGGCTTCACTGTCGGAAGAGGAGCAATAGCTTCACAAGAACAGCAAAGGTGAATGTAGCTCTTCATCTCTCCATTTCTTTCAACACCTGACAACACTCTATTCACCCCTCCCCCACAGCACTCAAAAATTCCCTTCCCTCCATCACATCCTTCAGCATTAAATGACAGGGGCACACTACAACACCACTTTCTCATCCCAAACACACTCACATCTTCCTTTGCTCTCTTCACAGTACAGACTAACAGCATTCTCTTCTCACAAATTTGCCACTTGCACAACCACCACGTCCTGCCAGAGCTCCTTCCTCACTTTGGTTTTCTATCCATCACCTCCCCATCCTCATTCCATCTTACTTCTCCAGCTCTCAGCACATCTATAAAGAAGCCCCATACATTTCCACTTTCCTTTTCAACACACAGTCAATAACTCTCACCTCTTAATACAAGATAAGGCAGCATGCAGTGCAAGGGAGCAGAACAAGAGGAGGAGATCCTCACATCATAGCTCTCACCCTAACAAAGCAGGAAGCCCTGGACATTATTGGCCTAAGAAGAGCCATAATGTTTGAGGAAGGTGAGGTCAGCAGCTTATCTGAGCAGGATGCATATTACTTAAAGCCATTCAGTCACCTCAACAAATATTCAGCATACTACACAACTTCAAGCTACAATCTGAAGACTGTTGGCTGCTATCGTCCAGCGTCTCAATGCTATGCCAATTCTTGCCCCTTTATTTTTTGCATCTTGGTCCTTGTCAGCACCTGGGTCCTGCTGGAGTAGACACGTTGGAGGAGGACACTCCTCCTGGGGATGCATTGGCATGCACTTCAGCCCTCCCAAAGCACTAGCACATGGATTATGCAGTGAGCTGGAGGGGTCTGTCCGTGGTGAAACAGACAGCATGAGTGAACAGACACTGGCGACAGGGACAGCCCTGGGCGCAGTTCAGTCGCAGGTGAGATCCAATCCCAGCTCTACTGAGCATGACGGGGATAAAAAAACCAATTGCTTGCCTCATGAGAGTAGTTGCAGCAGGTAATGGAAGGCCGAACAAGGAGTTTAAGCACCATTACTGAAAGCATGGAGGAGTCCAGCTTGTGCAGTGTCATCTCAGCTGTCTATAAAACTGTGCTGTTATGATTGTTGATTGTAATCACCAGCTGCATTCCTGCTGGATGGGCAGAGTCAAAATTGCCCTTATAAAATGAAGTAAATTGCAAATTGCATCATTTCGAGCTAACTTGGCCTTTGCCAAGAGAATAGAATTTCACAGTTAATGAAAATTTTCTGCTCCTCAATGGACATGAATTTCCTTCAAGGTGCCGCTGATTGACAGCTAATTAAGTATGAAAAATTATCTTTAACACTGTTCATTTGTTGTAAATAGTTTTATCTAGGATTTTAAATCATTGTATTTAAAAATGTTAAAGGATTCAAACTTCATCTGCTCTCAGGTTATTTGTCAAAGTCATCGGCTGTGCAACCTTTCAACAGTACGTGAAACAGCACTATAAAGATTCTCAGAGCACTTTGCAGCTGCTACAAATCAAATTGACTTTCAGCCACTTTAATTGCCCTAAGTATCTTGTGTATCTGTAGGATTCAAATGGTTCTGAACTTCCGCCGGTCCATTCTTATTCAGGGATTATATATAGTGGAATCTCATTATTGTAAACTTTTATCGCAAATTACTACTGATGATTTTTTTTTTAATGCTTTTGGAAGCTTCCTTCAAGTCCACATAGTCCTTGGCAAGAAGTAATTTAGTTCCCTCCATGAATTTGTAGTAATCCGGTTTAATTGGGTATATAGTAATTGTTACGTCCCCAGTCAGACTGTTAACTTTAAAACCATAGAATCATCGAAGGTTTAAGGTACAGAAAGAGGCCACTTGGCCGATCATGTCTGTGCCGGCCGAAAAACAATCCACCCATTCTAATCCCACTTTCCAGCATTTGGCCCGTAGCCCTGCAGATTACGGCACTTGAGGTGCATATTGTTATGACCAGGTGAGAAATGTGTCTAGGGGTCTTTTGCTGTCTTTACCTGGTCTTATTGTAACAGGGTTTTTAAACAGTGTTTTGAGCTCCCCTTTTTTTGAATCCTGGTTCACAACTTTCCAATTATAAGGCAAAGAAACCAACACACCAAAAGAAGGTTTTCTCAAGTTTAAAGGAGAAAAATGAAATTTATTAAAACTTAAACTCTAATATGGCTAATGCCTACGAACATACAATGCACCCAGGCTAGCATGCACATGCGATATATAGACATGCAAATAGGGACTGAAAAGAAGAAAAGAAAATATAGTAGAGAGAGGTTTTGAGGCAATTTCAGAATAATTTCTTGTTTACTGTGCTTCGAGCACACTTGAGTGTAGGTAGTCTTGCATTTCGTTGGTGTCCAGTGTTCACATAGGAGACTTTTCTCTCTCGGGTTCATGTGTTTTCACAAGATTCAGTTCCCTGATGTCTCTTCAGACTACTAGCAAAGATCGGATGTCCACCAAAGCTACTAAGTATATCACTTCATTCCATGACCATATGAAAGGCACAATTCAGCATAGCAGTGCCTCATCCGACCCCTTTCCTATCCTTAGTGGTGTGAAACAGGACTGTGTTATCGCACCTACACTGTTTGGGATCTTCTCACTGCTGCTCTCACATGCATTCAAGTCTCCAGAAGAAGGAATTTACCTCCACACAAGATCAGATGTAAAGTTGTTCAACCTTGCCCATCTTAGAGCGAAGACCAAAGTACGGAAAGTCCTCATCAGGGAACTCCTCTTTGCTGACAATGCTGCATTAACATCCTACACAGAAGAGTGTCTGCAGAGACTCATCGACAGGATTGCGGCTGCCTGCAATGAAATTTGGCCTAACCATCAGCCTCAAGAAAATGAACGTCATGGGACAGGACATCAGAAATGCTCCATCCATCAATATCAGCGACCACACTCTGGAAGTGGTTCAAAAGTTCACCTACCTAGGCTCATCTATCACCAATGATCTGTCTCTCGATGCAGAAATCAACAAGCGCTTGGGAAAGACGTCCACTGCTATATCTAGACTGGCCAAGAGGGTGTGAGAAAATGGCGCACTGACACAGAACAAAAGTCCGCGTGTTTCAAGCCTGTGTCTTCAGTACCTTGCTCTACGGCAGCGAGGCCTGGACAACGTATGTCAGCCAAGAACGACGTCTCAACTCATTCCATCTTCGCTGCCTCCGGAGAATCCTTGGCATCAGGTGGCAAGACCGTATCTCCAACGCAGAAGTCCTCGAGGCGGCCAACATCCCCAGCATATACACCCTACTGAGCCAGTGGCACTTGAGATGGCTTGGCCATGTGAGCCGCATGGAAGATGATGGCAGGATCCCCAAGGACGTATTGTACAGCGAGCTCGCCACTGGTATCAGACCCACCGGCCATCCATGTCTCCGCTTTAAAGACGTCTGCAAGCGCGACATGAAGTCCTGTGACATTGACCTCCAAAGCATAGGAGTCAGTTGCCAATAATTGCCAGAGGTGGCGGACAGCCATAAAGGCAGGGCTAAAGAGTGGCGAGTTGAAGAGACTTAGCAGTTGGCAGGAAAAAAGACAGAAGCGCAAGGGGAGAGCCAACTGTGTATCAGCCCCGACAACCAATTTTATCTGCAGCGCCTGTGGAAGAGTCTGTCACTCTAGAATTGGCCTTTATAGCCACTCCAGGCGCAGCTCCACAAACTACTGACCGTCTCTAGGTTCTTACCCATTGTCTCTCGAGACAAGGAGCCCAAAGAAGAAGAAAAGAGAAGAAAGAAGTTCTCTGAGAGATGAGCAAGCAGGAGAGAGGTCTTTGCTTTAGTTCCAGGAGCACACGGCATTCTGATTTCAAATTCTGTCTTTCCAATTTAGAACTGTCCTAGTTGGTCAGCAGGTGACTGACTGGTTTGACCAGGTTTCTTCTGTGTATTGGGGCAGGGACTGGTTCCTTTGTTTCAACACTGTCTGGTACTATGTAAATGTCTTTCCAGTCAGGGGTGTGCAATTTTAAGTTTTAATGCTCATGTGGTGAAATAATGTGTGCCTCGGTCTTGGCAGGTGGGGGGCTTGCCTGATAATATCCAGACTTCTTGTGAATGAGTTGAGGGTTTCTGCCCTCAACTGTCTGTGCCTTGGGCGGCACAGTGGCGCAGTGGTTAGCACTGCAGCCTCACAGCTCCAGGGACCCGGGTTCGATTCTGGGTACTGCCTGTGCGGAGTTTGCAAGTTCTCCCTGTGTCTGCGTGGGTTTCCTCCGGGTGCTCCGGTTTCCTCCCACATGCCAAAGACTTGCAGGTTGATAGGTTAATTGGCCATTATAAATTGCCCCTAGTATAGGTAGGTGGTAGGGAAATATATCGGGACCGGTGGGGATGTTATTGGAATATGGGATTCGTGTAGGATTAGTATAAATGGGTGGTTGATGGTTGGCACAGACTCGGTGGGCCGAAGGGCCTGTTTCAGTGCTGTATCTCTAAACTAAACTAAACTAAACTATCCTTTCAGGTAGTGATTCTTGACCCCCATCACCCGCTAGGTAAAAGGTCTTTCCTCCTCTCCCCTCTAATTTTTCTGCCAATCACTTAAAATCTATGCCCCCTTGTCACTGCACTCTCTGCTAAGGTGAAAAGACCCTTCACCTTCACTCTATCCGGGCCCCTCAAAATGTTGTACATTTCAATCAGATCTCCCCTCAGCCTTCTCTGTTCCAAGGAGAACAACCCCAACCTATCCAGTCTTTCCTCATAGCTGCATTTTTCCAGTCCTAGCAACATCCTCATAAATCTCCTCTGTACCCTCTCTAGTGCAATTACATCCTTTCTGTAATGAGGTGACCAGAACTGCACACAGTACTGAAGTTGTGGCCTAACCAATGAGTTATACAGCTCAAACATAACCTCCCTGTTCTTATATTCTATACCTCAGCTAATAAAAGAAAAGATTCCTTATGCCTTCTTAACCACCTGATCGATCTGTCCTGCTTCCTTCAGGGATCTATGGACATTCTCTCCAAGGTCCCTCACTTCCTCTACACTACACCCGAGCTATGAACTCCCCAGACCAATTTAAAAAGTACACCACAAGATTTCACGTTTTAAGACTTTTACTATAACAACTAAACTGAAAGTCCATGTTAGCTAAACAGTAAGTAGCTAATACACTAAATTACAGAGCAAGGTTTTTCCCTGTAACTTATTGGAATACTTATACATTACACAATGTCCTCATTGAAATGATATCTTTGCAGTTAAAAGTCCCAAACTCCTCTCAGTTGCAATGGGTTGGATCTCCCAGTCCTTCTTAAAGTCAATGCCCTCTTCACTCACTTCTTCCGAGCACTTTTGGCCTGGACTTCCGTGAATAAGGTGATCTCTGGTGACCCCGTTGGTCTTTTTTCCCTCTGCAAACCTCAGCTTTCAAATTGGGTTCAAGGTTTCACAGTCTTTCGCTGTATCAGTGTTCTGAGAGCAGATGTTTTCTCTCTCTTTTCTGAGACTGCCACTGCTACTCTTTGTGTCTTCCAGCTTCCTTACAGCCTCCAGACTTCTGAAAGCCTGTTGAATTTATCCAGAATCAAAAAATCAATAGTCATTTGCTTTTTTCAGTATACAGAGGCCACAAGTCTGGCCACAGCAGAACCATCCAGGCATTCTTTTGTTTCCAGATGTTAAAAATTTCAACTTGAGTTTGCACCTTTGGAGCCCCTGGTTCCCTGTTTATGATCTGAGAGTGGGAGAGCGAAAACCATTGTTCTTCATGTGTTACGACCTTGGCATTTCACTTTCATAAGGGTCGTTGATCTGGTTTCCTTGTTCGCATGGTAAACAGGATCCCTGTCTTGTCTCTAGGTAGAGTTGGTGTGAGGTCACATAGCTCCTCTGAATCCTCCTTACACTACATTAAAAATCACAGTTTTTAAAAACATAATCATTCTACAAAGTTCAAAATGAAGAATATAGGTCAGCAAAATTAGAATCATTGTTCTGTGTGGAAAAATGTCACCAAGGCAATCCACGTGTATCATTGTGTGCCACCAATACCTGTCATGTTCCTTGATGCTTTTGCAGACATTACAATTGCTCATGGAATGGCATGGACTCGATGGGCCAAATGGCCACCTTCTGGGCTTTATGACTTTATGTTGAGACCTCAACAAATTCCTCCAGGCTCCATATTACTGATATTTTACTGCAGTGACTTTACCATAAGCTATCATCATAGCGGCCTGAATTGCTCCAAGAACATTACTCCCATATCTTGAGAGGTTTATCGAGCACCTCTGTGACAATCCTGGACAGAACACTGGAAAAGCTGATTATCACAAATAATTTGTCTTTCACTGCTAACCTTCACTCTCCCCTTCACTCTGTCTCTCTTTCTCTCACTCTCTCTGTCTCCCTCTCTATCTCTGCATTGCACTTTTACTTGTTTCTCAGCTTTATTGACACTACCATAGCAATTGTTTCTCTGACTGTACGCTCTTGTTCCTCCTAAGCTTCTCAGCTCCAAATGCACTGTTTCACATACTCTTCTTAGCTGATGATTCACTGCAGGTGTATTACTGTAGAGCATGCCATATCTGAATCACAGCTACCTGAGTCTATCCAAGACTTAAATACTACTCTTATCTCTTGGGAGGCTTTTCTAACACCTTACTATGTTAAAATAAAAACTCACTATAGAGTCTTATACTGTAACCCACTTGTTCCCAGGACCTCAAAACTGTCAAACTCTGTACCGCTTTAATCTTGGGGTGCAGTAACTGTTATGGATTTGGATTACAATTTGCATGATTTGACTTTTGGAGGCGGCTTCTTGCTTTCAGTAATGTATTGTTTTTGAAGACAGCCATCTTCCCAATTTTGGTTTCTGTTTGAAATATCCTAGGAGTAAAGTTACATTTCAAAGGCATTACAAATTAGGCTGCATTTACACTGTAAATATCTATTATTTCACAGGTAGCTGTTGTCTGATGTGCAATCAGCAGACCCCAATTATGTCACAATCTGGCAAACAGTGAGGTACTATAATACCAGAGCTCTGTAAAGTGTTCTCTGACACAGGTACAAGGTTGTTCTCTTTCTGGAGATTTTTCATGTTAGGAACGCGCAGCAGGAGTTGTGTTACATTCTAATATTTAAAAACATCAATACAAAGTTTAAAGAGCTTCCAGCGGATTCAACGAGCATTACATTAGAATCTCCCTCCCACTTGATGCATTGACATGCACCTAATACTGCTTTGTATCACTGTGAAATGTAATTGTCCCTTAAGCAGTCTGGCTCTTCCAGTCATATTTTCTATTTTCACAAGGCTGCTAAAGACTTGCGAACCTTTCATACCACATTTGGTACGAATGAAATGATGGGAGTCACATGAAACTAACAAAGCAGAGCACAAGACTAAGGTTGTTTGATGTGATGTATAATATATGGTAGCCACAATTTAATAAATTCAAGATAGTGTAATAGTTTGTGTATATTAAAATGTTATTAAATTACTGTTTCTTTTATATATAGGCCGGATTTAACCCCTTCCCCGCCACCACCCCAGGAGCAGGCTAGGAGGTTGTGGTGTGTAAAGCCGGGTGGGAGGTGCCATGCCCATCGTCTACCTGCTCCCACTGCTATTTTCCCATTAATTGCCACTTAAGGACCTCTTCCCGCACTGCTGGTGGGATCCTTCTGATCTGGCACCCTGTGTCCCAAGGATGCACCCCCCCACCAGCAGCATGGGCCACCCCCACTAAAACAACCCCCCCCCCCACCGCCCTACACTCCAACCCCCACTGCCCTTTGCCAGGGCTTAGCCGATTGGCCCCAGCAAGGCCCAATCCCCACTTACTTTTTTGGAAGCCGACGGCCATGGTACTTTTCTTACTGGGTGCAGTCCCAGTGGTCACCGTTCCCAGTAGTGTTGCTGGGACCGAAGAGCTGTCAGCCCTGTGGCTGAATTGACTGAAGCCGATTAAAGGCCTGAGCCACGCGAAATAGCAGTGTGGCTTTCAGGCCTGGCAGAGACAGGTTCCTCCTCGGCTTTCCAATCGGTGGGCGGAGCCACCACTTCAGCATTAAATTCCGGCCATACTTTGTATTTTGACTTTTATCAACTTTAATCACTCCACCAATAGCAGCCTTGCCTTCAGCTGCCAAAACCTTAAGCTCTGAAATTCCCTTCCTAAACTTTTCCGTCTCTCTACCTCTCTTTCCTCCTTGAAGATGCTCCCTAAAACCTACCTCTTTGACCAAGCTTTTGATCATTTGCCCTAATATGGCTTATGTGGCTCGACTTCAGGTTTTTGCTTCATAACGCTGCCATGAAGCATCTTGGGATGTATTATTATGTTAAAGGCACTATATAATTACAAATTGTTTCTGTTAATCTTACATCTATGTCCTCTTGTCCTATACCCATAAACCACTGGAAGCAGTCTCATGATTTTAAACACCTCTATCAAATCATCACTTAATTTCCTCTGTTATAATAAAAGCAGTCCTAGTTTCTCGCACCTTTCTACATGTACGAACTTTATAATTGATTTCATCATCCCTAGTGATTGAGAACAGAGTCTGTGCAGAAAATAGGCTTCAGAGTAGTAGAATTGGAGTTTGTTTATGTAAAGCCAGGGATGTTATATACTGGCTTGGCAGAGGCAATGAAATAAAAGACCACAGGCTAGATTTTCTGTCTGTTTATAGTCAATGGGCAGAAAATCTAACCTTCATGTACTTTTTGTACCTCAAATGAAAGGCCAAGGAACCACAGAGGGAAAATGATTCACAAAGCCTAAAGTCAAAAAATCTTCAAATCACAAATCACCACGATCTCAGTAGAAGAGCTCACCAGAGGACAGACATATCAAACCTTCTTTGAAATTGAAATATTGTGTGTGAAATAATGGCTTAAAGTAAATAATTATTGGCAAAATCTCAAAGTACACTTTTAAATTAGGTTTTCAAAACCCATATAGTTTAAGACACAATGGTAACTATTTTCATGTTTTTATTTATTTGGAAAGGAAGGGAGATGTAAATAGCAGATAAATGTAAAATACTGCAAAAAGAAGAATAAAATATGTGTCATGCATACTCCATAAATAGTGTTGAAAGTTAAGGTTGAAGTTGGAAATACCTCGGAGGCATGGTCAATTCAACTCTCAACATGTCCAAACAATGCAGAGAAGCAATCAATAACGCCATTAGGATGTTAACCTACCTAGTCAAAACAGTGGAACAGAAGTCAGAGGAAGCAATGAATAAATTGTACAGTGTGCTAGTCAGACCACAACTTGAGTACTGTGTCCAATTCAGATGGTCAAGAAACAAGGAAGACATTCAAATGCTGGAGGTAATACAAGAAATAGTTTCAGAGGAGCGAGTTATGATAAAAGACTGGAGAGACTTGAGCTATTCAGCCTGTAGAGGTCTATAGATAGTAAATGGTATGGAAAACATTATCCAGAATATTGTTATAAAATGAAGAAGTAGGACAAGGGTACACCAGTTTAATGTAGTAAAAGGTAATTTTAGGACTGATATTAAGAAGTGTTATTTCATGCAGAGAGTGACTAACATTTGGAATGGACTTCTGGACAGAGTGGTGGAGGAGACAACCTTGCAATTATTTAATTTATTATTTTATTTAATTAACAAAATAAGTTGATGCAGCAATGGGGGAGTTTAAAGTCATTCCAGATGCATGACAAGATGGGCTGAATGGCTTTCCTCATCCACAAGTATCTTCTTGCAGGCAGCCAAGCAGTGAGAGTTCATTCTGTGCTATCAAGTAGTTTTGGGGTGACAGAAAAGTTATGGTGTACAGGTAGAAGAACTCTGCAGAAATTCCAAGTGAAATGTTTCGGGGCGGTGGGTGGGGCAGCTAGGAGTGTCTACATTCTCTAAATATTTAAATCAAATTTGTATTGGTTTAAAAGTATGTTTGGGAAGTCTCAGAAAATTCCCGAGTTGTGTTAAACCCCAGATGTGTGAGACTATTCTTCAGATTGCTCTTGACCTTGGAATAATGCTACAAATTCAGTACTAATGTGAAGTGGAAATCACTTTGCAACAATACGAGAGTTGCAGTTTAAATACATTTCGTGAGAGAGGCGAGTTGAAATATATAGGTTGTATGTATTTGTAAAAGAGACATTGAACAGTAAAGAACCCTCTGCCATGCTAGAACTAATACATCAGCCTATAAGTTGGGCACCAAAACCTCCAATATGGTGGGATGGAAGCACATGCTCGTAACAAGCCAGAAGTGTGCCGATCACTATAGGTGTGCAAAGGAGACCCAACCCGGCCCTAACCCAATACATGTCGTCGGATCCTTTCGGAGTCAGGTAGCAGGCCTTTACATCAGTACATAGGTAAAGGCCTGCTACCCGACCCGACCCCGACGGGTCCCGCCGACGTGTCGGGTTCAGTTCGGTTTGGGTCGGTCCTCCGGGTCTGGCATTCGGGCTCGGGTCCAGTTTCCTTTGCACACCTTTACCAATCACCACAATTGTGTAGGCAAAAGGTTATGGGTACAGGTTCCACACCTGGTCCCTTTGCATATTCAAATAAAGGCCGATTGCCAAATTGAGGACCCTCTGCAACATTGGGTTGGCCTCAACACAGCTAGCACCAGGTAAGTTGCTTTCAGGAAACTAGGTCTAGATGTGGCAGAACAAACCATCCTTAAAGGGCCACAACCAACAAGGTCTATGTTTAAAATACAATTACCTGATTATGGAGTTGGGAAAAGCAGGAGTGCTCTTCCCAGCACCACATTCAAACCACATGGTTTGCTGCTGGCTGCTTTGTTTTCTTCCCCCAATAACACCCCAGATCATGACCTTGGCCTCTCAGTGCTCTGATCACTGTCGACCTCTCCCCGATCATTACTACTCGCTCCCCGCCTGCCACCGCTACCCTGTCTGTCAATTGCCCTCCTTCCTGCTGTCCCCTTTAAGAACTTGACTGTGGACCGCTGCTGACATCACAACAGCCTGATCTTCGTGTCCTTTTCTCTTGCAAGCTGCTTGGGGGTGCCCGTTACGTGTTCGGAGCTCTCTGACCAGACGATGATGAGGTGCAAGACCTGATGTTACATGGGCCTCGGGCTTATCCAGTCAGCCGCAGGAATTGATTCCTGTGTCTCCTACATGCCTGTTTTCAGACCCGCTCAAATTTCTAGACCATCATTACATGTGATGTAGGTTCAGAGGAAGTGAGAAGTGAATATGTTGTATAACATTCCCTTTGCCTTTTTTGATTACAGTGTAAACTTGATTACCAAGCTTGTTCTTCACATAAGACAATCACCTTGAGATGCAAAGGACCTTGTCCTTGTCTTCCTGGCCAAGAAAGTGTGAAGCTGAAAAATGAAAAGACAGGTAAGTCACAAAGGAGACCGAAGTAATCCAATACATTTAACTGTTCAAATTACAATTTACTTTTCTATTCAATAACACTTTTGTGTGCCAATTATGTGATTCAAATTGATTTCTAAAACATCTCAGGGATTATTTAAGATTGGATGCTTGAGGGTGAATTTAAAATAGAAAGATTGTTTTTAAAGTTATGAAATTAAAGTAGGTTGAGGTTAACTCTCGGGATATGAAACAGATTTCCATTAGTATTGTGTAGGTCCAGTGCAAACACATAAAGCATAGCAAACAGAAAACCAACAAAACAAGGTGAACAAAGGAGAGACAACTTAACTCTGAGTACCAGTATGAAACTTTCTTAGAAACATAAACGCCTAAAATTTGATCTGGTTCCATTTTCGGGCGCAGGGATCACATTTTGCAAACAGCCCGCGCTCAGTCCTGTTGCTGTCCAGTACTGCCTCCTCATTTCCATGATTATAGCATTCAGCGAGTATAACCCGTGCTGCTGGTTGGCTGAATGCTGAACAGGGAGCCTATCAGAATGCATGGCTAGCACATGTTTCAGCTTGCCTGCACCTCTTAAAGACAGCCTCTTAAAGGGGAGCTGCACTCATTAAATGGAAACTGCTGCTTGTAGTGCAAGTGGCTGCAAGTAGAAGCTAAAGAAATGGGGCACCTGGGAAGAGAGAGGGCTCTGAGGTTTACGGATGTGGTGCTGGTAACCTTAGTGATAGAGGTCAACAGGAGGAAAAAGGTCATATTTGTGTGGGGTATTAAAAAGGCAATGACATTAACCCTTTGAAAACTGAACTAAACCAAAATCAAAGCAATAGCAATATTGCAAGTTTTGTGTTGATTTGTAGTTTTGTAAATATCTAATTTTATACTGGCGGGATTAAAATGTGTTCAGATATCGTAAGCGAGGAAAGATAAGCGGCAGTGATAAGAGAACAGTGTCAAAGAGTGAAAATACAGAGACACCGGCGGCAGGGATGAGAGAGTAGCAGCAGAGAGTGAGAACGCAGAGATACTGATGGCAGGGATGAGCTAGAGATGATGATGAAACAAAAAAAGGTGTATAATGCATGTCAGGTGAATTTCTTCAAGTGAGAACCAGGCCATATACAATTAGTTTAGAGGGGAGGTGAAGAGGAAAATAAGACAGGCAAAGAGAGACTGAGTATAGAATGGCAGTCAACATAAAAGGGAACCCAAAAATCTTCCACCGGCATGTAAATAGTAAGCGGGTAGTAAGAGTTGGAGTGAAGTCTATTAGGAACAAAGAGGGTAATATATGCTTAGAGGCACAGGGCAAGGCTAGAATACTTAATGAGTACTTTGTATCAGTGCTTACTAAGGAAGACAAAATATCACTAGAAGCAGAGTGAGTAGAGGCAATGGATCGGGTAACAATTGAGAGGGAGGAGGTGCTGGAAAGGCTGGCTATGCTTAGGGTAGACAAATCACCTGGTCCAGATGGCTTGCATCCCAGGTTGCTAAAGGAAGTGGGGTGGTGATAGTGGGAGGGATTACCATAACTTTCCAATCTTCCCTAGATATGGGGGAGGTGCCAGAGGATTGGAGAGTGGAAAATGTGAGACGCTTATTCAAAGGTGTAAGGACAGTCCTAGCAACAACAGGCCAGTTAGTTCAGTATCAGTGGTGGGTAAGATTTTAGAAACAATAATCAGGGGGGGAAAAAATCAACAGAGCACTTTCAACCTGGACTTCCATGAATAAGGTGATCTCTGGTGACACTGTTGGTCTTTTCCTTCTCTGCAAACCTCAACTTTCTAATCAGGTTCAAGTCTTTGTAGCCTTTCACTATATCAGTATTCTGAGAGCAGGTGTTCCCTCTCTGTCTCTCTCCTGAGGCTGCCACCACTGGTCTTTTGTCTTCCTGTTTTCCTTACAGCCTCCAGATTTCTCCAAGTCTGTCGAATTAATCCAGAATCAAAAGATCAATAGTCATTGGCTTTTTACAAGTCTGGCCACAGCAAAACCATTCAGGCCTTTTGTTTCCAGGTGTTAGCAGTTACAACTCGCATTTGCATTTTCAGAGCCACTGGCTGCTTGTTTTCAATCTGAGAGTCTGGGAAAGTGAAACCCAATGTCCGACAGGTGTAATAACCTTACATTCTGTGCTTTTCAAAGGGGTCTTTAATCTGGGTTCCCTGTTGTCCTGATAACCAAGATTCGTGGAATCATAGAAAGTTTACGGCACAGAAAGAGGCCACTTGGCCCATCGCGTCTTTGCCAGAAACCTGTCAATTTTTAAAACATAATTACGCTACAAGGTCCAGCATTCATAATACTAGGATCACTGTTTATTTTTGCTATATATAAATGACTTGGATCTTGGAATACAGAGTAGAATTTCAAAATTTGCCAATGATACCAAACTTGGACAAGTTTCAAACAGTAAGGATCATATGAACTGCCTGCAGCAGGACATGGGCTAGCAGAATGGGCAGACAAGTGGCAGATGGAATTTAATATAGACAAGTATGAGGTGATGCATTTTGACAGAATGGATAGGGTAGGACAATATAGACTGAATGGTGCAGTTATTGAAAAGTGTGCAGGAACAGAGCAGGGATGGGCACCAACATGTTGCACCGCGGACATTTGACAAAATTATTGATTCAGCCACGGATATGGACAATTAATCTGTATTTAAAGTGTATAGCCAACATAATGCCAACAAAACACAGTCCGCTTTAAAACACATTTCTCCTTATTTAGTGAGATATATGGCAATGCTTTTGCTTTCACAAGTAGTCAATGCATGCCCGCAGACTTGATGTAGCGATGCAGAGAATTCAGATACATGTCCATCTGTCTGGAGTGATCTTGATCTCTTTCTCTCTCCTCTCTCTGTCCATCCCTCTCCCCTCTGTCCCCCGTATCTCTCTCTTTCCCATGTCTCTCTCTTTCCCATGTCTCTCTCTTTCCCATGTCTCTCTCTTTCCCATGTCTCTCTCTTTCCCATGTCTCTCTCTTTCCCAAGTCTCTCTCTTTCCCATGTCTCTTCCCCCCCCGCCCACTCACTCTCTCTTTCCCATGTCTCTTCCCCCCCGCCCCCTCTCTTTCCCATGTCTCTTCCCTCCCGCCCCCTCTCTCTCTCTTCCCCCACCCCGCCCTCCCTCTCTCTCTCTCTTCCCCCACGCTCTCTCTCTCTCTCTTCCCCCCCCGCCCTCTCTCTCTCTCTTCCCCCCCGCCCTCTCTCTCTCTCTCTCTCTTCCCCCCCCGCCCTCTCTCTCTCTTCCCCCCCGCCCCCTCTCTCTCTCCCCCCTCTCTCTCTTCCCCACCGCCCCCTCTCTCTCTCTCTCTCTCTCTCTCTCTCTCTCTCTTCCCCCCGCCCTCTCTCTCTCTCTTCCACCCCCGCCCTCTCTCTCTCTCCACCCCCCTCTTCTCCCCCGCCCCCTCTCTCTCTCTCTTCCCCTGCCCTCTCTCTCTCTCTTCCCCCCCCCCGCCCTCTCTCTCTCTCTCTCTCTCTCTCTTCCCCCGCCCTCTCTTTCTCTCTCTTCCCCCCCCCCCCCCCCGCCCTCTCTTTCTCTCTCTTCCCCCCCCGCCCTCTCTTTCTCTCTCTTCCCCCCCCGCCCTCTCTTTCTCTCTCTTCCCCCCCCCGCCCTCTCTTTCTCTCTCTTCCCCCCCCCGCCCTCTCTTTCTCTCTCTTCACCCCCCCTCTCTCTCTCTCTCTCTCTCTTCCCCCCCCGCCCTCTCTCTCTCTCTCTCTTCCCCCCCCGCCCTCTCTCTCTCTCTCTCTTCCCCCCCCGCCCTCTCTCTCTCTCTCTCTTCCCCCCCCGCCCTCTCTCTCTCTCTCTCTTCCCCCCCCGCCCTCTCTCTCTCTCTCTCTTCCCCCCCCGCCCTCTCTCTCTCTCTCTTTCCCCCCCCCTACCCTCTCTCTCTCTTCCCCCCCCGCCCTCTCTCTCTCTCTTCCCCCCCCACTCTCTCCTTCCCCCCCGCCCTCTCTCTCTCTCTTCCCACCCCCCCCCCCCGCCCTCTCTCTCTCTCTTCCTCCCCCCGCCCTCTCTCTCCTTTCCCCCCCGCCCCCTCTCTCCTTTCCCCCCCGCCCTCTCTCTCTCTCTCTCTCCTCACTTCCCCCCTCCCCCGGCCTCTCTCTCTCCTCTCTTCCCCCGCCCCCCCCCCCTCCACCCCCCCCCCCCGCCCTCTCATCTGTTCTACTCACACCAGCACTCTCCAAGGCTGATTCTGCAAGCCAAGGCAGGGAGCACTTGATTGACGTCACCAGTCTTCCCAGTGAGTCCTGCCTCCCCCGCACCCCCATTCAACGGAGGTCCACACACAGGAAAACATTTTGTGCTTTTAATTGGTGGATTGGAGGAACAGATACAAGACTTTGGTGGGACGTAGGACATAGCCCGATCACTTTTGCATTTTAAAATACAAGTTTAAAGGCTTGGAGCAAGACATTTAAAATTACCACAGACCTCAAAATTTTTATCAGACACTGGTGTCCGTGTACATACATGTTGCCAATCCCTAAAACAGAGTGACCTGAGGGTGTATGTGTATCGACCTATCGATCTTTGAACATGGCAGGACATATTGAGAGAGTGGTTAGCAAAGCAAATGGGATCTTGGGCTTCATAAATAGAGGCATAAAGTACAAAAGCAGGGAAGTTATGCTGAACCTTTATAAAGCTTTGGTTAGTCCCCAACTGGAGTATTGCATCCACTTCTGGTCACCACACAGAAGGATGTCAGGATTCTTGTTAGGGTGCAGAGCAGATTTATCAGAATGGTTCCAGGGATGGGGGATATTAGTTACAAGGTTAGTTTGGTTGTTCTCCCTGGAGCAAAGGAGATTGAGGGGAGATTTAATAGACGTGTGCAAGATTGTGACAAGCTCAATTAAGTTAGAAAAGGAAAAGCCATTCCCATTAACTGATGGTCCTATGACTCGGGGACACAAATTGAAGGTTTTGGGCAAGAGACTCGGGGGGAATGTGGGGAAGAACTTTTTTATGCAGCGAATGGTAATGACCTGGAGCTTGCTGCCCACAAGGGTGGTGGAAGTGGAGACAATCAATGATTTCAAAAGGAAATTGGATGGGTACTTGAAGGAAATAAAATTACAGGGCTACAGGGATAGAGCGGGGGAGTGGGACTGACTGGATTGCTCTGCGGAGAGTCGGCATGGACTCGATGGATCGAATGGCCATCTTCTATGCTGTAAATGACTCTATGATTCTATATTGTGAATACTGGGTTATGTGAGCTTACAAAAAAATGAAATTCGGAATAGAATACATAATTTTGTCTACTGAAAAATCCTACTCTTAATCAAGTAGGTAAACCATGCCTTTTGTACAGTAACAACGCCATTCACATTTGGCAGTATCTGAGATAAATTGCATCCTCTTCCACTGTGCGTTAATGTCTGAGTATAGTCTGGAAAAAATCATCAGGTTAAAAAACAAGTTTTGTTATTCCCTGAACAAGAGTATAATACTGGGATACAAACTGATAAGCTTAAATATCTCTAAGTGAGGTTTTCATTATGTTCCAAACCTTTTATAATTTGGAGTAATTCCCAGCGTGCTATAGAGACCTGACATTCCAATAGCTATGTAAACAGCCCTATTAATATTGTTCATTTGGATGGAGTCCAGTTTGTACAAGACTAAATGTTACTCGTGCACGGGTGCTGAATAGTCTTAGCGCTGTGATAAGCAGCACTCGTACTGTTTATCAATCTGCTAACATACTATTGATTTTATTTTTAGCTCTTTGAGTACAGGATTTTTTATTTCGGAGGGACCTAAAACACAATTAAGGAAAAAGTGTGTGCTTGTGTCTTTGACCAGTCACACTGATAATTTGAGCTTTACAGACCTTGTTCTGTGTTGTGCTCTCCTGAAATGGATAGGCACGTTACAGTGAGAATAGACCAGTTGTGCATCACAAGATACACTTGATAGAGTTCTTGATTATCTTGCTATAAAAACAGGAACAACAGAACTATTACTGTGGGAATGCATCAGAATGGAAATCTGACTCTATAATGACTAGTAGACCAGTCAGGCTGCAAGGATGAGACTTGAAATCAAATTCAAATAAAAACTGGCTTAAAAGGTGGATGACTTTCATTTCGATAGCGCCTTTCATAACCTCAGCACATCTCATAGCACTTTACAGCAAATGAAGGGTTTTGACATGTAACCACTGTTGTAATGGAGGAAATGCAGCAGCCAATTTGCAGAAGCAACCTCCCATAAACAACAATGTGATAATGACCATATAATCTGTTTTAATGATGTTGGTTGAGGGATAAATGTTGGCCAGAACACCAGGGAGAACTCCCCTGCTCTTCTTTGAGTTTTCCCATGGAATCTTTTACGTCCACTGAAACAGGAAGTTGGGACTTCATCCAAAAGACGGTGGCCGAGAAATTCAGCAGCATCCATTTTTGGGGTCCTCACCTGCAGAGTGCTAACAGCCTGCACTCAAATGGGGGAGGTCTAAGGAGCTCAGGATTTTGGGTTCAGACCTCATTATCATGTAGGAGACACAGCAGTAGCACCCTGCAGAGGTTTATCTACTAATGCTCAGATAAGTGATTGGGTAAGAAAGCAGGGATCTGGAGGAGGAATGGCTGGGCCTTGGAGTATGATCGGAGGAGGCTAGGAGGTTCGGAAAGAACATCGCAGCGGTCTGCAGTATTGTTTGCTGGGCCTCTGAGAACAATTGGGGATGGGCTGCTAGGAGTTTGGGATCAGGGCTGGGGGGAGATTTCAGACCTGAGCACTGGTGATTAAGGTGGGTACTTAGATTTTTTAATTCCATGCTTCTCAGCATTACTTTTCCCGGAGGCAATCAGTACTAATACTGGCTGCCGCAGGCACAAGCTGAAATTACAAGAGGAAGCAGAAGCAGGGATTAAGTCCCTTATCTGCATATGTTAATGGCCCAATGCCAGCTTCTGATGTGGGTAAAGGATGCCCTTTACCAAAATGCTGCCTGGTGCCTGGTGCAGTCCACAGCAGAATTGTGTGCGCAGCATGGGCACCATTTTGGACACACATGGCACTTGTAGTGCCAAAACCCCAGCCGCCATGGAGCTGAATTTTTAGCCCAAGGTCTCCGACAGTGCAGCACTCCCTCAGTACTGCACTGAAGTGTAGGTCTAGATTTTATGTTCAAGTTCTGGAGTGAGGTTCGAATCCACAACCTTCTCACAAAAGTGCAACCTGATACTTGAATTTAATAAAGTAATTCTACAACTGGAAGAAACAAGTTTCATATTTGATTTGTGAAGTCATAACTTTGACACTTTCCATTCTATCTTATGACCTAATTACTGAGCATTTCTAATAAAGAGCTAATACCAAGGTGCAACATTTGTTTGCCTAAAGCACATGAAGTTTCTGAACTTCATAACATGTGACTTAATTTGAACATGAGGATGTATTTTGGAATTAATAGGGCAGATTGTTATCGCAGATGAAAACCTGAATTCGTATCAATGGGATGAGATAACTCGTTGAGCACTGCAGTGACATTATGAAGCAAAATAAACTGGATGAAAATTGCAATTTCTTTACCGCTGAAGATTGAAGAAATATTCCATGGCTTCTATAAAAGCGAAATAGGGCGAGTAATAAGTGTTTCTATTTTCTGATGCTATTTAATGTGATACCTATCTCTATTCTCATTTGCTCTGGAGGAGCAGTGAAAAGCATCTCTTTTTTAGTAGGTCTTTAAAATCTCCAAAGGTAACAGACTGCTTCATTTACCTTACAAATATGGCACCAATTTGGGACTGCCGTAAGTGGCAGTGCATAAGATCATCTCAACAGTTCATGTGATATGCACACAGGGGCCGGGATTTTATCCGGGTGACGGGGGTCTTGACCCCTGCCAAAAGCACGGGCGAGAACTCTGCATTGCCCCTTCTGTGGGATGCCTGCCAAATGAAGTGCCAATTAGGCAGTTAACTGGACAGTGGCTGGCCTTCCACAGGATCAGAACCCCGATGACGAAAGTTTGGCCCCCTGAGAGCTGCCGGCCAATCAGAGGCCGGCAGCTCTTTAACTGAGCAGTGCCACCATGGAGGCAGTGGCTGCTGCCAATGGAGCACCCACCCAAGGCCTAGGAGCGGTGCTGGAGCCAGGCCACATGTAGGTCAGGGCGGGAGGGGTCTTGCGGGGTGGGAGTCTTGGGGCAGAGGTTGTAGGGGGTCAACAGCAAGAGCAGGGTGGGTGGCTCTCAGCAGGCACCCCTCTTCCCGATGCTGGGTCCCTCATTCAGGCATTATGTGCCTCTTAATGATGGACACCCCACCCCATCCCATCCCGCAGAGCCGGCAAGCAACCCACGCAGTTTTTCTTGCCGTGCTCCCCGTGCGGTGACAGGCTGACCCGCTGCTGGACTAATTGCGGCAGTGCTGGGATGAGGCCCTTAATTGGGCGTTAATTGCTCATTTAAGGGCCTCAATTGGCGGCGGGGCAGAAGGCTGTCCACAGGCCTTCCTGAACCGGACTTAATCTCGGCTGAGGCGAGAAGGTGGCAGAGTCCCCGACAACCACCATCCCATCCAACTACACGTTCTCTCCACCTCCAAAGCCACCGGAGGGGCGAACATTAAATTCCCCCAGGAAATTGTTTTCAAGATGTTTGCACTGAACAATTTATTTTAATTTTTTGAGATACTTGTTGACAGTTGTGCAGAAAAAAGGTTGAACATTCCATGGGGAATCTTTAACTCCAAAGAATGGGTGTGTTGGGGATGGTTAGGTAGTTAAAATAATTGTCCGCAACCTCGCTCCAACATGCTCGCTTCTGAATTTAATGGAGGCGTATTTGGATGCCTGCAAGTAGCCTATTCGCCAAAGTCGATCTTTAATTAGTGCAGGCAAGTGGATACTTATTGCTGCAATTAATGTCCTTAGGAGACATTAATGAGGTGTTTTTCAATTGAATTTTACTTGAGCTTAAATTAAACGTCACTAGCATGAGTTTCCTGGAACTTGGGAAACTGACCAGTTAAACAGAGGTGAGATTCAACTGTAGTTAAGGTGGGTGCCAAACTTGTGATTGCCCCATCTGAATAAAAGCTCACTTAGTACAGCTGGCATTTCAGTTTCCTCCGGCAAACATTTGGCAGGGTGTTCTTGGGCAAAATTTTAACCGGCAAGCGGAGGCAGTATGAGGTGTGGGCAGGGCGGGGGGGGTTAAAGAGCCAAAAAATGACGTCAGGTTGGGAACCCGACATGATCCTGCCCAATTCCAGGTTTAGCCCGGACAGGTTTGCAGGCGAGCAGGGAACCCCCTTGCAGTTGTTGGGTAAGTCGTTATTTCCTAAACTGTCAGGAACCTGATGAATTGTCGATTTGAATATGGTTGTTTGCTTTGTGTTGTGATTCCACCTAAATTCTAAAACTGTACAGTTCAGGAACTATATGTTGGTAATCCTGGTATAATAAGAATGAAAGAATTAGCTAGAATGCATATGTGGTGGCCATCCCTAGGTAACAACATTGTCGATGTTCTTTGTGAGTTTCAAACCCATCAGATAAGCTTACTTGTCAACCCTGTGGAAACTAATACTCGGCAAGACTAACTAAACTCATGCCTCATATTCTGACATCTTAATGTCTCCCATATAATCATAATTCTGCTGGTAAATATTCACCAGCAGGCCAGACATTCACCACATAATACTGGATAGTATAGGGCTACACACTATTATTATGTATGTTACTGGCCCTGAAGAGAAGTGTGTTCAACTGTTGAGTAAACAATTTCTTGTTTAGCTGAAAAGCAGATCTTTGGCAAATATTAACCTGATATAGATAGGTGGGACTAAAAAGAATTGCATTGTCATTTGATTTTGATGGTTTAAAATTGATGTCATACTTGCCAGGTGATAACTGAATCGCCCATTTTTGCATTCTCCTTGAAGCTAAAACATTGAAGTTTAATTTTCTGAAACTATGAAAATTAAAGGCTTATGATCAGTATACAGAATGAAATGACATCTGAATAGTTATGTCTGAAATGTCTTCACTCAAAATATGAATGCAAGGGCCTCTCGCTCAATCTGTGAATAACTGGCCACTGAGGAAGGTCGGGTAGCAAATGCTATCGATCATTCAAAACTGTCAAGATTTTGATGAGAAATCACAGTTCCTACTCCCACTTTAGATGACTCGAATGATAAATTCAATGGCAAATTCGGATCTCTGGGCACAAAATTCATTGCCATGGAGGCGGCGCCACAGAGGCCTAGTGCCACTTTACTGGGGCCAAGGTGCCTCTGTCAGTTTCCTGTTTCGCCCATCTTGTGGAGTTGGAAAGCTATGACAGTGTCCTATCTGAACAACACAAAGTCCAACTTGCTGATGTGGCATCAGGTCACCTAATTCAGATCACTCAGGTCCAGGCAACTAATTTGCCAATCACTCATTAGGGCGGCACAGTGGCGCAGTGGTTAGCACCGCAGCTTCACAGCTCCTGGGACCCGGGTTCAATTCCGGGTACTGCCTGTGTGGAGTTTGCAAGTTCTCCCTGTGTCTGTGTGGGTTTTCTCCGGGTGCTCCAGTTTCCTCCCACAAGCCAAAAGACTTGCAGGTTGATAGGTAAATTGGCCATTATAAATTGTCACTAGTATAGGTAGGTGGTAGGGAAATATAAGAACAGGTGGGGATGTTTGGTAGGAATATGGGATTAGTGTAGGATTAGTATAAATGGGTGGTTGATGTTCGGCACAGACTCGGTGGGCCGAAGGGCCTGTTTCAGTGCTGTATCTCTAATCTAAAAAGTGTAAAGCTGCAAGATGGGCCCTAGACTAGCATTCCTTAAAGATTCAGGCACCCAAATTTTTATGAACATCTACTATTGAAAACTGTCTGAAAGTACTGTGGAGTGTTTTTCAGGGTATTTAGGTGAGTTCCTGGATTTGCCAGAAAGTGATGTCACATCCTCACAGATGGATGGCAGAGGAGAAGGTGACCTGTCCACACAAAGGCTACAAAAGATATGGGGGCAGCAGTGGCAGTGCCTCTGTGTCTGCAGTACAGATGAAGCAGAGACTGTGGAGAGGGCAAGCTCTGCACCATGCCCTCTGTTAACTTGGAGCCAGACTCCTCCATGCTGCTTGACAGGAGGCTGTCTGGCAGGCCCACCATTGCACCCAGCATCTTGGTGTGCATGCCCATCAGTGCTCTCCTGTATGCCGCCCCATTAAGATCCTTATTTGAATCATCTTCAGCAGAACTCATCTGTGGCCTTGTCCTCCGGTAAGCTGACAAACAAACCTCCTTTCCTCCTGGCCTGGCTGTGACCCATTTGTGCACAGATGACTCATCATCTGCTGATCCCAACTCTCTACTTGCCTCCAAGGTACATGCAGTGCCAGTATCTGGGCTGGTGGCTGCAAGTGTGAGATCATGTGAACAAAGAACAAAGAACAGTACAGCACAGGAACAGGCCATTCGGCCCTCCAAGCCTGCGCCGATCTTGATGCCTGCCGAAACTAACACCTTCTGCACTTCCAGGGCCCATATCCCTCTATTCCCTTCCTATTCATATATTTGTCAGGATGTCTCTTAAACATCGCTATTGTATCTGCTTCCACCACCTCCCCTGGCAGCAAGTTCCAGGCACTCGCCACCCTCTGTGTAAAAAAACTTGCCTCGCACATCCCCTCTAAACTTTGCCCCTCGCACCTTAAACCTATGTCCCCTAGTAACTGACTCTTCCACCCTGGGAAAAAGCTTCTGACTATCCACTCTGTCCATGCCGTTCATAACTTTGTAAACCTCTATCATGTCGCCCCTCCACCTCCGTCGTTCCAGTGAAAACAATCCGAGTTTATCCAACCTCTCCTCATAGCTAATGCCCTCCAGACCAGGCAACATCCTGGTAAACCTCCTCTGTACCCTCTCCAAAGCCTCCACGTCCTTCTGGTAGTGTGGCGACCAGAATTGCACGCAATATTCTAAGTGTGGCCTAACTAAGGTTCTGTACAGCTGCAACATGACTTGCCAATTTTTATACTCTATGCCCCGACCGATGAAGGCAAGCATGCCATATGCCTTCTTGACTACCTTATCCACCTGCGTTGCAACTTTCAGTGACCTGTGGACCTGTACGCCCAGATCTCTCTGCCTGTCAATAATCTTAAGGGTTCTGCCATTTACTGTGTACCTCCCACCTGCATTAGACCTTCCAAAATGCATTACCTCACATTTGTCCAGATTAAACTCCATCTGCCATTTCTCTGCCCAAGTCTCCAACCGATCTATATCCTGCTGTATCCTCTGACAATCCTCATCATTATCCGCAACTCCACCAACCTTTGTGTCGTCCGCAAACTTACTAATCAGACCAGCTACATTTTCCTCCAAATCATTTATATATACTACAAACAGCAACGGTCCCAGCACTGATCCCTGCGGAACACCACTAGTCACATTCCTCCATTCAGAAAAACACCCATCCACTGTTACCCTCTGTCTTCTGTGACTGAGCCAGTTCTGTATCCATCTTGCCAGCTCACCTCTGATCCCGTGTGACTTCACCTTTTGCACCAGTCTGCCATGCGGGACCTTGTCAAAGGCTTTACTAAAGTCCATATAGACAGCATCCACTGCCCTTCCCTCATCAATCATCTTCGTCACTTCCTCAAAAAACTCAATCAAATTAGTAAGACACGACCTCCCCTTCACAAAACCATGCTGTCTCTCGCGAATAAGTTAGTTTGTTTCCAAATGTGAGTAAATCCTGTCCCGAAGAATCCTCTCTAATAGTTTCCCTACCACTGACGTAAGGCTCACTGGCCTATAATTTCCTGGATTATCCTTACCACCCTTCTTAAACAAAGGAACAACATTGGCTATTCTCCAGTCCTCTGGGACCTCACCTGTAGCCAATGAGGATGCAAAGATTTCTGTCAAGGCCCCAGCAATTTCTTCCCTTGCCTCCCTCAGTATTCTGGGGTAGATCCCATCAGGCCCTGGGGACTTATCTACCTTAATGTTTTGCAACACACCCAACACCTCCTCCTTTTTGATAATGAGATGACTGAGACTATCTGCACTTCCTTCCCTCGGCTCATCATCCACCAAGTCCTTCTCCTTTGGTGAATACTGATGCAAAGTACTCATTTAGCACCTCACCCATTTCCTCTGGCTCCACGCATAGATTCCCATCTCTGTCCTTGATTGGGCCAACCCTTTCCCTGGTTACCCTCTTGCTCTTTATATCTGCATAAAAAGCCTTGGGATTTTCCTTAATCCTGTTTGCCAATGATTTTTCATGACCCCTTTTAGCCCTCCTAACTCCTTGCTTAAGTTCCTTCCCACTGTCTTTATATTCCTCAAGTGCTTCATCTGTTCCTAGCCTTCCAGCCCTTACAGATGCTTCCTTTTTCTTTTTGACTAGGCTCACAATATCCCGTGTTATCCAAGCTTCCCTTCTTGAAGTGGCCTCTTTGTTTGTGATGCTCTCTTCCCTCCTCCTGGGGCTGCTGTGGCTGGGCAGGTGCCACTTCTTGGGTGTCTGAAAACAGAAAATCTGAAGGGGAAGGTTGGCGTGAGGAAAGGAGAAGAGGATGGGAAGCAAGAGGTTCATGGCACACCATCAGCAGGTTGCACATCACACCAGACAGTAGCGTGTGCTGGGAATGGAGAAGGGGCATAAGGCAGAAACCTACCATCATCTTGAATGGTCTCAGCAACACCGGACGACATGGGCTCTGTTGCTGAAAAGCCCAATGATGCTGAGAGCCATATCCTCCATAGGCCTCAGGAATGCAGACGTCCTTATACCCCACTGGTCCTGCTCTGCTCCTTTCTACTGTGTGCCACTTTGTCCTGGAACAGAGAGGGTAGAATGCCAGTGATTGTGTTGCACTGTGTTTGGGGGAATGTTCCTGCCATAACTGAATAGCTGGAGTTATATGGAAGCAGTGAGAGGTGGGTGTGAGGCTGGCAGCATTGGTAGGTGTGTGAGGGTAGGGTGAATTGTCTGGATGTTAGGTGTGAGTGCTGAGTGCTCGGGAGTGCTGGTGGATGAAAGTTGGGGGTATGGGTGCATTGAGCAGTGTGAGAGATTGGTGGTGTGGTGGGTGGGATTTGTCATGTGAAAGTACATTCACTGACCTTGACCACCCCCCCTCCCCCCCCGCCCCCCCTTACATGAGGTCATTAGACTTCTGGTGGCAAAGCTGCCAAGTCCCTGTGGCCAGATGCCAGGAATTTAACTCCTTGACCATCTCCCATTTCCTTCTGGGGAGTTGGTGGGGGGAGGGTTATTGAAGGCCTCCTGGCCCCCCGCAGAACCACAGCATCTCTTCTGTCCAGCTCCACCACTAATGCCTCCAGTACCACATCTAGAACCTTCTCTGTGCTCTGATGTTCAATGTACTGTCATTTAAATTCCACCAATATTAATCAGTGCAGCTTCACTTTAAGAGGGACAGCTTACCTTTAAGAAGAGCAGGCTGGCTTCACCATCTGGTATCTACACTTCGCTGTTCAGCCCCCACTAAGCGTAAAGGCAGCCAGCAGCACAAAAAAGAAGGAAGCAGAGAGGAACCTGCTCTGCCACATGCCACAATCATGCAGATGAGGTGAGAGCACCAAACGTACGATCTGCCCAGCTCGAACGGAACCAGTACAGGCAGATAGTGAATCGCAAATCACCACACCCAAAAGCCAGGACACACACATTTCTAGTCCCAATATTAGTGAATTTACGGCCAAAGTCTTCAGCCATTCAAAACAACTCTGGCAGCCCTTCAATCGTTCCCATGATAGGTTAAATAGAATTGCATAGAATTTGCAGCATAGAAACAGACCATTCAGCCCAACAGGTCTATGCCATTGTTTATGCTCCTCACTAGCCTCCTCCCACATTACTTCATCTCACCCTATCAACATATCTTTTTATTCCTTTCTCCCTCATGTAACTTTCTAGCTTCCCCTTAATTACATCTGTGCTATTCACTTCAATCACTCCATGTGGTTGCAAGCACTACATTATCATGCATGGTAATGAATTTTTCCAAAGAGTCTACTCAACAGATATGTGACGTCCATGTTTGGAACAAAATTTCAGCAACAATTGACTAGACCTAGAAATGACTGCTCATTTTTCCAATTATTTGTAGCAGTTGCAGAGGCCGTTGCTTCAACCTTCTTTTAATCAGCGATCATATTAGTGTAAACACTTCAGATGGCTTCAAAATGTAGCAGATGTTACGATAACCAGGAGATCATTGAGTTCTTTGAAGACCAGCTAATATTACCTTCAAAATTCAGACTTTTGTAACATTAACGCCCTCTATGTGTATTTATTATTGTCAAATTACGGCTGAACTCCTATACCATAGTTCATGGTAAGTCTGGAGGATATGCTATTTTACTGTCTCTATGTAAACGGTCTCCCCTGGAGGCTTTCATTGTACACCAGCAGTGATGTAAAAGGTCAAATAAAAAAAACTAAAAAAATTTTCAAAACCACTGAGGTAAAGAAAGAGACTATTAGTTTGCTAAATTGCTTAAAGTACTTGTAGAATAATGAGGTTACAAAAGATTTATAAGAGGTTTCAGTGCTGGCTCCTGTGCTTGCTGACCACCATTGGCTCCCATTAAGCAATGCCTCAATTTTAAAATCTTGTTTTCAAATCCCTCCATGGCCTCGCCCCTCCCTATCTCAATAATGCTCTCCAGCACTGCAAACCTCCAAGATATCTATACTCCTCTAATTCTGGCCTGTTGAGCATCCACAATTTTAATTGTTCCACCATTGGTGGCCATGCCTTTAGCCCAGGCCAAAGCTCTGGAATTTCCTTCCTAAACCTGTATGCCTCTCTACTTCTCTTTCTTCCTTTTAGATGTTCGTTAAAACCTTTTTGATGAAGCTTTTGGTCATCTGCTCTGATATCTCTTAATGTGGTTCAGTTTCTAATTTTATTTGATTCCATTACTATGAAGCAACTTGAGTTGTTTATTACACTAGAGGTGCTATAATAAATAAAAGTTGTTATTTTTGTTGTTTAATGGTAGATTTGGGTGATTATAAATGTATCCAATGGATGGAAACTCCAAGTGTTCCCAAAGTTTGGGATAAAAAAAGACAAAAAATTGTCTTAAAACTCAAAAGTCAGTTAGAAAACAAAATGGCAGGCAGACCTGGGCAATTTACACTACTGTGCCACCTAGTGACTGGAGAACTGAAACTACATCTTCATTCCACCATGCCACCTGGTGAGCAGAGCCATGGAACTACATGATAACTAATGTTGACATATGCTTTAGCCATTATAAAATGTTGACATGTTCAGGTTTTGCAATCAGAAATGTACACAAAAAGAATCAAAAATTATGACAAAGGAAGTATGCTTAATGAAGACATCACGTGCGAGACTTATGCAAAGAATTTTGAAAAATTAATATTGAAGAACATTGTACTTTAAAGATGTTACTAAATGTAAAATATGCAGGGTTTCATGATGTTTTCAGGAATTGATCACATCTGCATAGTGCTAAATATTTATAATTGGTATATTTTTATATCTTCATTGCTACAGGATTATCAGAAAACACTTTGTAGTAGATTATTCAAGAGCTCCATTCTCATTGATCTAATTATCTCACCAGTACAGAGAAAGCCATTTTCAAAATCCAGCATGAGAGAGTTATTCATGGCTTTCTCTTGGCTGGGCGATAGCTTAAATGTAAATTATTGCTTGAAACTGATAAATTTGTTTTCAAATAGACACTTACATTTTTGTAACAATATAGTTCAAACATTTGAGATGTTACCTGATCCATAATATTAAAATTTTCTCTCAGCAAGTAGTCCCATAATTTCTCACTGTCTAATTTGCTTTGTTTTCCAGCTACTACTATTCCTTACTCAATGGAGTAAGCGAATAATTAGTATTTCTCTTTGTCCTTAAATTCTACTTTTGTTATGGGTTTAAATGCTAGGAGATGACAAGTGTTCCACAGCAGGACTTTAATCATATGTATCATAATGGATCCCACAGCTCTGAGAAACAGTAAATTGCCTGGGCCACTGCTGCTTCAAACAATGCTTTATAGGGGTTGTGTTTCACCAATAAGATCATTTAATATTCAGCTTTCCTGTAGAACACAGAATGAAGATGTGCCCAGATGTGGTTAAAATGCCTAGTAGTGATGAACAGACCAAAGTGTCATTTTATTTTGCAATTTCTGCTCTATTTAAACTAATAAGTTACTGTTCTTTTTCTTAATGTGCTTTACTTTTCTTTACTCAGCAAGACATACTTTATATGTATTTTTACCCATCTCAGTTGAAACTGGAGTTGTATTTACATTAGTGGCTATTTGTGCAAAAACAGCAATCTATGATCATCATTTGAAAATGTCTCTAATCTCAGGAATTCAAATGAGTTTGAAATTATTATAGGATAATTGGAGATAGACAGGAAAATTTTAAATAACTTCCAATGAGATAGGTTGGATGGACTGTCCCATTAGCTGACTGCCTAGTAATAATGGTGGATCACATTCCTCCTGATGCCACAACATTCTTTATGCCTGTAATATCTTAGCTAATCAAGTTACTTGATCACTGAATCTGTGAAGCTAGATTGTGTATAGTTTGGATATCTATGAATTAGTCTTGTACCAGAATCACCCTGCTTCTATCTTCTGTGATTTGAGCATTGAGTGATCTGCAGCTGGAATTTATCCATTTTTTAATCACACATTGTAGTTCTCTTAATGTTTTCTATCTGCACTATCGATTGCCTGGGCTGCATCTTGTTAAGGCTTTGGAGTAGTTACATAGACAGGAACTGAAATTTCATGGAGATTCCACTGGTCACCTCTCATAATGTGTAGACCTCCATTTCCTGGAGTTATAGCAGGAGACTGGTGGAATCTCCACAGGATTTCAGCTCCAGTCTCTTAATACACAAATATGCAATTCTAATCAGAAGGTATTTTGTGAGGACTGCAGTACAATGTCCTTAAGACAGTCCCTTTTACTTGTGACACCTTTAGTCACTGGGAAGTACAAAAACATTGTGTCTTTCTAGATGACTACAAACTATAGGCTCCTTTAAGATCTATAACAACCGGGAAGTCTTCTGTGCTGCTACCCCTGAACAATTACAATTTTCCTTTCGTAAGAATTTAGATATATTTTTAAGTTCAAGGATAATTTGAAATCTGCTTGACGTCTTGGAGATGGCAAAGCTGTAGGAATAAGATAGCATGGCTTTTAATGTGACATCTTCTAAAACTTAGATTACAGATTTTCTGGTGCTACCTTTGGAAGTATAATCTCCTGAAGCTGGAGAAAAAAACGAATTATCCCCTTTAACTGGGGTAGATACACTTGAAAATGTACATTTCATTACCTGGAAATGGATTCCCGATGATTGAGAAAGCCCGCAATGCAATTCCATAGCCTTTGAGTGAAGAATCACATTTAGATTGGGCGCTTAGTTGTGGCAAACAATCAAAGTTTTTTAAAATAAAGGGATCAAGAACAAGATAGATAGCTTTAAGATCTTCTGTTGCACTGATACTAAGGAATAAACACTAGCAACAAACTGATGTATGCAATAGATATAAGGAAGTACAATAACATCCTTGAGATTTGTTCTTACAAATATTTGGAAAAAAGGATTTTCTCAGAAAATCAGTCATTAAAGGAAATTAGAATTCAGACAACCCTTTCAAAATAAATAGCAAGCTGGGAGATTAATTTCTGAGGTTTACGTTTTCGCCTTCATAGTGGAAATTGCATTTGAGTCATTCCTTGATGCTGCTTTTTCAGCTTCAACATTTAGATTGACAATTCCCTTCAAGTAGCATTTATTCAACAGTATACTCATCTAAACTTCGACTTTCAATTTCAGACTCCAAAATAACAACATTTCATTATAGCAATCACTTTTATCTTTATTACCTTCTTCCCCTTTCCCTGGTTATGGGTTCTGCCTGATGCTAATTTACATTTCAGATATGCTCTGTAATTCTCCAGCGCAGAGTTTTGTGATTCACTTCTTAATGCAATTTATGTTCCTTTCACCTAGGAGGATCTTTCTTTCTTTAGCAGACCAAAGACCATGGGGCCAATTTTTTTTCCCCCGATGGGAAGGAATTGGATACTAGTGCAATGAAAATAGTAGTACAGCATCTACTGTCCATTCCCGACAACACCCGGATAGCCACAATTTTGGCGAGCTTTGAAATGGGTGGTCCAGGCACCCACTAACAATAGTCTCATTAGCTCATTCAAATCATGGTTATATGATGTGAAAAGGACCCTGATGCAATTTTGAGCTATCAATGGATGGAGATTGTTCTGTTAAGTGCTGCCCATTAATACTTTTTGTTGAGAGGTTTTTTCCTCCTTCTGGCTGTTGAAAAAAAAACGAACCCTCTGATGCCTAGCCAGCCCCCAGGATCATCCCCAATCCTTTTTAATTTACCGAGACTAACAGGGCTCCATAGTGGAGCTATTGGATTTCCTGCCTCCTCCAATCAGCGAGCTACCCCAAAAACACAAGCAAGCTTATCAGCAGAAGGCTAAAGGCATCTGACTATTAAAGTGGTTGAGGCCTCTGATCACTTCCACCAGGCGGCTAGCCAGTTCATCCCACTGGCTTGCTGCCCAATGGAAGTGGTCACATGAAAATCACCCTTCCATATTTGAGCAGGAGCTGTTCTTTCTCCCTGTAATACACCTGTACTTTGCTCCTTCTCTTTGGTTATTCTGTCCTCAGTGTATTTCCACATGTAGTTCAATCTTCGCTACAGCCTATCTTGATTTCAGCCAGTGTTTGAAGTACAAAACTTTGCCCTTTGCTAGTAGGAAGTATATTAACAAGTTATAATAGTGTTTTGAAGTTGAATAATCACTTGTATTGGAACAATATATCAGGAATTTAAATATGCTTTTGAAATCAACATCAGCTCTTATAAAATTCTAATGGTTGATACGCCACTCCAAACAGTAAAAAAAAAATTGGAATTACAACAGCATGAGGACAGTTACAAAAGAGATGAAACCCTTAAAAGATGCAAACAGGCGTGAAACTGAGGATGTGTAAAATAGGAAATATTCTGAAAGGGAAGACCTGACCAACATGCCCCCTCCAAACAAAAATATCTAATTTATATCATTGACTTGCTATAAATGAGAAAAAAGTCTTAGACAAGCTAATCAGACTCAAAGCAAATTTATCCCTAGGGATAGATGATATTTATTTCAGTGTTGGAAGAAATTAGGGGCAAATTTTGTGAAGTAATGGCAATCATTATGTAGGAGCCCTTAATAATTAATTCATGTAACCAAGGATTGTTAATAAATTCATCACAAAACTACCATGCTATATGATGTAGCTGGGAGCCATCTCAGCGCTCAATTTAAAACATCAGCATGTGAACCAGTCCATCGTGTTCCCAATAAATAAAAACAGAAACTGCTGGAGATACTCGGGAGGTCAGGCAGCATCTGTGGAGAGAGAAACAGAGTTAACAGACTGAATTTTGAACATGAAGGCAGGAAACAGGAGCTGGGTTTGTTTTTGGGTCAGAAACCTGCCTCCGGTGGGAAACTGATTAAAGTCAAGATTTTCATGCCGGTGAGCCCTTGACTGATATGGAGACAGGTTTCCTGCCCATTAGAGTGAGTGGAAGGCAGGAACAGAGGCGGGTCAGATAAAGTGTGGGACTGATTTAAACTCCCCGTGGAAGCCATCACTGAGGCAGCTGGCTGTCTGAGGGACAAATCTGCTGATTGTACCAAAGTCATCCATTGCACTGGCAGGAGGTGAGATGAGTCAAGAGAGCCAGCGACCTGGTACCTGGGGCAGGGGTGCCCCTTGGTTCCTTCCAGAAAGGTCTCAGGGCTGGCACCCTCCAGCCGACCTGCCACCTGAGGAGCCTCAGGGTTCATGCTGCTCCTGAAAATGAGAGGGTTGTGTGCCCAGGTCACTTACTGACCCCACAAAATCGCTCACAGCCAGAGAGCAGCTGAGGCCCTGTCACCATTGAGACATGCAGCTTCTAATGGATAGGGGCAGATGACATTGGACACAGAGAATAGTAGTGACTTATCTCACTCTCTTTTGTCCTTGCAGGAGAATCAGGCACATAGCACTGCATCTCGCTGGTCTCTGATGCCCTCACCTATCAGGGAGAGGAGGGCTGCCCCTTTTGTACCAAATTATCCTCATGGATCAGGCGGAAATGGAGATAGCCAAGATAGCGGGAGAGGAGGCAGTCAGGCCTGGCAAAACAGGAGCTCCTAGTGGACTAGGTGATTACAGAGGCCAAAGTGGCCATTAAGGGGGTGTAGTGCATTCCACCCCATCTGAAAGACTGTCATGTGTTGAGAAATATTGAGAAGCCTCAACACCCTCCAAGGCTGGCTCTCATCATCTCTTGTGCCTCCCACAGGTGCAGACGTCCAGTCTCTCTCCCTATCCCTCTGTGGGCCAGGGGCAGCACGAAGAATAAGAAGCACCCTCATATCTTATGAGCACACCATCCAGTACTCTCACCTCGGTGGGTCCTCACGCGTGTGTAGATAGGGTGGCACAAGGTGATGATCACGGCACTAGTGGGCAGGAGGAGGTGGCAGAGGGAGCTGTGGTCAGTTCCCCTCAGAGAAGGGAGGACAGACACATCCCTGCTCAGCTGTGCACAGGTGCAGGGCTTCAGGAATCACTAGTAAGGAGTGTTACGACCAGGTGAGAAAGAGGTCTAGGGTTCCGTTTCAGCCTTCACCTGGTCTTACTGTAACAGGCTTTTATTTTTAAACACACTGTTTTTAGCACCCCCTTGGTGAATCCTTGTTCACTGCTTTCCAGTTATAAGGCAAAGAAACCAGCAAAAACACAGGTTTTCTTAGGTTTAAAGAAGAAAGATTGAAATTTATTAAAACTTAAACTCTAATTTGGTTGACGTCCACAGATACACGACGCACCCATGCTAGCATGCATACGCGATAACCACACATGCAAGTAGAGACAGAAAAGAGCAGAAGAAAAATTAAAGTGGAAAGGTTTGAGGCAATATCTGAAGAGTTGTTGTTACGGTTCTTAGAGCTCACTGCAGAGTCCTTGATTGTAAGTAGATCTGGCTTTTCGTTGGGGCCCAGTATTCTTCTTAAACATTTTTCACTGTAGAAGACATTTCTCTCTTGGGGTTCATGTGTCTCCAGTGGGTTTCAGTTCCGTAAGAAAGAGATGGGAGCAGATAAGCAGACAGGAGGTCTTCTTTAGTCCAAGAGCATTCTGCTTTCTGCCAGTTCAAACACTGTCTCTTCAAATTAAAACTCCCCAAGTTGACAAGCAGGGTGGTCACATGACTGACTGGTTTGACCAGGTCTGTTCTGTGTATTGTATTGGAGCAGGGGATAGCTCCTTTGTTCCAACACTGTCTGCTAATATGCAAACCAGCCAGAGGCCTGGCAACCCCTTGTACCAGGCTTTCTCCTCTTCCCAGCAACAATTTGAAATTTAATGCCAATGTGGCAAAATTAATCTGCCTCATTCTTGGTAGATGGGGGTCCGCATGTCAGGAGGCTCTACCTAGACCAGCAGCAGAAGATGTGCTCCCACATGTCACAGTTCCCTGAGGTAGTGCCGGATCTTGGGCAGAGGATGGAGAAGTCCATCCAGCTCACATGCCGCACAATGGTTCAGGGCTATGAGTGCATGAGCTTCTCCATAGAAAGAGTGGCTAATTTCTTGGAGAGCCATATATGGCATTGCTCATAGTGCATGCAGGAACTGAGCACTGGTGGTGCGGATATCTTTGGAGGGGATGGCAGCTGCGACCCAGCTGGTTTCCTCTGCCAGGCATCAGAGCGACTGGCAAGGGCTGAGGATATAACGAAGAGAATGAGGGTGCTACCCCTCACAGGGTGCCCTCATCATCCTTGGCCTCTCCAACTGAGGGACCTTTTGTGCAGCAGTGCCAGGTGACGGAGGCTGCCCCTGCAATACTGCAGGTGCAGCAGCCTCTGGAGAAGCACCCTGGGGCACCTCCGCAATGAGGACACCGGCCACATGCATCTCAACCACTAGCCAAGATGAGTGAGCAGGCTGCCTCCAGCTCATCCGAGGCCACAAGGGGAGGACGGCATAGGAGTGGCCGAGCGCGGAGGCCGCCGCATTGTGCAGAGCACTGAGTGGGTTACTGGAGTGTCTTCCTACTGGCTCTGTGAACTGTTTTCCTCTCTGCAGACTGTATAAATGATGACACTTTAAGGCACATGCCTGGAATTCTTTTTATTGCTGCCGTGACAGAAAAAGTGACATGAGGTGGTGAAAGCCATAATGAGATCTTCCACGGTGAGAGCAAAGCCTCTGGGTAAATGTGCTTCCTTCATTAGCGCTAAGTACTTAGATGTTTTAGACTGCATCCTCCATGCATGAGTTAGCACAGGTATCTCAGATTGACTGCCTTGCTGGCCACATGGGTGCAATCGATTATGCCCTTTACCTGGGGGAATACAGAGATGACAGAGAAACTCACTGCCCTCTGTCCTTGCGATACCGCATCTGTCGTGAAATTAATGTAATGTCCTGCTTTGATAAAGAGGACCAGCAAGATGCCACTCAGATCCACAGCTAATCCATGGAAGGAGCCAGAAGCAAAGAATTTCAAGGCCGCGGTGACTTTGACGGCTACTGGCAGGGCATGGTGACAAATTCTACGAGTTATGAGGTCTTGGGCGACGAGGACACCATTGTGACCATCTACTTGGAGAGTAACAGTCTCCTGTGGCACTGGGTCTCACTCATCTCCAGGTAGATCCTGTGTTAAGGTTATGACCTGTGTCCTCCCCTGTGCCCTCCTGGTGCTCAGCATTCCACTGTTCCTGCAGAGGGTGTTGCCCTCATTGTTGCCAAAATCAGACACTCATATCCCCATTGCCAGCTGTAGCCTTCCTTTTGGACAGGTGGTTGCCCAATTGTCCTTGGCAGCCTTGCCCTTGCTCTTCTCCCATGATGCCCGAGCGCTGAATACCCACTGTCCCTGCCGCCTGCGCAGCTCCAAGGGCACCACCTTAACAAATGCTGACCCTCTTATGGGGCCCATGTGATTCTGTGGGGCATGACTGGGTCCCCACTCTGTACCCAACTCCCTTCAGTTGATCTGCAACAGACAGCAGTGTAACCTATGCGTCCCCTTCAAAATTCCACCCTCCAACTCTACCAAGCTCTTAACGAGCTTTTTAAGTGTTTTAATTAGCCTTAATTGGGAGGTGAGTGGGATAGTTGTTCCACCCTCCCTCCCACCTGGCCCTGGTGAATATTGCTGGCACCGGGAACAGTGTCTTGAAGCTGAGATGCCGGCCAGCGCTGGTATTTTCAGGCCCCCACCCCGCCTCCGTTCCCGCTCTCGGGTAGACCCGAAAATTCAGCCCAATGTTTCAGGTCAATGACCTTTCATCGGAACCCCACATTTTGTCTCCAACTCCTGCCCTTATTTTATTGAAGATTTGTTTTTTTTCCCCCTTTCATCCTATTGTCTCATAATCTTCCCATTCTTCCCTTAACAATTGCTGCTCTTTTTCTACTTTTTTGGAATAAAGCTTGTTCCTTGACCCTCATTAGACTCTGATTGCACTGTTGAAAGACGGATTTTGCTTTATCTTGCTCAGTTACAAATAACAAGTCAAACTATCTTAGATTCATGCAGGGATCTTGGTACCTCGCCTCTCGTTTTATAATTCACGTGTTGAACCATGAATACATTTTCTGCAAGTTTTTTGTTTCAAATCAGTCTCTGTGGGATGCGCAAGTGCCATTTCTAACCTTTCTGGCTTCCTTTATGATAATATAAAAACAAGCTCCACTCAACGGGTACCAACAGACTTTCATTAGTCAATTTCAAACAAAATGCCCAGGCAGCAGATGAATTTCTGACCACCTTCAGAAATCTCTAGTATTTTGTCCCAAGCTTTTCTTCCTGAGGACTCTCTTTTGCCATCATTTGCTTGAATATTTTTAATACTTTTCGGACAAACGAGGGAATAAGGGATTGGTTATATTTGCATTAGCACTTTTTTGTTACACCAAAAAAATTGCATAAGAAGATATTAAGATTAATCTTTAATGTAAGTTGGGAGGAGCAGAAAAACACTTTAAAAATGCATTTACAAAACTATTCACTGGATTTGCTGTCTATCCCTTTAAATATTGAATGTTTCAGAGAATCTAGCAATACTGGACACCCAATTGTTCTGTGCGACAGATTTTAAAAAGTGCACATCCAGTGTAACAAACAGAAAATAGCAACAACAACTAAATGGGATCATATTCAAGATGTTAACATATTAAAATAAAAGGTGCTGTAAGGTTCAGAAAGCACCCACTGAAAACAATCAACAGTATCAAAGCTTTAACATATGCAGCTTGGGTCCTTCTTCCAGCTGATTCCCACTTATAGAATGTAACTAATTGGAAAGTTTACCCTATGATTAGGGTGCTGCTGCAGCTGCCAAATTACCCTTCCTTTCAATGGAAAACTCTTTGCAGGGTTTCCACTGGGAACCCATCCTGCATATGGAATAGTATCCAATCAGGAATGAACAAGCAACACAACATCATCCAATCATATTACTTATTTTTTTCAAACCTCAACAGTATGTAAGCAGCAACTAGCAAAAATAATTAAACCAATCAAATAATCAAATTATCTCTTCTGTTTCGAGCCACTATTTCCTTTCTTCACTCAGGTCAACATTAATATTCCTAATAAAATAATTATATTAAACATGACATAATTCTGTTGGGAAAAATCACTGACTTAACTCAGAAAATTGGTCATTTAAAATTAGAAATGCCTGTAAAGAGTTCTGCTCACATAGGTCCATTCTTTTACCTAAGTCCTGGGACGCCAGCACTAAAGATTTCTAACTCCTATGGATTGGTATTGTGGGCTGGATTTTACAGAGCCCACAATATCAGGCTCCGCGGCGTCGTGAGTGGGGGAGGGGAGGGCGGGGCTGCGGAGGATCATTCCAGCAGTGACCCGCCACAGAGCCCGATGCCAGGAGGGCCAGGCACAATCTTCCTGGTGGCGACAAGGTTCTGTGGCAGCCCACCTGCTGCTGGGTGACAGGACCCGGATTAACATATGTAAATTAATTAAATGAATACATTAAAATACACATACCTGCCATCTTACAAGCCCGCCGTGATCTTCAGAGTGGCGGCCGGTGCTCCTGCACCTTCACTTTCCCATCTGGGAAAAGCAGGTGCCACACTGGTGGGGAAGCGGGGGGAAGGTAAGATTTTTAGTGCAGGGGGAGGAAAATGGGGTCAAATTATCATCAGTAGTGTAGGAGATGGTGGGAAGGAGTGAGCTGTGAATTTTATTCCATTTGGTGGGGGGCGGGAGGAGGTCATATTTGAAAGGTAAGTGTTTTGGGGGGGGTGGGGGGAAGGGAAAATACTTGGTTATTGTTATTGGGGGGTGGGAAAGGGGCAATAGAATTTTAATTGCAATAGTGGAGGGGTATGTCTTTCAAAATTTAAATCTACTGGTAGGGCTGGCTGCCCTTTAAAAATGGCGCCAGTGCCTGTGCACCGGCTGCTGACACCATTGCCAGTGGAGAGCCCGTCCCCTCCACGTGATTGGGAGGGGGTCCGACCTGGGTATTTAAATGAGCTGCCACGCGGGTGATCACGGCAGCATGGCGGTTTTTTTGCCCACTGCTGAGTGCAGCAGCGGGCACTTAAAATCCAGCCATGTGTGTGAATGCAAGATGCACCACACGAGTTAGTTATTATGTTGTTTCTGTGGAACTGTAACACCACTGTGCATGACAGCAATTTACATCGCTTGACAAGTAGGTAGAAAAGGACCAGGGAGTTATAGAGGTATGTGTCTGTGAGTAGATTAGTGTGATGGACTGAAAATCTGTCTTATCTCAAATCATTAGTAAAGTTTCCCACCTACTGGAAAAATAGCCAAATTGATCACTATTTATCTCCAGAATAAAGCACACCAAACCAGGTTTCTTTAAACAACAAAATTAGCTATTTATTAATAAACCAAGTTTTAAATGATAATGAGATGAATCTATACATATGAAAAGATTTTATCACTCCTTAATCTTCCTAACCCTCATGCACACACATACATTCAAAAATTGGTTAACTATGGAAAAAGAGTGTTTTGAGTTATAACAGTTTCTTAGGAATAGTAAAAATCACTGGGTTGTAACTTCTGGTAGTATTCTCCGGATCAGTGAGGTGTCCCAGAGTTGAATAGTCAGATGCTACTCAAAGTCTCCAGGTGAAATTAATTAACAGTCTGTGGTGGTGGGCATTTAAGTTAGTTTATCTGCAGCAGGCGTCACACAGATCTTTCAGCAACAGGTTGTAGCAACAGGTCTATTTAAATTTTAAAGTAGCAGTCTAACAGTAGAAACTTTCTTGAGAGTTCGGGGACTTCCAAATCACAAAAGTCAACAGGACTTACTCTCAGCAATGGGACCTTCTCCACAGAGCACAGCAACTACAGAACTCACTTTTGAGACAAGGATTCTTGACTGGAGGCAACAGCAACCTGCCACACCCGAAACACAGGCTTCCTTTCTCCAAAACAGTGTTTCTCCACAGAGTATAGTAATTCCTCTTTTCTCTGAGTCTCTTCCTCTCTCCAGGCATAAACAGCAACAAGGGCTTTAACTCCCATGCATTAGATTTGTTATTCCTTCAACGTTCTTTTGACTTCATGAAGAGATTAGAATTTTACTTGATACAGGAATTATTTTTCAAGAGAGTTTTCTCTGGGCTGTATTCCAGACCAGCCTCCAGAAGTGACTAGCTTTTCAACAAACAATAAGAGTCACAAGACAATTGTAAACCTTCAGATTTCTTGGATACAAATTGCCCTGCAGGCTGCACTTTCCAAACACTAAGCCTCTGCAGTCATTGTTCACAGAAAGTCTTATTTCTCAGTCTTAAAGGCACACAGACTCCTTAGTTTAAAAAAAATCTCGACATTTATGGGAATTCATAGCTTGACAATGCTGTGACAAGTTTGAATCTCTCCATTACTTTCTAAATGGACCATCTGTTTCTCTGAGAAAATACATGACTTTACTATATCTTGGTGTCACTTTAGCTGGACTAACCTGATGAGATAGATTAATTAACCAGTATCAGACTGCCTCCAATATCAATACTGGCCAGTCCACCAGGGTGAATGGCTATTGTTCTCTAAATCAGAGTTGCTTTATTTCTCAAGTACAAACTCTATGGAAGGTTTCTGTGTCATTGAACATCAGTTTAATTGGCAGTGTTTATTTGTAGATGACAACTGCACATTTCCCTGTTAGGACTTCAAAGCAAACTGAGTTATAATTGGGCCTTGCATCAGCATTTCTTCAGTGTATATCTCTGCTTTGACGAGCATCTAACGAGATGGAGCTAGTGGAACACTCCAGGAATATTACAATTGTACGTACTAATATTGATCATATAGATTATCCAAACTAAGCGTCTTGCTTCCAAGAGCTGAAACAGCTTTGAGACAATTTATTGTTTTGCAACAGATTCTATAAGTTTAATGAGACTATTAAATGCGCTGTTGTTTCTACCAATATTATTTTCTGATAAACATGAATCATAGTTTAAAATTGAGACATGCAGTCTGCTCTGGAGTTATTTGTCCATTCATTAAAGAAGGTGAGGAATGACATGCCAGTGTACGTTTGCATGGTAAACATGCTACCTGCCAGATAACATCATACATAAGGTCATGTTTCAGTTTACAGAAAGCAACATAGGTAGGTTTTTATGGGAAGTGATAAAAAAGGAAAATATCTAGCAAACATAAATCATTCCCTCCATGCCTAGTATTCTTCTTTTGGTCAAAAGAAGCATATTTATTCATCTCTTTGCATATCTTAAGAATTCATTGTTGTACAGATGTACTTAGTTCTTGGATTAAGTGAATCGGTGATCATGAACTATCTGTAATGTTAATCTCCCCAGTCAGTAAATTCTGACATATGCCCATATTTTCCTGTTAGTAAAGCTGATGGCACCCACTATTTTTATGCACAAATGGTACAGCAAATTCAGACAAGGGACAGATGTGCAGTTAAACTGAAATATCCAACAATTGCCGTCCAAGTTGTGCCCCTCTGCCGTTAGCTTCACAAAAATAGCATCTCATTGTCTCGAATGCATGCATTGAATATGTGAAATTGCTGTATTTGTGTGGTAGATAAGAACAATGCTCGTCTCAAAAAGTTAAGTCTTGTCCATTTCAGTCTAAATACCCTTTTAATGACATGGCAAGTGTTAATTTCTGCCAACCTCTCTGCCACTGAAAATTATCTATTACCAGTGTGGAATATGCTTTCTTCAGATTTTACTTGTTGGAGATTTTAAAAATGTAATATTTAATTTTTTTATATACTTTTCCCTTCTCTCTCTCTCTTTATCCAATTTTTCTTTCTCTTTGTTTATTCCACTTTATGTAACTGATTTCTTCTTCTTAGGCTGTCCCTTGTGAACGAGGATGACTTTCTTCTACTCCAGGGTTGTGGGTCCTTAAGTGACTGAATAGTCCAATTCTGGATCTGCACACTCTGCCACAGGTGGGGCATGTGGAGTTTGGTGAGGCGAGTGAATGGGATACTTGAATTTCCAAATGCTCCTTCCGCTGTTTGCACTTGGTTGCTGCCTAGGCATGTCGACATTGTTCGAACTGGCTAGCACCTTCGCGGATGCTTATTCTCCATTTTGGGTGGTCTCGGGCAATAGAATCCCACTAATCAGTGGAGATGTCACATTTTTCATGGAGGCTTTAAGGACATCCTTGTAGTGTTTCCTATGCCCTCCTGGTAGTCTCGTGCCGTGACGGAGCTCGGAGTAGAAAGCTTGTTTTGGGAGTCTTGTGTCCCGCCTGACGTAATTGACTAACCATGACCCGTGTCTCGATACTGGGGATGCTGGCCTGAGTAACTGATTTGACATTACATTCACCCACTGTAATTTACACTTCCTTCTCAGTCCTTGTGCTGCTAATTTCACCATCTTTCAATCTGATTGGTTCAGGACATTTGCTGCCCTTTTCACTCAAGTCCCAGAAGCCCTGTTCCCCTCATTGTGATGTTATCAGTTCACAGTTTCAGAGACTTGCCACACAAAAAAATTAAAATCCTAAACGTGCAAGGATAAATCTAACTAACAGCAAACACTGTTAGAAGACCTGCTAAGCAAAATTTAACCTAATACGCTTCATATAAATGTGCAGATGAGCATAAGAATATTTAGCTGGTGAAATAGTTAGGACAACTTGTTAAACTGGAGAATTGGAATGATAACCTAGAAATGACCGTTTAACGTTACCTTCTAGCAACTTGAGGAGTTTGTTATAGTGTGCAATCCAGCTTTAGCAATTTTATGATAAGGTGTTATTTTAATAACATAGATTCAAATGTGTAGTCTGCCACAATAGATATATTTATGCAAAATAAAAATTTGTGTCACCCTTAAAGTACTCTGGTAGCATATGTGCAGGATTTACAAAAGCAGAAATATAATCAGAACAGAGTTTTTTTACATTGGCGTATTTAGGGAAAAAATATTGAACAATAGTGCTAAGCTATATCCTTCTAAATGTGGAACATCTTCAGTTTTGATAGACTGCATCAGGATTTTACCTATCTCAATAGCATTTTAAACATTCACGTTCTTAATTATATGCTATTCATTCCATTACTACACTTGACACCAACAGCATTAGCACCTTTAGAAAAATAAAATAAAACAATTTTTAAGTATTATCTCATTTCAGAAAGTCTTTGGTCGCACCAGTGAGAACAAAGATCAAACTAATTAGCTGCTATTCTATCATGAATGACATTTGATGACATTCTTTCCTGCCACTTCACTTTAAGATGACCCAAAAGCTTGGCAGTTGGTTCTATTTTAAATAAAATTGAGATGGCACATGCATTTGTCACAAATACTAAAGACTATTGAATAACTTTTGCAATTTCATATTTTGACGTTCTGTGACTTTTTATATTTAGCTTTTTCTTTTGCCAACTTTCGCCCCTCATGAAAGTGCTGACTTTAGCTGGAGTGCAATCCTTAGTCACCAGACGGCCCTCTGGTCCTTTGCCAAGGTGGTCAGTCTTCATGTATTAGCAGACTATTGAACCATGGAGTGCTTTACATTCAAGCCTCATTCTGTTTTCATCCAACATCCATCCACATACTTTCGAACAAAGGTTGCTGGGTAATGATCAAGATTGACAACCCTGGCTGATGTTTTGCTACCTCTCAGATCAGGGGTATTCAAAGCACTTGTACTCCAATTATCCGGACTGGGATAAGCCAGCTCAGCACAGGCCAGAATCAAACCCACCTACTTTGTCTTTTTAAGACATTATTTTCAGAAATCAATTCTACAACAAATTAATGTATTTTTCCAAGTGCACATTAATATCACTTTCTGCTGAAATTTAAGTTAATTTCAAGAGGAATTTGCAGCTATTGTACTTTTGCATGCCAAGTTGGGGAAAAAATACTTTTTTCTGAAAAAGCAAAATACTGCAGTTGCTAGAAATCTGAAATAAAAACATAACATTTTAGAAACACCTGAGCAGGTCAGGCAGAGGTAAACATAGGGGTTAACGCTTCAGGTCCATGACTTTTCTGTACACTTCAGTTTATTTACCTCAAGGGAAAGTGCGCAGCTGTCCTTTGCTCTTGTATTTGAAGTCTGAAGCCACAACATTTCTATTCAATTTTTCTTGAAATGATTTTGAGTTAAGTAAAGCTTTATTCACTGTATCTGCATGTTTGCTTTCTGCACAGGTTTTCTTCAGCCTCTCTGTTGACAACAAAGACTGGCGTCTGACAACATAAATCTTTGTATTCCACTGCTATTCTGATCGAATGATCTTTTCACACAACTTCTGAAATGAGCAGGCCATGCATATGGAAGAAACCAAATTACAACTTCCCATTATTTAGAAGATGATTTACCATTGCATTTACAAGAAAAGCTATTTACTTGTAGGTTGATTGTGGCTCCTTTGAGTGGAAAAGGCTAATTGCAGTATTATACCACTAACTCATATATATAATTCATGATGAAAACTTTTAAGAAATGTAGCAAACATGATTCATTCAAATAAATGAGGCAATAAAGCATTAGAATTGCAGGAATTTCAAGGTCACCTACAACATAAACCCTAATCATTCTCAATTTCAATGTAGTTTCTTTTGTCCATCTTTAAAGACAAACAGTAACAGCAACTTGTATTTATATAGTGCCTTTAATGTAATAAAACATTCCAAGGTGCTTCACAGAAGCATTATAAAACAAAATATGATACCAAACCACAAAATGAAATATTAGAGCAGATGACCAAAAGCTTAGATAAAGAGTTAGGTCTTATGGAGTGTCTTAAAAGAGGAAAATAAGGTTGAGGCAGAGAGATATAGGGAAGGAGCATGGAGTGGTGAATGAAGGGGATTTGGTGCGAATAAGGAAACAGGCAGCAGAGTTTTGGATGACCTCATGACCTCAGGTAGAATGTGGCAGGCCAGCCAGGAGTGCATTAGAATAGTCCCATCTGGAGGAAACAAAGGAATGGATGAGCATTTCAGCAGCAGAAGAGCTGAGGCAGGGGCAATGATGAGCAATACTTCAGAGGTGGAAATAGGTGGTCTTAGTGACGGCGCAGGTATGTGGTATGTGGTTGACAGCTCATTTTGGGGTCAAATGCGACACCAAGGTTGCAAACAGTCTGGTTCAGTCTCAGACAGTTGCCAGGGAGAGGGATAGAGTCGGTGGTGGCAAGGGTGCGGAGTTTGTGGTGCGAACCGAAGACAATGGCGTCAGTCTTCCCAATATTTAATTGAAGGAAATTGTCATCCATTACTGGATGCCTGATAAACAGTCTGACAATTTAGAGACAGTGGAGGAGTCAGGAGAGGTGTTGGTGAGGTAGAGCTAGGTGTTGTGGAAACTGACGCCATGTTCTCAGATGATGTCAGCGAGGGGCAGCATGTAGATTAGAAAATGAAGCGGACCAAGGATAAATCCTAGGGGAACACCAGTGGTAACGGTGTGGGAGTGGGGAAAAAAGCCATCAATGGCGATTCTCTGGCTATGATTAGATAGATAATAATGGAACCAGGCAATTACAGCCCTACCCAGCTGGATGATGGTGGAGAGGTACAGGAGGAGGATGATGTGATCAACTATGTTAAAGGCTGCAGACAGGTTGAGAAGGATGAGGAGGGTTAGTTTACCTTTGTCACAGTCACAAAGGATCTCATTAGTGACATTGATAAGAGCCGTTTCAGTACTGTGGCTGAAGTAGAAACCTGATTGGAGTTCTGGGAAAAACAGGCACAAATTTGGGAGGTGACATGTTGAAGGACTTTGGAAAGGAAAGGGAGGTTGGAGATGGGGAAATGTCAGCATCATTCTGGCTACTCTCACACCTACCCAGTGCCACTCCCAGGATTCCATCTCCTATTGTTATTCCAGGTGTTGAACACCTTTGCATTTATTTTTATTCTTTCCTGGGATGGGAGCATTGCTGGTAAGGCCAGAATTGTTGCAGATCCCTAATTGCCCTTGAGAATGTGGTGGTGAGCTGCCTTCTTGAACTGCTGCAGGAAGCAACGACAGTGCTGTTAGAAAGGGTGTTCCAGGTCTTTGACCCAGCAACAATTGTTCCAAGTCAGGATGGTGTGTGGCTGGTAGAGGAATTTGCAGGTGCTGGTGTTCCCATGCGTCTGCTGCCATTGTCCTTCTAGGTGGTAGAGATCGTGGGTTTGGATGGTGCTGTTGAAGGAAGCTTGGCAAGTTGCTACAGTGCATTTTGTATATGTATGCACTGCTGCCACTGTGCACCAGTGGTGGAGGGAGTGAATGTTTAAGGTTGTAAATGGAGTGCCAATCAAGCGGCTGCTTTGTCCTGGATGGTGCAGAGCTTCTTGAGTGTTGTTGCACCTGCACTCATCCAGGAAAGTGGAGGTTATTCTATCACACTCCTGACTTTTGCCTTGTAGATGGTGGACAGGCTTTGGGGAGTCAGGAGGTGAGTTACTCACTGCAGAATTCCCAGCCTCTGACCTCCTCTTGTAGCCACAGTATTTATATGGAAGGTCCAGTAAAGTTTCTGGTCAGTGGTACACCCAGGATGTTAATCGTGGGTAATTCAATAATGGGAATGCTGTTGAGTGTCCATAGGAACATAGGAAATAGGAGCAGGAGTAAGCCATTAGGCCCCTCAAGCCTGCTCTGCCATTCAACTAGATCATGGCTGATCTTTTACCTCAACGCCATTTTTCCGCACTAATCCCATATTCCTTGTTATCTTTAACATCCAGAAATCTATCTATCTCTGTCTTGAATATACTCAGTGACTGAGCCTCCACAGCCCTTTGGGGTGGAGAATTCCAAAGATTCACCACCCTCTGAGTGAAGAAATTCCTCCTCATCTCAGTTCTAAATGGCCTACCTCATATTCTGAGGCTGTGTCCCCTGGTTCTAGATTAGGGGAAGTATCCTTCCTCCATCTACCCTGTCGATCCCTGTAAGAATTTTGTATGCTTCCATGAGTTCACCTCTCATTCTTCTAAACTCTAGAGAATATAGGTCCAGCCTCCTCAATTGCTCCTTAAAGGACAATCCCACCATCCCAGAAAATAGTCTGGTGAACCTTCATTGCAATCCCTCTATGGCAAGTATATCCTTCCTTAGATAAGGAGATCAAAACTGTACACAATACTCTAAGTTCAGTCTCACCAAGGCTCTATACAATTGCAGCAAGACTTCTTTATTCCTGTACTCAAATCCTCTTGCAATAGAGGCCAAAATACCATTTGCCTTCCTAATTGCTTGCTGCACCTGCATGTTAGCTTTCAGTGACTATGAACAAGAACGCCCAGGTATCTTTAAACATCTGCACGTGCCAATCTCTCACCATTTAGAAATACTCTGCATTTCTGTTTTTCTTACCAAAGTGGATATCTTCACATTTTTCCACATTATATTTTATGCTATTTTTTGCCCACTCACTTAACCTGTCTAAATCTCCCTTGAAGCCTCTTTGTATCCTCCTCACAACTCACATTCCCACCTAGTTTTGTGTAATCAGTAAACTTGGAAATATTACATTTGGTCCCCACATCCAAATCATTGATATAGATTGTGAATAGCTGGGTCCCAAGCACTGATCTTTGCAGTACCCCACTAGTCACACCCTGTCAAGCTGAGAATTACCCTTTTATCCCTACTCTTTGTTTTATGTCTGTTAACCAATTCTCAATCCATGCCAGCATATTACCCCCAATCCCATGTGCTCTAATTTTGCTTACTAACCTGTGTGCAACCTTATTAAAAGCCTTCTGAAAATCCAAATACACCACATCCACTGGTTCCCCCTGCTAGTTACATCCTCAAAAAACACCAACAGGTTTATCAACTTTCATAAATCCAAGTCAAGGGGAGATGATTAGATTCTCTCTTGTTGGAGATGGTCATTGCCCTGGCACTTGTGCGGCATGAACGTCACTTGCCACATATCAGCCGAAGCTTGAAAGTTGTTCAAGTCATGCTACATGTGGACACGGACTGTTTCAGCATCTGAGGAGTTGCAAATGGTACTGGCACTGTGTAATCATCAGCAAACATCTCCACTTCTGACCTTATGATGGAGGGAAGGTCACTGATGAAGCAGCTGAAAATGGTTGGGCCTGGGACACTGCCCTGAGAAGCTCCTGCAACAATGTCCTGGGGCTGAGATGATTGGCTTCCAACAACTGCAACTATCTTCCTTGGTGCTGGGTATGACTCCCACTGGTGGAGTGTTTTCCCCCCTGATTTCAATTTTGGCAGGGCTCCTTGATGCCATACTCGGTCAAATGCTGTCTTGATGTCAAGGTAATCACTCTCACCTCACCTCACCTCTAGAATTAGCTCTTATGTTTGGACTAAGGCTGTAATAAAATCTGGAGCCGAGTGGCCCTGGTGGAACCCAAAATGAATATCGGTGAGCAAGTTATTGCTGAGTAAGTGCTGTCAATGACACCTTCCATTACTTTGCTGATGATTGAGAGTAGATTGATGGGACAATAATTAGCCAATTGGTTTTGTCCTGCTTTTTGTAGACAGGACATACCTGGGCAATCTTCCACATTGTTCTGTAAATGCCATGGTTGTAGCTGTACTGGAACAAGTTGGCTAGGAATGCGGCTTTTTCTGCTGCATAAGTCTTCGGCGATGTTGTCAGGGCCCATAGACTTTGCTGTATCCAGTGCCTTCAACCATTTCTTGATATCACTTGGAGTGAATTGAATTGACTGAAAACTGGTGTCTGTGATGCTGGGGTCCTCAGGAGGAGACTGAGATGGATCATCCACTCAGCACTTCTGGTGGAAGATGGTTGCAAATGCTTCAGCCTTGGCTTTGCACTGATGTGCTGGGCTGTCCCATCATTGAGGATGGGGATGTTTGTGGAGCCTTCTCCTCTGTTTAGTTTTTAATTGTCTGCCACCATTCATGACTGGATGTGGCAGGACTGCAGAATTTTGATCTGATCCATTGGTTGTGGGATCGATTAGCTCTGTCTTTTGCATGCTGCTTCCGCTGTTTGGCATACAAGTAGTCCTGTGTTGTAGCTTCACCAGGTTGGCACCATGCTGTCCTGCAATTCTCATTGAACCAGGGTTGCTCTCCTGGCTTGATGGTAATGGTAGAGTGAGATATGCCAGGTGATGAGGTTACAGATTGTGGTTGAATACAATTCTACTGATGATGAAAGCCCAGTTTTGATCTGCTAGGTCTGTTTTGAATCTATACCATTGAGCACGATGATCGTGGCACACTATATGATGGATGGTATCCTCAGTGTGAAGTCGGGACTTCATCTCCACAAGAACTGTGCAGTGGTCACTCCTAGCAATGCTGTCATGGACAGATGCATCTGCGACAGGTAGATCGGTGAAGGCAAAGTCAAGCAGTTTTGTCCCTCACCACCTGCCACAGGCTCAGTCTGGCAGATATGTTCTTCAGGACTCGTCAAGCTCGTTCAGTAGTGGTGCTACCAAGCAACTCTTGGTGATGGGTATTGAAGTCTCCCACCCAGAATACATTCTGTGCCTTTGCTACTCTCAGTGCCTCTTTCAAATGGTGTTCAGCATGGAGGAGTACTGATTCATCAGCTGTGGGAAGGCAGTAAATGGTAACCAGCGGGAGGTTTCCTTGCCCATGTTTGACCTGATGCCATGAGATTTAATGGTTCCCAGAGTCAATGTTGAGAAGTCCCAGGGCAACTCCCTCCCGACTGTATACCACTGTGCCGCCACCTCTGGTAGGTATGTAATAAATTAAAAGCAAAATACTGCGGATGCTGGAAATCTGAAACAAAAACAAGAAATGCTGGATTCACTCAGCAGGTCTGGCAGCATCTGTGGAAAGAGAAGCAGAGTTAACGTTTCGGGTCAGTGACCCTTCTTCGGAACTGACAAATATTAGAAAAGTCACAGATTATAAACAAGTGAGGTGGGGGTTGGGCAAGAGATAACAAAGGAGAAGGTGCAGATTGGACCAGGCCACATAGCTGACCAAAAGGTCACGGAGCAAAGGCAAACAATATGTTAATGGTGTGTTGAAAGACAAAGCATTAGTACAGATTAGGTGTGAATACACTGAATATTGAACATCAGCAAGTGCAAACCTGAAGAAAAACAACCTGAAAAAAACAGTGGGTAAGCAAACTGAACAAACTAAGATGAAATGAAATAAATGCAAAAAAAGATTGTAAAAAATGTAAAAAGGAATGCAAAAAAAAAAGGAAGAAAAAATAACTAAAAATGACTAAAAATGAAAGTAAAGTGGGGGGCTGTCATGCTCTGAAATTATTGAACTCAATGTTCAGTCCGGCAGGCTGTAGTGTGCCTAATCGGTAGATGAGATGCTGTTCCTCGAGCTTGCGTTGATGTTCACTGGAACACTGCAGCAATCCCAGGACAGAGATGTGAGCATGAGAGCAGGGGGGAGTGTTGAAATGGCAAGCAACCGGAAGCTCAGGGTCCTGCTTGCGGACTGAGCGGAGATGTTCCGCAAAGCGGTCACCCAGTCTGCGCTTGGTCTCCCCAATGTAGAGGAGACTACACTGTGAGCAGCGAAGACAGTATACTACATTGAAAGAAGGTAGGTATGTCCTTGGCTCAAGGCCTCACAAGAAAGGTTTAGGCCTTCCCTGCATCAGGCTCCCCTCTGACCTATCTTAGTGATGGGGACTGTTCCTTTGGTGGATGTTTAAGCTGGGGGATGAGCTACCAATCAAGCAGACTGCTTTGTGGTGGAAAGGCTTTGAGGAGTCAGGAGGTAAGTTACTTGTTGTATAATACTTAGCTTTTGGCCTTCTTTATTTGCCATAGCATTTATGTGGCTGGTCCATGTCAATGGCAGCCTAAGAATGTTGATAGTGAATGATTTGGCAATGATAATGCCATTGAATGACAAGCGGATGTTGTTAGACATTCTCTTGTTGGAGATGGTTCTTGCCTGGCTCTTGTGTGATGCAAATGTTATTTGCCACTATCATCCCAAGCCTGGGTGTTGTGCAGATCTTGCAGCATACAGCCCATGGTCTACTTCATTATCTGAGAAATTGGGAATGGAGCTGAACACTGAGCAATCATCATCGAACAACCCCAATTCTGACCTTATGATGAAGGGAAGGTCATTGTTGAAGAAGCTGAAGATGATTGGGCCTCGGACATTGCCCTAATGACCTCTTGCAGTAATGTCTCAAGACTGAGATAATTGACCTCTAAAAGCCACAGTCAATTTCCTTGTGCTGGACATGATTCCAACCACTGGAGAGTTTTCTCCTGATTCCCATTGTTGAGTTTAACTAGGGCTCCTTGGTGCCACACTCAGTCAAATGCTGCCTTAGTGTCAAGGACAGTCACTCACAGCTGACCTCTGGAATTCAGCTCTTTCGTCCATGGTTAGACCAAGGCTGTAATGAGGTCTGGAGCCAAGTGATTCTGGACAAATCCAAAGTAGTCATCAGTAAGCAGATTGTTGGTTAGTAAGTATCACTTGACAGCACTGTTGACGACACCTTCCATCACTTTGATTACTGACAGTAGACTGATAGGACTGACAATTATCCAGTTTCGATTTGTGCTACTTTTTACAGGCAGGCCAGGCGTGGGCAATTTTCTACGTTGCTAAGTAGATGCCAGTATTGTAGGTACTCTGGAACGGGTAGAGATGGGATTATTTCTGGAGCGCAGATCTTCAGCACTACAGCCAGGATGTTGTCAGGGCCCATAGCTTTGCAGTGTCCAATGCATTCAGCTGTTTCTTAATATCACTTGAAGTGTAGAAATTGGCTGAAGACTGGCATCTGTAATGGTGGAGAGATCAGAGTGATACCGAAAATGATCACACACTTGATACTTCTGGCAGAAGATGATTGCAAACGCTTCAGCCTTGTCTTTTGCACCTCAGCAGCATCCTTCTCCAGTTAGTTATTTATTGTCCACCACCATTCACGACTGGATGTAGTAGGATTGCAGGACTTGGATCTGATCCGTTGCTTTTAGGATCATTTAGCTCTGTCTATCGCATGCTGCTTCCTCTGTTTAGCATGCATGTAGTCCTGTGTTGTAGCTTCACCAGATTGGCAGCTTATTTTCAGGTATGCCTGGTGCTGCTCTTGGCACACTCCTTTACACATCCCATTGAGCCAGAGTTGGTGCTTTAAAAACATAAAATGCTGGAAATACTCAGTAGGTCAGGCAGCATCTGTCACAGATCTGAAACATTAATTCTTTTTTTTACTCTCTCCACGGATGCTGTCTGACCGCCTGAGCATTTCCAGCATTTTCTGTTTTTATTTCAGATTTCCAGCATCCTCAGTATTTTGCTTTTGTGCTTGGCTTCTGCTTTATGGTATTGGTAGTGAGGGATATGCTGGGCCATGAGTTTACAGATTGTGGTTGAATACACCTCAGCTGCTGCTGATGGCCCATAGCAACTCAAGAATGCCCAGTTTTGAGCTGCTAGATCTGTTATTAACGTGTCCCATTTAACATGGTTGTAGTTGCACACAACATGATAGAGGATATCCCCAGTGTGAAGGCAGCACTTCGTCTCCACAAGGACTGTGTGTTGGTCACTCCTACCAATACAATCATGGACAGATGCATCTGCAACAGGTAGATTGGTGAGGACGAGGTCAAGTAAGTTTTTCCCTTGTGTTGGTTCTGTCTTCTCCTGCCGCAAGTCTAGCAGATATGTCCTTCAGGAATAAAAACAAGGAATTCTAGAAACACACAGCAGGTCTGGCAGCATCTGTGGAGAGAGAAGCAGGTCAGTAACCCTTCATCACAACTAGCAGAGGCTAGAAATGTAATAGGTTTTAAGCAAGTAAAGCAGGGGTGGGGCAAGAGATAACAAAAAAGGTGTTGATAGGACAAGGGAATAACTGACCATAAGGTCATGGAACAAAGGTAAACAGTATGTTAATAGTGTGGTGAAAGACAAAGCGTTAGCACAGAGAGGGTGTTAATTGAGAGATAACTGAACAGCCTGGCCCCAAGCACAAACATGAAAAAAAAATGCGTAGGCACAAAACTAAACAAACTAAAGTAAAATAAACACATAAAAAATGAAAAAAGAAAAAAGAACTAAAAATAAAACGGGGGGCCCATCATGCTCTGGAATTATTGAACTCAATGTTCAGTCCGGCAGGCTGTAGCATGCCTAATTGGTAAATGAGGTGCTGTTTCTCGAGCTTGCATTGATGTTCACTGCAACACTGCAGCAATCGCAGGACAGAGATGAGAGCAGGGGGGAGTGTTGAAATGGCCAGCAACCAGAAGCTTGGGGTCATGCTTTCGGACTGAGCGGAAGTATTCCGCAAAGCGGTCAGCTAGTCTGCGTTTGGTCTCCCCAGTGTAGAGGAGACCACATTGTGAGCAGCGAATACAGTATACTAAATTGAAAGAAGTACAAGTAAATTGCTGCTTCACCTGAAAGGAGTGTTTGGGGCCTGGATAGTGAGGAGAGAGGAGGTAAATAGGCAGGTATTACACCTCCTGCGATTGCAGGCGAAGGTGCGTGTGGGAAGGGAATGAGGTGGTGGGGGTAATGGAGGAGTGGACCAGGGTGTCACGGAGAGAACGATCCCTTTGGAATGCTGACAGGGGAGAGGAGGGGAAGACGCGTTTGGTCCTTCAGGACTCAGTCAGCTCAGTCAGTGGTGTTGCTACCAAGCCACACTTGATAAGGACATTGAAGGCCCTACCCAGAGTATAATCTGTACCCTCAGTGCTTCTTCCAAATCATGCTTAACATGGAGGAGTACTGATTCATCAGCTGAGGGAGGGCAGTAGGTGATAATCAGCAAGAGCTTTCCTTGTCCATCTTTGACCTGAAACCTTGAAACTTTGTGGGGTCATAATGTTGAGAACTCCCAGAGCCACTCCCACCAGATTGTATACCATTGGGCCTCCACTTCTAGTGGGTCTATCCTGCTGGTGGGACAGGACATACCTAGGGATGGTGATGGAGGAGTCTGGGATGTTGGATGTTAATTATGATTCTGTGAGTATGACTATCTCAGGCTGTTGCTTGACTAGTCTGTGAGACAGCTCTCCTAACATTAGCACCAGTTCCCTGATGTTGAGGTTTGTAGGGTCCAGTGGACTAAGTGCCAGTGCTTAAGTCAAAGCCAAATAGTCCGTCTGCTTTTATTCGTTTTATTCCATTTTGTCGTGGTTTGATAAAATTGTGTGGCAGTTAAAAGTCAACCACATTGGTCTGGGATTGGAGTCACATATCAGCCAGACTGGTTAATGATGGTAGTTTCCTTCCCTAAAGGACATTTGTGAACCAGTTGGGTTTTTACCACAATCTTGACAGCTTCATGGTCACTTTTATTGATACCAGCTTTTTATTCCAGGTTTATCTAGTTTTCTTTTAAACTGAATTCAAATTCACAAGCTACCAAGATGGGTTTTGAATTTACGTTCTCTGGACTATTCATCCAGGCCTCCGATTTCTAGTCCACTACATTGTCATGATGGTACCATTCCTGGAGGCTGACACTGTGATTCTGCTTGCTGGCCAGCTACCACTTTCTGCTAGTTTCTGGAGTTCTGGAGTTAAAATCTCCTGTGTCTCTCACTGTTGAGGTCTGGATAGTTTGTCAGCTTTCTTAGCCCCCACCCACCTGGACAGCTGTGGGAAATCACAGGGATTTAAGGTTATCGCCAATGTAAGGTGCCGCAGGCATGGTGGAAGGTTGCGTATACCTGCAACTTAAGCTATGACAGGTCCATAATCCCACTGTGTATTCAAAGTAACAACATATCAAAGGAAAATATACAGGAACATTTTCAAGTTGTCTGTGTTTTTTGAAGCTGGTGGTCAGCTTTTACTAGTTTTTCAGGTTGATGTACATGCATTTAATGGAACAGCAAACTACTGTCTATGTTCATACTTAAAATTATTGCGCTCATTGGACTGAAGTTAAAAAAAACTTTTATCACTTGAGCTTTTACTTAAGAAAAGTTTATTCTCCTGAATGGGATTTATCAAATAAATTAGCCATAGTTAATCTTTACTGATGTTACAATACCTCAGTTCATACATAATTTAAATGCGAACGACTGTGGTTCAAATTAATGCCATGATATCTGCCGTGAGGAGCATTTCAGGTAATGTTCACACTGTTCTCAAAGTACCATTCAATTGCCTTACAGGAACAAAGAATTTCCACATCTGCCATTAGTTTTGCACTTCTTTCTATCTGACAAATGTTCCAAGAAGCATTGTCATTTTATCTTGATAAAGGAATGGAAAATGTAACATAATTTAGAATCAAGTATGCAACCTTTAATTACTTAGTCATGTGCATTGTGCATTTTGAAATGGTATGTTTCTCCCTATAAAGTAAATTGATACACGTTTTAATTTTAAAAAGCTATGTAATTTTAAAAAGGGCACGATATCTGGCTGTTTGAAATTCATTTCATGCTTTTAACCCCTATTCATTTTTTGGTATTTCATCCTCCTTTAGATGGAACCAAAACCCGAACTGAAGGCAAAGATACCATTCGTTCAACTTTAAGAGGTAACTAGATGAAACTGTCAATTCTCTATCTGATGATATTATTATATATATTTAAACTAACTGTGTGTATGTGGGTGTGTATATATGGGAGGTGGCTCCACAAATATCCCCATCTTCAATGATGGGGGAGCCCAGCACATCAGTGTAAAAGATAAGGCTGAAGCATTTGTAACAATTTCCAGCCAGAAGTGCCAAGTGGATGATCCATCTCGGCCTCCTCCTGAAATCCCCAGCATCACAGATGCCAGTCTTCAGCCAATTCGATTCACTCCACATGAAATCAAGAAACGACTAAAGGTACTGGATACTGCAAAAGCTATGGGCCCTGACAACATTCCGTCAATAGTACTGAAGACCTGCACTCCAGAGTGTGCCGCGCCCCTAGCCATGTTGTTCCAGTAAAGCCACAACACTGGCATCTAGCCGGTAATGTAGAAAATTGCCCAAGTATGTCCTGTACACAAAAAGCAGGACAAGTCCAACCCAGCCAATTACCGCCCCATCAGCCTACTCTCAATCATCAGTAAAGCGATTGAAGGTGTTGTCAACAATGCTATCAAGCAGCACTTGCTTAGCAATAACCTGCTCAGTGACGCTCAGTTTGGGTTCCACCAGGGCCACTCAGCTCCTGACCTCATTACAGCCTTGGTTCAAACATGAATAAAAGAGCTGAACTCAAGAGGTGAGGTGAGGGTGACTGCCCTTGGCATCAAGGCAGCATTTGACCGAGTATGGCATCAAGGAGCCCGAGCAAAACTGGAGTCTAGACTATAGAAAGGATTTGATTGCACTGGAGAGGGTGCAGAGGAGATTCACCAGGATGTTGCCTGGGCTGGAGCGTTTCAGCTATGAAGAGAGACTGAAAAGGCTAGGGTTGTTTTCCTTAGAGTAGAGAAGGCTGAGGGGGGACATGAGTGAGGTATACAAAATTATGAAGGGCATTGATAGATTAGATAGGAAGAAAGTTTTTCCCTTAGCGGAGGAGTCAAAAACCAGGGGGCATAGATTTAAGGTAAGGGGCAGGAGGTTTAGAGATTTGAGGAAAAAATATTTTAGCCAGAGGATGGTTGGAATCTGGAACGCACTGCCTGAAGGGGTGGTAGAGGCAGGAACCATCACAACATTTAAGAAGTATTTAGATGAGCACTTGAAACGCCATAGCATACAAGGCTACGGGCCAAGTGCTTGAAAATGGGATTAGAATAGGTAGATACTTGATGGCCGGCACAGACACGATGGGGCGAAGGGCCTGTATCTGTGCTGTATGATCCATGACTCTATGGAGTCAATGGGAATCGGGGAAAACTCTCCACTGGTTGGAATCATAACTAGTGCCAAGGAAGGTGGTTGTGGTTGTTGGAGGTCAATCATCTCAGTTCCAGGACATCACTGCAGGAGTTCCTCAGGATAGTGTCCTAGGCCCAACCATCTTCAGCTGCTTCATCAATGACCTTCTTTCAATGATAAGGTCAAAGTGGGGACTTTCGCTGATGATTGCACAATGTTCAGCACCATTCATGACTCCTCAGATACTGAAGCAGTCCGTGTAGAAATGCAGCAAGACCTGGACAATATCTAGCTGCCACTTGCTGATAAGTGGCAAGTAACATTCGCGACACACAAGTGCCAGGCAATGACCATCTCCAATAAGAGAGAATCTAACCATCTCCCCATGACATTCAATGGCATTATGATCACTGAATCCCCCACTATCAACATCCTGGAGATTGCCATTGACCAGAAACTGAACTGAACCAACCACATAAATACTGTGGCTACACGAGCAGGTCAGAGGCTGGGATTTCTGCAGCGAGTAACTCACCTCCTGATTCCACAAAGCCTGTCCACCATCTACAAGGCACAAATCAGGAGTGTGATGGACTACTCTGCACTTGCCTGGATGGGTGCAGCTCCAACAACACGCAAGAAGCTTGACACCATCCAGGACAAAGCAGCCCGCATGATTGGCACCCCATCCACCACCTTCAACATTCACTCCCTCCACCAGGGATGCACAGTGGCAGCAGTGTGTACCAACTACAAGATGTGCTGCAGCAACTCACCAATGCTCCTTCAACAGCACCTTCCAAACCCGCAACATTTGCTACCTAGAAGGACAAGGGCAGCAGATGCATGGGAACACCACCACCTGCAAGTTCCCCTCCAAGCCACGCACTATCCTGACTTGAAACTATATCACCGTTCCTTCATTGTCACTGGGTCAGAATCCTGGAACTCCCTTCCTAAGAGCACTGTTGGTGTACCTACACCCAGGAACTGCAGCGGTTCAAAAAGGCAGCTCACCACCACCTTCTCAACGGCAATTAGGGATGGGCAATAAATGCTGGCCAAGCCAGTGATGCCCACATCCCATGAATGAATATTTTAAAAAAGATCTCTGTGTTTTCCAGACTTATTGTAAGGCAAAACGTTCAGACGCTTGGGCAAAGCAGTCAACAAGCAGCTGGATGTCCTCCAGAGCATGTGTTATGCGAGCACAGTCATCTGCAAACATGAGTTCGCTTAGTAGCTGTTCTTTGATCTTTGTGTGAGACTTGAGCCTTTGCAGATTGAACAGGTTTCCATCTAACTTGAACTGAATGTGTACTCTTGTGTCAAGATCTTTGAGTGCATACAAGAGCATGGTCAAACAGTAGATGGCAAACAACTGGAGCCATTATGCAGCCTTGCTTGGTGCCATGAAAGGAAAGGCATCTGATAAGGCACCATTCTGTATCTCACTGGCCATCGTGAAATGAGCAGCTAATCCTGTTCGTCTTTTCAGGTTAGCCATATTTGTATAGCACCTTCCACAGGCCTTCAGGTTTTTGTTCTGTTCACGGAACTTTTCTTGAATTTGACACGCCACAAAGATCATGTCGACTGTTTCTCATCCAGCACAAAAGCCACACTGTGATTCTGGGTACACCGAGTCTGTAAGATGAGCGACAATCCTGTTGACAATAACCCTTGCAAGAATTTTTCCCACTGTGGAGAGAAGTGAACTATCGCAATGATTGTCACAGATGGACTTGCTTGCCTTCCGTTTATACAGGTGAGTTATGGAAGCATCTTTGTAATCGTGGGGCACAATGCAGAAGAGGCTAATGAGTTTCCTAACTATGTGGGGTCCTCCATACTTGAATACTTCAGGTGGAATGCCATCAGCTCTCGGGTCTTACCCACAGACAGTTGCTTTATGGCCTTGGTGACATCGGCTTGAGATGGTTCGAGGGCAAGGTCATCCAGAACGCAATGCTGTAGAAGTGATTCAGAGGCATCGTCACACACTGGATTCTTCGTTCAGAAGATTGTTAAAGTGCTCTGCCCAACAAGAGAGAATCTCATGCCTGTTCGTTGGGAACTGATTGCCATCTGCTGGGAGGATGGGTGTCAAACCATTGGTTTTGAGACCATAAACAGATCAGAGACCTTCATGGAGCGCCCTTAAGTCGTGTTTATCAGCAGCTTCCTGAAGCTCTGCAGCTTTGTTCTCCCACCATCGGTGCTTCATCTCTCTTAATTTGGCCTGTAGTGTGTTTTGCTAGATGTTATCTGATGTTTCGTGCGTGATTTTTTTTTATCAGGTATGTAGGATCTGTGAGTATTGCGAACATCATCTAGTAGCTTGGCTATATCTTGGTTGTTTTTGTTGAACCAATCTTAGTGCTTCTATTTGACAAATCCAAGGACCTCAGATACATACTATGAGTGACATCCCTTAACTTCTTCCAGGAATCTTCAATGTCTATGTTATCTTCTGGGATAACAGCAAGCTCTTCAGCTAATTTTTGTTTACACACAGCAAAGGTCTCTCAAACAACAATAAGATAAATGACTAGTTAATCTATTTATCTATTAGGGCGGCACAGTGGCGCAGTGGTTAGCACCGCAGCCGCACAGCTCCAGGGACCCGGGTTCGATTCCGGGTACTGCCTGTGTGGAGTTTGCAAGTTCTCCCTGTGTCTGCGTGGGTTTTCTCCGGGTGCTCCGGTTTCCTCCCACAAGCCAAAAGACTTGCAGGTTGATAGGTAAATTGGCCATTATAAATTGTCACTAGTATAGGTAGGTGGTAGGGAGATATCAGGACAGGTGGGGATGTTTGGTAGGAATATCGCATTAGTGCAGGATTAGTATAAATGGGTGGTTGATGTTCGGCACAGACTCGGTGGGCCGAAGGGCCTGTTTCAGTGCTGTATCTCTAATCTAATCTAATCTAATCTAATCTTATCGATTAGATATGTTGATTCAGGGATAAGTGTTGAACAGGGCACCGAGAGAACTCCCTTCAATTAGTACAATGAGATCTTTAATGTTCACTTGGACAGGCAGATGTGGCGTCATGTAATGTCTTATCTAAAAGTTAGCACCTCTGATAACACAGCATTAGCTTAATATTGTGCTGGAGTGTCAGCCTAGATTATGTGCGAAAGTCTTTTAACATGGGCTTGAACCCACAACCTTCTGACTTAAATATGATAGTGTTCTTCTTCTTTGGCCTCCTTGTCTCGGGAGACAATGGGTAAGCGTCTGCAGGTGGTCAGTGGTTTGTGGAGCAGTGCCTGGAGTGGCTATAAAGGCCAATACTAGAGTAACAGACTCTTCCACAGGTGCTGCAGATAAAATTGGTTGTCAGGACTGTTTCGCAGTTGGCTCTCCCCTTGCGCTTCTGTCTTTTTTCCTGCCAACTGCTAAGTCTCTTGGACTCGCCACACTTTAGCCCCGCCTTTATGGCTGCCTGCCAGCTCTGGCGATCGCTGGCAACTGACTCCCACGACTTGTGATCAACGTCACAGGACGTCATGTCGCGTTTGCAGACGTCTTTAAAGCGGAGACATGGACGGCTGGTGGGTCTGATACCAATGGCGAGCTCACTGTACATTGTGTCCTTGGGGATCCGGCCATCTTCCATGCGGCTCACATGGCCAAGCCATCTCAAGCGCCGCTGACTCAGTAGGGTGTATAAGCTGGGGATGTTGGCCGCCTCGAGGACTTCTGTGTTGGAGATACGGTCCTGCCACCTGATGCCAAGGATTCTCCGGAGGCAGCAAAGATGGAATGAATTGAGACGTCGCTCTTGGCTGACATACGTTGTCCAGGCCTCGCTGCCATAAAGCAAGGTACTGAGGACACAGGCTTGATAGACGCGGACTTTTGTGTTCCGTGTCAGTGCACCATTTTCCCACACTCTCTTGGCCAGTCTGGACGTAGCAGTGGAAGCCTTTCCCATGCGCTTGTTGATTTCTGCATCTAGAGACAGGTTACTGGTGATAGTTGAGCCTAGGTAGGTGAACTCTTGAATCACTTCCAGAGCGTGGTCGCCGATGTTGATGGATGGAGCATTTCTGACGTCCTGTCCCCTGATGTTCGTTTTCTTGAGGCTGATGGTTAGGCCAAATTCGACGCAGGCAGCCACAAACCTGTCGATGAGATTCTGCAGACACTCTTCAGTGTGAGATGTTAATGCAGCATCGTCAGCAAAGAGGAGTTCCCTGATGAGGACTTTCCGTACTTTGGTCTTCGCTCTTAGACGGGCAAGGTTGAACAACCTGCCACCTGATCTTGTGTGGAGGAAAATTCCTTCTTCTGAAGACTTGAACGCATGTGAGAGCAGCAGGGAGAAGAAAATCCCAAACCGTGTAGGTGCGAGAACACAGCCCTGTTTCACGCCACTCAGGATAGGAAAGGGGTCTTATGAGGCGCCGCTATGCTGAATTGTGCCTTTCATATTATCATGGAATGAGGTGATGATACTTAGTAGCTTTGGTGGACATCTGATCTTTTCTAGTAGTCTGAAGAGACCACGTCTGCTGACGAGGTCAAAGGCTTTGGTGAGATCAATGAAAGCAACATAGAGGGGAATCTGTTGTTCGCGGCATTTCTCCTGTAGCTGACGAAGGGAGAACAGCATGTCAATGGTGGATCTCTCTGCTCGAAAGCCACACTGTGCCTCAGGGTAGACACGCTCGGCCAGCTTCTGGAGCCTGTTTAAAACGACTCGAGCGAAGACTTTCCCCACTATGCTGAGTAGGGAGATTCCACGGTAATTGTTGCAATCACCACGGTCACCTTCGTTTTTATAGAGGCTGATGATATTGGCATTGCGCATGTCCTGTGGTACTGCTCCCTCATCCCAGCACAGGCAAAGCAGTTTGTAGAGTGCTGAGAGTATAGCAGGCTTAGCACTCTTAATTATTTCAGGGGTAATGCCTTCCCAGGGGCTTTTCCGCTGGCTAGAGAATCAATGGCATTACTGAGTTCCGATTTTGTTGGCTGTACGTCCAGCTCATCCATGACTGGCAGAGGCTGGGCTGCATTGAGGGCAGTCACAGTGACAACATTCTCCCTGGAGTACAGTTCTGGGTATTGCTCAACACAGCGGTCCATTTGCTTGCATTGGTCAGTGATTGTGTCCCCTGATTTAAATTTGAGGGGGGCGATCATCTTAATGCCATCATACATTCCTCTGATGTTTCCGGTGTCTGAGGCCAGCTGAATATGACTGCATAGGTGTTGCCAGTAGTCATTTGCGCAGCGCCTGGCTGTTCTTTGTGCAGCACTTCTGGCTGTTTTAAGTGCTACGGATGTTAACTCGCTGGGGGCTTTCTTGTAGTTCAGCAGTGCAATGCGCTTAGCGGCTATGACAGGTTCCAGCTGTGTTACAACTGGGGTAATCTCCCCATTCAATTTTCCTCAATGTTCTACTGCGATACCCGCAATTTTGGATGGTATGGTAGAGAAAAATCCAGCCCAGTTTGGATTAAATGGAAAATTTACATAACTCACAAGCTTTGATTTTCAGATTTATAATCATATCCTTCTTCATTAATTTACATCCATAAATGCTGTAAAATTTAAATGGCATCTCAGTTAAAAGCAGAATGTGCTACTTTGGAAATGCTTAGTTACAGAAACAAATATGAAAGGAAAATGGATTCTGAGAAAATGGAATATAGTATTGTAATCAATTCCTCAGGGTAGGACTTTGAACTCACCTACCAGATATGGAATTGACACTCACAAACCATAATCAGAGCCCAAAACTAATATGAGCCTCACAAATATCTCAAGGATTTTCTTGAGACAAGGAATAATCAAATAATTGTTGCATGGTAACGTAAATTATTTTTAAATTTCTCTTCTCTGAAGGAGAAACAAGGGAACAACTATGCTTTTAAATAGTTGTGATCTTTTATTCTGTTATTGTCATCCTGTTCTGCAGTCTTGGGCCCTATTTATTTACTTTTCCTTTCACTATTGTCACTGTATTTTTTGCAGATCTAAGTAACAAAAAAAAACCAAACTTGTTCCAACACCACATGCAAAATTTGATTTGTTTGTGAATATTTTGTGTATTTGTCGTCATTCTAGTTTTATTTTTCAGAAATGAGGGAAGGTCTTGTCTGACTAACTTGATTGAATTTTTTGAGGAGGTAACAAATAGAGTCAATGAGGGTAGCAAGGCTTTTGACCAGGACCCTTGCTTTTTGTCGTATATAACATTGATTTAGACTTAAATGTCGGGAGCATGATTAAGAAGTTTACAGTAGAGACAAAAATTGATTGTGTAGTTGATAGTGAGGAAGAAAGCTATAAACCGCAGGAAGATATCAATGAACTGGTCATGTGGGTAGAAAATGATAAATGGAATTCAGTCCAGAGAAGTGTGTGGCAATGCATTTGGGGAGGGCAAACAAGGGAAGGAATACATAATAAATGTTTGGTGTTTGGATTCTGAGAAGTGTAGAGGAATGGAGTGCAAGTCCACAGATCCCTGAAGGTAGCAGGACAGGTAGATAAGGTGGTTAAGAAGGAATATGCAATTCTTTCCTTTATTAACTGAGGCATAGAATATCAGAGCAGGGAGACTATGCTAGACCTGGAGAAACACTAGTTGGGCCACAGCTAGAGTACTACACACAATTTTGGTCACCACATTACAGGAAGGATGTGATCACACTCGAGAGGGAATGGAGGAGATTTAGGAAGATGTTGCCAGGAATGGAGAATTTAGCTTTGAGGAAAGATTGGATAGGCTGGGGTTGTTTTTCTTTGGAGCAGAGGAGGCTGAGGGAAGATTTAATTGAGATGTATAAAGTTATGAGCGGCCTAGATACGGTGGACAGGAAGGACCCATTTCCCTTTGCAGAGAGATCAATAAATGGGGGACATAGATTTAAAGTAATTGGCAGAAAGATTAGAGGGGAATTGAGAAGAAAGGGTCAGGGGGGGTGGGGGGGAGTCTGGAACTCACTGCCTCAAAGGGTGGTAGAGGGAAAAACCCTCTTTGCATTTAAAAGATACTTGGATATGCACTTGCAGTGCTGTAACATACAGGGCTACAGACCAACAGCTGAAATGTAGGATTAAGCTGTGTAGTTCTTTTCCAGCTGGCACAGACATGATAGGCCGAATGGCCTCCTTCTAGGCAGTATATTTTCAATGTTTCTATCTGTCTATTTCAAATTTGGCTTTCCATTGGAATGTTTTTTAGTAATTGGAGTCTTTCAATGTGAGTGCAACAGTAGCAATTCTTAGACCCGAAGATTCTTAGCATGCAATCCCAGCAGTTACGATCACATTGTTCTCCCCCTCCACTTTCTCCATCACTGACACTGCGGAGTGTGCATTTTCATATGGAGGGCACTTAATTTGCATTGAGTTAGCAGGTGCACATGCCACTTTAGGGATACTGGCTTGCCCCAGCTGCCAGAAAGTCCAGTACCTATCTTCTACTGGGGGAGGGGTGTTACAGAGCCTGTTCAAATTGATTCATGGAACTCTTTGGTCCGCTTATAAAGGGGCCCAATACTAGATCTTCATGTGTCATGGGTTTCGATGCACTCCTGGCTACTCTCTCACCTTCTACCCTCCATAAATTTGAGGGCATCCAAAACAGTGCTGCCTGTGTCTAACTCGCACCAAGTCCCGTTCACATATCACCCCTTGCTCGCTGACCTGCATTGGCTCCTGGTCAAGCAACGTATTGATTTTAAAATTCTAATCTCTGTTTTCAAATCCCTCCATGGTCTCGCACGTCTATGTCTCTGTAACCTCCTCCAGCCCCAAAATCCTCCGAGATATGACACAGATGTGCCGCCGCACAGCCTCTGCGAAATTTTGCAGGGAGGCTGATTTTAAGGGAGGGGGGTGTAGTGGCCGCCCCCGATGACATAGAGGGGAGGGCAGCCGCGTCCCTGGCAATGGCGTCCGGTGCCACTGCGCAGGCGCAGCGCCATTTTTAAAGGGCTTCAAGCTCTTAGCAAAGATTTAACATTTTTAAAGGCATATTACATTTCATTTGATTTTAATAAATAAGTAAAAGATGGAGGCCCTTTCCCAACCCCCCAAATGGTCTTTTCATTGCCCTTTCTTCTGAAAACTTGTTTTATTCCCGACCTGAACTTTCCCCTTCAACTTTCTCACATTTGCTCTTTAACCCCTTCCCACCATCCCCACAGCCAATAGGAGTGTTTCCCCCACTCCTCCCCCCCACCCTGATAATTTTATTCCTTCCCTCGCCGCACCAGTGTCTCGTGTCGGAACTCCAGCGGAGTTCCAAAAGCGCGCAATTTGGAGCCGGGTGGATGTAAAATTGGCGTGGGACGGCTGCCGTTGGCAGGCAAATTAATTTGAATTTCATTCATGCTAATTTAAATATTTAGATGAAGGCCCCACCGCCACTAATATCAGGCATGGCATTTTTGACGTCAGGTGATCGAGGCGGGCCTCTCCCCAAAGAATTTTATGGGCCCCCCCGCCATGACCCCCAACATCGAGGGGCTCATAGAATTCAGCCCATGTACGCTCCACTAATTCTGGCCTCTTGAGCATCTCCAATTTTAATCACTCCAACATTGGTGGTGGCTTCAGTTGCTTAGGCCCCAAGCTTTGGAATTCCCTCCTAACATCTCTCCACCTCGCTTTCCTCCTTGAAGACACACCTTAAAACCTACCTGTGACCAAGCTTTTGGTCGTCTGGCCTAATATCTCCTTTTGTGGCTCGGTGTCATATTTTGTTTTATAATGCACCTGTGAAGCGCCTTGGGACATTTTATTACGTTAAAGGCACTATATAAATATAAGTTGTTGTTGGAAATCTGGAACTTGCTCCTGTATAAGGCTGCTCACTGAAACTGCAAGCCACTGCCAGCCATTGCTCACTCCTCACCCACCCGAGACTTATTGTAGGTCCGGTGCTGGCATCCCCGCCGGCCAATCTTCGTCTTCTTCGCAACCAGTGCATTGCCTCTTGGGGCGCAACTGGCATCACCTGATGACCAATTTAGCATGGCAGTTCATAGTTGTTCACACCCAAATTCCGGCACTAACCAGCGTGAAGATTGAATCTTCAAAGTCAGAGGCAAGAGAGTCTCCACTGATTCATGTTGGCACATTTAAAAAAACTTGATTATTTTCCATTATTAAAGCAACTGCAACATATTTTCTCTTTCTGCAATTTTTTATTGTTCATTGCAGATAACTTTTAAACTTTAAAAAGAGCTTTTTTTCTTCAGCTGTTTTGAAATTTGGCAATCGTATGATACATTAAATTAAATTGTTAAGATATTGCATATCTCTGTCAGACCAACCTGTCACTTTTGTCATGTAATTTTTACTTTACAATGGCTTATTCCCTTGTTTTAATGACCTATATGGTCATGTGGTAATGTTCGAAATGTCAGCTTAACATTTGTAGGCTCTTCCTGGTATTTATAGACCAGGGTGAAGCCAGTGACAGGATAATTAAAGATAGCTGTCACTGTGAGTACTTGGCTCAGTAAGAGGTAGGTCATCAGAACAACTGTACGAGATATGAATGACACAGCTGTCACTTCCCATTAGAAGCAGATGAAAAAGAAAGTGAAAAGGACAGAAGTGAATAGAAAAACAAGAACTTCAATATTTGCTACCCAGTACAGTAATGAAAAATCAACTGATGCACTGGAAAGGGCTCCCTAATTATCTGGTGTAGCCAAAATGTGTGTCCAATGTATTTTTCCCTGCTATTGGTAAATCACATTCTAAGTTTCTGAGAGTTAACTGGCATATGAAGGATTCTAGAGGTTCTTACATGCTCTGTGCAGCCATGATTTATCCAGATAAATTACACACAATTGTCAGGATTGTCAGATTTATTTCACTGAAATTGAAGGTTCATTATATATTGACATAATTCAATGTTTGAAATATTACAGGGTTCACCATGTCACATAAAGTCATGTTTTTCTGTCTAGCTGTTTTTATGCGAAATCTAAACTTGAATGAAATATGTAATTTAATGCAACTGATTAAAAATGCGTAAGATAACAATATACAATGAGACCAAGGCCGGAATTGTACACCACCCCAATGAGCGGGATGGTGGAGGGGGGATGGCATAAAATGGGGCAGGAGGCTCCGGGAGGCTTTCCCAACCCGCTCCCGACTCCGCCGCCCTTTACGTAGGGCGGGTGAGGAAAAACGGCCCGCCCTCCCCAGGCCAATCAAGGCCTTTAAGTGGCCACTTAACGGCCACTTAAGGGCTTTCGCCTGCCTCCATGCGGATTTTGCACGTGGCAAGTGGGCGTCCTGGAGCCGGGAAAAGCTGCTGATCGCCCCGGGGTGGCGGGATGGGACCCTGCTCTTCAGACACAGGGTGCCCGATGAAGGACTGCCCCCACTACCCAACCACCCCCAGCAGCCAACACGCCCCCCTTCCCCCCAACCAACCATCCTTGCCTCACTGGGGCCTGACCAATTACCCCCAGCGAGGCAACCAAAACATACCTTAACTCCCGGCTCCATGTCTTCCTCTGCGGTCAGCTGGACTGCAGTCCCAGCAGTGGCCACCGCTCCCAGGGGCGCTGCTGGGACAAAGAGCTGCCGGCCCACTGATTGGCCGGCAATTCAATGAGGCGGGACCTCCTCCCTCAAGCGGTTGCAAGTCCTGCCTCGGAACAATTTGGTTCGCCACTGACTTTTACTGTCTCTCTCAGAGCAGTTACTTCTTTTAAGATAAAAGCTTAACAGGGTTTGGTTTTAGTCAAGTGACTCGAGACGCTCTCCCCTGAGGTGTTCATAAAATGTCCCAGGATGTGGGGACCATTGTTACATCAAAGTGATTACTGACAACGCAGCGGCCCGCTGACATCATCAGAGTGCGTCATGCTGCGCACATGCGCAGCTAAATCTTGCCAGGACTAAGTGGCTCATGCGCAGGATGACGTCACCTCACAGCGCCAACGTCATCGCGTCTCCGCGCCAGGTCCATCTTCGCACATGCACAATACAGCATCATTGGGTATCCAGCCTACACCCCCCCCCCCCCCCCCCCCACTCGGCTGGTCGAAACGGCTGAATGGGAGACTTTGAGGCTGGAGCTCTCTCCCGCCACCCCCCTAGCCGCTTGCTCCAGATCTCGTTGCTCCCCTCCACTCCACTCCCCTGGCCGATTGTTCCTCGCTTTACGCCACCGCACTGTCCGGTCGCCCGCTTCCCGCTTCCCCCCTCCAGATGCTAGCTCCACGCTGCGCCAATTCCCTCCTCTCGGCCACTCGCTCCTATGTTGCACTGTCACCCCTTGCTTCTATGGGCGGCGCATTGAGACTGATCACATGTGGGAGTGAATGGCCGAGAGGAGGGAAGCGTCGTGGCTTGGAGCTAGCGGCTGGAGTGGGGGGGAGGGAAGCGGGAAGCGAGAGACCGGAGAGAGGGTGCTGAGGAAAGGGGAATAATCAGTCAGGGGAGTCAGGGGGAGCAGCGATGTCTGAAGTGAGTGGCTGAGGGGGGACGTGGCCGGTGGGGAGGGGAGAAAGCGAGTTGCCGAGGGGGCAGAAGCGAGAGGCTGCGTTCAGGTGAAATCAGTCCTGGTCAGTCATATAATCAAATCACAATAAAGAATTGGCAGCACATTTTATATTCTGCCCGATTTCCAGTGGAAATTCAATCATAAAGTTCCTTTGGCATTTAACAAGATTACTGGAATATTAAATGGATCTGAGGATTAAAGTTAGTATCCTCTCACTACATAGTAGCATATTACTGGGCTTCCGTACAACTTAATGTAAGGTTAGTTTGCTAGAACGATCTAACCATAAGCATTTCCTGTGATAAATTGCAAAGTGATTCTTGACAACGCAGCAGGCGGGTGACATCATCCGCCTGCACCAACCTGCGCACATGCGCAAACGGGCTCCTGCATTGCCAGGACTGGTTGGCGCATGCGCAGATAACTGCATCGCATAATGTGGGAGGGGAGGGAAGCGGGAAGAGATCAGCTGATCCCCCCCCCCCCCCCCCCCGCCCGATCTCTCCGACCATTCCCCCCAGCCCGATCTCTCCGGCAATTCTATCCACCCCCCCCGCCCCCCCCCCCCCCCCACCGGTCCGATCTCTCCGGCTATTGTGTGCTGCCATGTGTTTACGTTGCCTTTGTGTGATTATTTGAGCAGCGCCATCTTTAGTCCTGGCAGCTGCCTGAACATCCCAAACACTGACGTTCCAGTTGAAGAGCCTGCATTTGCGCATGTGCAAGTACTGCGTCACCTAGTGGTTGCATTGTCAACAAATGCAGCCTTGTTACATAATAGCATTTGAATGTGCGCCATTTTGATAAATAGGTGTTATTTCACACCTATTATTTTGGCCTTAGCTTCAGAGTCTGCAAAAGCTTTTGCTAGCCCAATTTTTGATGATGGAATAGAATGGGCTGTTTTACATATCAATGTGCCTCCTCAAGGCAATTCCAGGCGTTAATAATGGTCCCGTCTTGGACAGACAAATGTGTTGATTGGCAGTACAGAAGGGGCTCACCTCTCTATCCATGTTGTCACATAGTAAAGTTCTTGCGGTTTAGTTCAACCGTTTACTTTTGTTTCATAATTCCTCCAGTTAATTTCATATTTCATCACCGTTCCTTCCATGTGCGTGACATTGTTAAATGATTCAATGTCAAAGTTGACTGATTTGAATTTTCCATCTATTGTTTAACACTCTTATCATGAACTGAGAGCTTGGGATTGTTTTATTAATCTTAATAAAATTAGACAAAACTATATTCCAGTTTTTGATAATTCGACTGAACTATAACCTATTTTACTGCAGTGTGAATAAGTAAGATAGATTATTTACTTCATTATCTCACTGAATGAAGATTGCAGGCTGCTGATGCCATTTAGTAACTACTAGTGAAAATTGTTTCCTGCCAGCTGACTCCTCTTCCACCAATTATACATTAGGTTTCAAGTGAAGGGTATAATGGATTTAATCATTTAAAGATGTCCTTTTTATGACAATCTTGAGATTGGATATCTGAATGCTGTACATCATTGAGGTCTGTAATTAACTGCTCATACAATAAATGTTTATTTGCAAAAGAAATTATGTTGAAATGATAAATTGATTGGAACTTCATAGAAAATATTTTATGGTCAGTATAATCAATGTATCATCAATTTTTGTTATTGAACATAAAACTAGTTAGTCTCATTATGATGTCAATAATTTTCCAAGAAGGCACTGAGGTGGAAAATCCATTAAATTTAACTGCCTTCTGATTGATGAATTGCTTTTTCATCAGCTATTCAGATTGAAAGCGTAAAAATCTTCACAATAATGTTTAAGTCTAATATCTAAGTCATCTTCCGCAAGGATTTATGTAACACACTATTTAGAAAATATAATTTAATATGGATGGAAATAGTTATGTATCTGATCATTTGATATTTCAAAATGTGTTGCTCTTTTTTCTTGTTTACGTGCTATTGATGTGGATCGGCTTTGTTTTTCACTCATGCTACTGACTATATGAAAGGATGGCAGATACTATATGGTAATAATCTAACTGTGATTCACAAAGACTCTTGAATTATGTAGAGGATTTGTTCATCAACATCAACATAATTTAAGGATATCACTTCAACAAATTTCAACAGACATTAAACCCCAATAATTCTTCCATTGAAGTACAAGTAAATCAATTAACTGTTCCTCAGAATTAATTTGTATTGATTTTATTGTTGCCCTTTTATCCTGTTTGGAGTGGCATCTGTTGAAATACAGCTGTTCACATTGTAGAAATCCCCCTCTAGCTCACCCACGTGGTCATTCTTAATATGACAATTTGGGGTATCAGCCTCAGCTCAGTGATAACACTTTTGAATCGAAGTCTTTTTTAATTCATTCATAAGTGTCGCTGGCAAAGCCAGCATATATTGCCCATCCCTAATTGCACTTGAGAAGGTGATAGTGAGCCACCTTCGTAAACTGCTGCTGCCTGTTTGGTGTAGGTATACCCACATTGCTGCTAGGTAGGGAGTTCCAGGATATTGCTCCAGCGACAGTGAAGGAACGGTGATATATTTCCAAGTTAGGATGGTTTGTGAATTGGAAGGGAACTTGCAGGTGGTGGTGTTCCCATGTGCCTGTCGCCCTTCTCTTTCTAGCCAGTAGAGGTCACGGGTTTGGAAGGTGCTGTCGAAGGAGCCTGGGAAAGTTGCAGCATTGCATCTTGAAGAAGATTGTACACACTACATCCAATGGTGAAGGGAGTGAATTTTTGAGGTTGTGAATGGGGTGCCAATCAAGTGGGATGCTTTGTCATGGATGTTGTTGAGTTTCTTGAATGTTGTTGGAGCTGCACTCATTCAGGCAACTGGAGAGTATTCCATCACAGTCCTGACTTGTAACTTGTAGATGGTGGACATGCTTTGGGGAGTCAGGAGGTGAGTTACTCGCCACAGAATTTCCAGCCTCTAAGCTGCTGTTGTAGCTACAATATTTATTGACTGGTCCAATTAAGTTCCTGGTCAATGGTAACCTCCAGAATATTGATGGTGGGTGATTCAGCTGTTGTAATGCTGTTGAATGTCAAGGGGAGGTGGTTAGACCATCTGTTGTTGGAAATGGTCATTGCCTGGTACATGTGTGGTACCAATGTTACGTGCCACTTATTAACCGAAGCCTGAATGTTATCCAGGTCCTGCTGCATGCAGGTACGGACTACTTCATTATCTGAGAAGTTGTAAATCGAACTTAACTCTGCAATTATCAGTGAACATCCCTACTTCTGACCTTATGATGGTGAGAAGGTCAATGATGAAGCAATTGAAGATGGTTGGGCCTAGGACACTTACATGAGAAACTCCTGCAGTAATGTCCTGGGGCTGAGATTATTAACCTCCAACAACTGCAACTATCTTCCTTTGTGCTAAGTATGACTCCAACCAGTGGAAAGCTCCCCTCCCACAACCCCCACCAATTCAATTTTGCTAGGACTCCTTGATGTCATACTCGGTCAGGTGCTGCCTTGATGTCAGGGGCAGTCACTGTCACCTCACCTCTGGAATTCAGCTCTTTTGTCCATGTTTGAACCAAGGCTGCAATGTGTTCTGGAGCTGAGGGCTTCTGGCATATCCCAAATTGAGCATCAGTGAGCAGATTATTGGTGAGTAAATGTTGCTTGATAGCACTGTTGACGACCTGTTCCATCACTTTGCTGATGATTGAGAGTGAGACTGCGATTTAAATTGATGGGTAATTGGCCGGATATGATTTGTCCTACTTTTTGTGGACAGGACATACCTGGCCAATTTTCCATTTTGTTGGGTAGATATCAGTGTTGTAACTATATTGGAACAGCTTGCTGAAAGCCACAGCTTGTTCTGGAGCACAAGTCTTCAGCACTGCAGCAACAATGTTGTTGGGGGCCATAACCTTTGCTGTATCCAGTGCACTCAGCCATTTCTTGATATCACATGGATTGAGTCGATCTGGCTGAAGACTGCCTTCTGTGATGCTGAGGATCTCAGGAGGAGGCTGAGATGGATCATTCACTCGACACTTCTAGTTGAAGATGATTGCAAATGCTTTGGCTTTGTCTTTTGCACTTATGTGCTGGATCCCGCCATCATTGTGGATGGGGATGTTCATGGAGCCTCCTCCTCTCATTAGTTGTCTAATTGCCCACCACTATTAAAGACTGGATGTGACAGGACTGCAGAGCTTTGATCGGATCCGTTGGTTGTGTGATCACATAGCTGTGCCTATAACATGCTTTTTTCTGTTACTTAACATGCATGTAGTCTTGTATTGTAGCTGCATTAGGTTGGCAACTCAATTTTATTTAGGACTGGTGCTGCTCCTGGCATGCTCTCCTACATTCTTCATTGAACCAGGATTGGTCCCCTGGATTGATGGTAATGGTAAAGTGTGGGATATGCCAGACCATGAGGTTGCAGATGGTGGTGCCCCACACTTGTGGGTTCAAGGCCCACTACAAAAGCTTGGGCACATAATCTAGGCTAACACTTCAGTGTTGCACTGTCAGAGGGAATATTAAAGCAAGACACTGCCTGCACTCTCAAACGAATGTAAAATATTCCATGGCACTCTTCAAAGAAGAGCAGGGGAGTTCTCCCAGTGTCCTATCCAAGAGATATCCTTCAACTAATGTCACTACCGTAGATTATCTGGTCATTTTTCTAATTGCTGTTTGTGGGACCTTGCTGTGTGGAGATTGCCTGCAGCGTTTCCAGATGCTACAAAAGTAACTGTGCTTCAAACATATTTAATTGGGCGGTGAAGCATTTTGGACATCCTGAGGTTGTCATAGGTACATGGATGCAGCTTAATTAAGTAGTATATGGACTGCATCAGTAAAATTACCACATGCTGTTCCTCTGTCACAAAGGACAGCAAAAATTAGAAATGACTCCAAATTCCACTCTGTATCGAAGTGAGGATTAACCAAAAGAAGCAATAAATCCACAAGCACATGTCAGGATTAAATCCTACACAAGTGCATAGGTCAAGCACATTTATACTCTCATTAGGTATCCCGAATTTATGCCTGCTGGACAGTTTTATCCATCAACACAAGTGCCCAAAAAAAAACAGAAAGAGATAAATTGAGTCTTGGTCTAAAAAGTGCCATTGACTTGAAAATGAACTGCGTTTACTAACAGCCTAGACATTTTTTTTCCTGTAGTTAGAATCAGTTTTTCTAGTCCATTTGCTTTCTCTGTGTTTATGTCCCAGACCTTTTATTTCACCTTTGGATCTGACTGATTTTAAATATTCATAATCACTGAATTTGACTGATTATAAACCTCAGTGTCACACTATTGCACAACCGTTAATTTGAGTGTTAAGATTTTGAACACACCATCTACCATCCTTTCAATGCTGTGCAAAGCAAATGGTTCCCAATTCCAAATACTGCTGCATTGATGTGAACCTTGATTAATTATTTTTCTCATTAACTAGAGGAATTCCTGCAGATGTGAATTGTATTGTAAGTATGTAAATGAATGTGCTTTAAAACTAGTTTTGAGCATACGACATGTTTACAGGAATATAATGGTAAATGGTGCACTTTGGGATAGAAATGCAATACTGTACCAATGTGCCTCCTGGCTTGCCATAGTCATGTGACTATGAGGCACTCTGGGGGCAGCCATTATAGTCAGTTTCATTAAAGACAGAGTTCACACCAGACTGATGTCCTGTGAGCTCGTAACATGGTGTCAGAGTAGGGCTGAGATTGAGTGTTGAAGAGCTGTGAGAAGCACAGCTACAGAACAAAGGCCACAAGAATGGTCAAAATTGCTAAAAGCAACAGGAAGCCACAGAAAAGGAACAAAGAAACCGCTGAAAGCAAGGGGTAAGACGATGGCTGCAAATTTTCCTCTGCCTGCGCCAGTAGAAATGAAAGGTGATATGAAGCAAAACTGCAGTTCTTCCACTTGCAATGGCAAAATTACAAAATCGCGACAGATTTAATTAACAAACCCAGAGTGGCTGTGAGAAGCTACACTTTCATCACTGTTGGGGAGAGACTGTTACAAAATGTATTCCACCCTAAATCTCTCTGAAGAACAAAAAAAACAGACAGCAGAAATTTTGAAAGCCTTGAAGGCACGCTTTGAACCCCAAGTGAATATAACCTATGAACAGTATGTGTTCAATATTAGGGCTCAAGGGCAGAATCCTGTGAATTTACGCAACTAAAAGATGATGTAATTAAAGACAGGATTGTATTAGGCAAAAGATATCCCACAGTGAGAGCACATCTACTGAGAGAAGACAAACTTCCTTTCAGGAAAGCGATCAACATGTGCAGAAGCGCTGAGGTTGTAAATCAGCAGCTAGAGCATATTCATGGCAGAACAGACCAGGCCTTGCATTATGCTGGTAGACATTCCAGGCCGAAAGGGCAGAAAGATCACAGACAAAGGGTAGGATGCAAATATTGTGGAGGACATCATGCACAGGAAAAGAAGGCGTGTCCAGCATAGGGAAAGCAGTGTTTTCACTGCAAGAAGCTGAATCATTTTGCACGCACGTGTTTGGCTAGAAGAAAGCACAACAAGCAGGTACAAATGGCCAGTGGAGAGATATCAGCCGAAGATTCTGACGAATGACTATACAACATACAACAAGTTGGTTCAGAGATGTCGATCGGTGACAAATGGTTTGTGACTGTTGGAATGATGACTGCAGAAGGAGAATGTCAAGTTAACATGAAGTGCCAGATAGACAACGGTGCGTCATGCAACATCATGACCTTCACAGACCTGTACAAAGCGGCTCGACGTGGCGATCCAAAAATGAAGCCCTCAAAAGTAAAGTTGAGGCTATATGATGACACCATACTAGTGCCAAAAGGACAAGTTACCCTGAGAGCCCAATGCAATGACAAGAATAAAGATCTGGAGTTCAAAGTCATAGGCGGCAAGCAAAAGCCACTCATCTCAGCTGAAGCAAGTCAAAAGGTTGGACTGGTAACCCTCAAAGTGCAAAAGGAGAAAACCCAGGAGATGGCCTGCAGGTGTGGGTGCCAGCGCTGGAACGAGAATGCCTTTGTCAGTCGCAAGGTGACGCGAGTCATACAGGCGGCAAGGAAGAGGAAGATCTGGCAGTCGTCTGCTCAGGTGCCTGGGAAGATCTGGCAGGCATCTGTTCAGGCGCCCGAGGTGGAGGCTGTGGGGGTGAGGGCATGCAGCCATTTCTGTCCCCCACCAGTTTAGTTATGCTGTCTGCAGTTATGTGTCACCTTGTCCTGCAAGAGAGAGGGAATTGTGTCAATGAGTGTGGTGCAATGTGTTTGGCTGATGTGCCTGTCATAGTTGAATAGCTGGCAGTATGCGCAATCTGTGAGATGCGGGTATGAGGCTTGCTGCAGTGCTAAATGCGCAAGCTTGAGGTAAAGCTATGAATCTTAGGGATGAGTTATGGTTGGCAGAAAATTTTGGGTGGTAAGTGAAAGTGGGGAGTAGTGAATTGGGCAGTATGTGAGACAATTGGGGCATTTTTATTCTCACCCCCGCAGTGGATTTGGAAGTGGGGAGAGCATAAAATCGGATGGGATGATGGCAAGGGGTGGTTTCTGTCACCATCCCGCCTCCCCCAAATTTTAGTCCTGCCACAAATTGAGACCATTAACTGGGTAATTAAACCCCAATTAAGGGCCTTTTCCTGCCACAGCCGCAATTACCCATATGGTGGGCAGCCCTGTCACCGCAAGGGAAGCATGGTAGGAAAAGCTGTGCAGACTGCTTACAAGCTCCAGGTGGGGGAGGGTCCCTCGTTCAAAGGCACTTACTGCCTGAATGAGGGACCCGGCAATGGGAAGGGGGGGCCCACTGATGGCCAGCCCACCTCCCTATCCTTGCTGTCAACTCCCTCCCCTCCCCTGTGATCCCCACCCCACGGGACCCCTGCTGTCCTGACCTACCTGAGGCCTGGCTCCAGCGATGCCTCTTGCCCTCCAGGAAGGCCATATCCAGCAGCAGCCACCACCTCCGCGATGGCACTGCAGCTGCTGGCCTCTGGTCGGCAGCTCTCCAAGGGCTGGATTTCCAGCGGCAGGGTCCTAAATCCTATGGAAGGTCTGCCGCTGTCAACTTAAATGCCTGATTGGCACTAAATTCAGTGGGCCTTCCGGAAAAGAGGCGATGCGGGGATCTCGGTGTCAGTTTCCCCTGACGTCATGACTGCTGCCGCCAGCATAAAATTCCCCCCAGTGGTTCATTGGTAAGGATATGATCTTTGAAGATGCATTCACTGACCTTGACCACTCGTGTAGGGTCATTAACTCATTTCCTGCGCTGTATCCTGATCCTTGGGGCTGCTTTATTGACTGCAATGGCTATCTGTTCTACTGCCTTCTCAGTGTCTGTCTGGAGGTCGTCCCGGTCTGCTGTAGATAGATGACCTCTCTTCTCCTGCACCAAGGTCTCCAGTGCTGCTTCTCCTCCACTATTGCTAAATTATCAGACTGCTTGTCTGGCAGCCGGTATTGGATAAGCAGAAATTTCCTCCAATTAAATATTGGGAAGAGTGAAGCTGTTGTCTTTGGACCCACCACAAACTCTCTTCTCTAGCCATTAACTCCACTTCTCTCCCTAGGAACTGTCTGGGTCTGCATCAGACTGTTCACTACAGCCTTGGTGTCATATTTGACCCTGAGATGAGCTTCCGACCACATATTCGAACCATCACTAAGACTGCTTATTTCCATTTCCGTAACATCGCCCAAGTTCGCCCCAGCCTCAACTCATCTGCTGCCGAAACCCTCATCCATGCCTTTGTTACCACTAGGCTTGACTATTCCAATGCACTCATGGACAGCCTCCCACATTCTACTTTCTGTAAACTTGAGATCATACAAAACTCTGCTGCCCATGATCCTACTCGCACCTAGTCCCATTCACCCATCACCCCTGTGCTCACTGAGCTACATTGGCTCCCAGTCAAGCAACACCTCGATTTTAAAATTCACATCCTTATTTTCAAATCTCTCCATGGCCTTGCCCGTCCCTATCTCTGTAATCTCCTCCAGCCCCACAACCTTCCAAGATATCTGAGCTCATCTAATTCCAGCCTCTCAGGCATCCCTGATTTTAGTTTCTCCACCATTGGTGATCGTGCCTTCAGCTGCCTGGGCCCTAAGCTCTGAAATTCGTTCCTTAAACCTCTTTGCATCTCTACCTCTCTTCCCTCCTTTAAGACACTCCTTCAAACCTCTTTGACAACACTTTAGGCCATCTGCCCTAATTTTGCTTTATAATGCTCCTGTGAAGTGCCTTGGGCCATTTTATTACATGAAAGGTGCTATATAAAAACAAGCTGCTGCTGTTGTTGTTGTGCCATTTTCAAAATTCTTGCAGGTGAAACATTCTTTCCCAGCCTCTTCCAGCACCTGCTGCAGCCAGAATGCACCTTTCCTTTAAGAGGCACTTGCTGACTTTAAGTTATGCAGACCTTGCATGAACTTGGGCCTCCTGCTGAAATGTGCAGCTATCGACATCCTAGGGGCTACCATTGACCAGAAATTGAACTGGAGTAGCCATATAAATACCGTGGCTACAAGAGCAGGTCAGAGGCTAGGAATTCTGAGGCGAGTAACTCACCTCCTGACTCCCCAAAGCCTGTCCACCATCTACAAGGCACAAGTCAGGAGTGTGATGGAATACTCTCCACTTGCCTGGATGGGTGCAGCTCCAACAACACTCAAGAAGCTCAACACCCTCCAGGACAAAGCAGCCCGCTTGATTGGCACCCCATCTACAAACATTCACTCCCTTCACCACCGACGCACAGTGGCAGCAGTGTGTACCATCTACAAGATGTACTGCAGTAATGCACCAAGGCTCCTTCAACAGCACCTTCCAAACTTGCGACTTTTACCGACTAGAAGGACAGGGCAGCAAATACATGGGAAAACCACCACCTGCAAGTTCCCCTCCAAGTCACACACCATCCTGACTTGGAACTATATCGCCATTCCTTCACTGTCGCTGGGTCAAAATCCTGGAACTCCCTTCCTAACAGCACTGTGGGTGTACCTACCCCAAATGGACAGCAGCGGTTCAAGAAGGCAGCTCACCACCACCTTCTCAAAGGCAATTAGGGATGGGCAATAAATGCTGGCCTGGCCAGCGACGCCCACATCCCATGAATGAATAAAAAAAAAGGCACATTGAGCACTGGGCTGCACACTACTATCATTTACATTGCAGGCAGTTTGTGTGCTGCCTGCACTGCAGCGAACAGGCATGGGTTAGGCGCGGTCCCTGCGTCCGTTTTCAGACCTTATCCAATTTTTCCCTCGTTGGTTTGGATGCTTAGCTTCCATTGTCCTGCCAATAGACTCCTGCAAAATAAACACCACAAACTTCATCCCTTGACAGTGATTGTAACACAAAGCTGTACTCAGTAATTTAAAGGCTGAAAATAATCTGCCGTAGTGAATAGTTTAGAAATATGATGTGATCTTTTGAGGCATTTTCTTCACTCTTTGTTTTTTTTATTATCAGAAATTTCAGGTAATGCCGTTATTTCTGACAAGCAATCTATCGATTGACTTAGCTGTTTCAGAAGCTAGATAGCTGACCTGTCCGCATTCTATCTCAGAGATTCATGGATTAGACTAGATTGACACAGAAACGTTGGATGAATACTGTCACTGAACTTGTAGCTCATACACAGGGACATTTGCAGTCTTTTAAAAATACCAGCTAAAATTGCTCATAGTAAAATCATGCAATTCTCTTATCTGTGAATGATACGGAACGATGCATCTTCAGTTAATCACAAAGACAGTAAACATTACTATTTGAGAAAATTAACCGAATAAACATACATGCTTTATAAATACAACCTAGAGCCTCAGGTTTGCATTTCCTAAAGGCCAAGGTTCCACCTGCAATACCACTTATTCAGGCTGATTTTAACTCTGCCCGTCTGGCAGGTGGGCAGTTAAAATGGCCCATATGACTTACCATGTTGATCCTGCCACCTTTGTGCAAGTCCCAATCTTAGCTCTTCAGAGCAGGCAAGGGGGAGGCCAATCAGAAGGTAGCGGGCTCCTTCTTTAAATATGATGCTTGAGCTCTGATGATGTCATTGGGGCCCAACTGCAATATTAACCAGGATCCATTGTGGCTTCCCTGCTAGGCCAACCTAGCAGGAAGAGGAGTTGGGCCAGAAGATGCCCAAAAATGTAAGTGGTTTTTCTTTTATACTTACTTTTCTTGTGGGGCCAGGAATTAAAATCTCCCGAGTCTCCTACTGCTCTGGTCAGACTGCTTACCGTCTACCTCAGGCCCCATTTGCATGATTTCCCTTTCCTTCCTAGTTAAAATCAAAGCTGCTGTGTTTCAAGGAGTTTTTCTGTTTCAAGGAGTTTTTCTGCTTTACTACATAAAAGACAACTAGATAAAATCAGAATACAGAAAAGGCAAGCATCATAATAAAGAAGATTAAATTTAGGACTTAGATATTGATCCAAAGATCACCATCCACCTTTCCCCAATTCTGGAGGGGGCTCCCAGGCTTGTCAATGTTGCTTTGTAATTGGGTGTGTGGATTGGTTAAAACAGTGATGCCAATTGACTCATGTTCCAGTTTCCTCTTTCAATTTCCTGTCTTACCTCTGCAGAAGCACTTGGCCTCAGATGGACATGCCCAACACTTAGCACCCTTTATGGCTGTAATCATAGAATCATTTGCCTAGTTGAAATGTCGAACTTACTTGGGAGGGCATGTATGTGCTCAAATACTGTCACTCCAAGACATGCTGCATTATATGTCAAATCATTTCCCTCTCTAAGCCATCAAAGATTAAATATTATAAGATGAAGCAGCACTTGTGTGCTAACAATGGTTGGATACAAATTGAATGAATAATCAATGTAATTCCAGGTTAGGCATCATAACACTGATTTTATATCATTTTCAGTGTAACTCTGTTCGCGATCTTCAGCGTGACGATTCTGCTGTCTTTAAAGTTCTGTCCCAGGTATTATTCAGTGTACACAGGTCACTCCTTGATTACCTACGTTGCTTTAGGATTTGGCCCTGCCAGTTACTAATGAATAAGTTCCGATGATGGCTGTTTTTTATTCAGCTTGGCATCTGATACATATACAAACCTATCATTATGCTTAAGAGTCTCCAGAGTAAAACTACTGAGAAATCCAGATGAGTAGAGCTTCCACTGTCTGATACAGAGTTTACACTCACTCGTCATTTACCTAAACCTAATCTTGATGCACATTGGTGAAAGTCAAAACTTCCAAGTTTGCTTAGAGGTGTTGCTAGTGTGTAACCAACTAAAACTACCCAGCTTATTACCACATAAAGTGCTGGAAATTCCAGCACTTTCTGTTTTTATTTCAGATTTCCAGCATCCGCAGTATTTTGCTTGTATTATTCGCACACAGCACTGATTATCTTCCTACAGTCATCCAGGTTAGACCAGTATGTTTGTTGGGACATTTGTCAAGATTTCATGGGAAGAATCCCAGCCCCAGTGATGGGTGAACTCCTCTTGGCCCCTCTAATGAGCTAAGCTGCCTTAGAGTATTACAGACCTGCTCAGTTCATGTACTGTTTACCAAGCTTGCCACCAAGTTTCAATTTTCCATCACCAGGCACATTATCTCAGAGCTCAACCCTGCCCCTCGCCGCCGGCCACTGAAGAAACACCGGTTACTGGTTAATTCCTTTGCTTTGCTTTACAAATGGAATCACTTCCAGCTTATTGTCATCTGCAGTAAGTGCAGACATTCGAAATGCTGCTTATACCCACAAGAAAAATATGTAATGTTGAGTGAGGATCAAGCATAACAGTGATGTCCCCAAAGGTTGAATAGCCTTCTGCTGCCTGGTCTCCCACTTGAAATAAAGCTGTTTGTGTGAGACCTGCCAGCATCCATAATGCGTAGCTTGGCATGAGTCATTGCTTTCAGAAAATCAGCAGAATAAAAATGGAGGAGGGGGAGATCACACAAACTCAAGATTTTATTGTCAAAAAACGATTTGAGAGGTTGACTCATAAAATCCCTGGGGAAATTCAATGTGTTCCTATCTCATGATAATTGTAATTCTCAAGGTTGATGTGCCACGTACTTTGGAAAGTTACAGAACAGCACTGTTTGATGAAATGGCTGTAATCGGCTGAGCACATTATTTGAGTTTCCTTAATTTATATTCAGAATTGAGAAAATGATGAATTGAAGATTACAAGGGTCTGTTTAACCAGTTATGTTTAAACTATGATGGCATTTTCATATCTATTCAGTGGTGTTTTTTCAATTCTAGGAATAATTTCATTTTATGTATTTGTGTTTTCCGTTCACTGAAGTTTCAATTTAAAGGTATAATTCAATCAATTTAAATTTCCTGTGTGTGGAAGAATAAACTTGATCTAAGCTATTGTTTTGAAAGCTGACGATAACTCTTAGACTGCTGGCAGGCCCAGGAAATTTTAGTCTTCCTGGGTAGTCTGCAATTTTTGAAGTGCTGCTGAAACAAATCCTCTGATAGTAATCCAGGCATTTAACTGCCAGTGGAACAATTACTGCAACGTTAACCCAAAATCTAAAATAGTTAGTGGATGAATTTCTCACTTGTTGCCCATAACTCTGGCGGAAGAGCCATGGAAATCCCAGAAAATGACACAAATGGAAGTTGTTTGATCAAAGTTACTGAAGATGAGTGGGGGAATCCCATGGAAATTCAACCCTTCATATTTTAAGTAACTAAATGCTCCTTTCCTGTCTTTCCTCTTCCTTATTTTCTCTCACACCTATTTCAATGAATTTTATTTTACTTCTATATAATACGACTGTCATGCAGACCCCCACCTGCCAAGAATGAGGCATATTAATTTTGTCATATGAACATTGATTTTAAACTGTTGCTGGAGTGAGCAAATGACTTGTTAAACAGATCAGCCATGGCTGGAAAAAACATTTACTAACTAACAGACAGTGCTTGTGGAGGCAAAGGAACATTCCCTGACACATTCAACCCACAATGGACTTTGATCACCTGACATTGAAGGTGAGGAAGCTCACATTCCAGGATGACTGCTAAGACGGCCAAATCCACAAACAGACGTGGTCAAACCAGCTAGTCACATGACTAACCTGCTGGCAACCTGAGTTTTTTTGAATTGTACAGACAGTTGGAGAGAGAGAGACTGTTTACTCCTGGACTGTAAAGACCCCTCCTGGCTGGCTTGCCACAACCTCTCCTGTCTGTTCCCATCTCTTACTCACACAACTCCAAATCCACTGAAGACGTGAACCTCGAGAGAAAAGTCTCCTACATTGAACAAGGTTTAAGAAGAATACTGGGTCCCAACAAAAAGCAAGATCTACCTACAATCAAGGATTCTACAGCGAGTTCAACGAACAGTAACCAAAACCATCCTCAGATATTGCCTCAAACTTTTCCACTTTATTTCTTCTGCTCTTTTCTGTCTCTATCTGCAAGTGTGTTTATCGTGTATGCATGTTAGCGTAGACTCATCGTGTATCTATAGCTGTTAACTGAATTAGAGTTTAAGTTTAATAAAATTCAACCTTTTTTCTTTAAACCTAAGAAAACTTGCTTGGCTGGTTTCTTTGCCATATAATTTGAAAGCAGTGAACAAGGGTTCACTAAGGGGGAGCTAAAAACAAAACAGTGTTTAAAATTAAGTCCTGTTATGGTAAGACCAGGTGAAGGCTGAGAGGGAACCCTAGACCACTTTCTCAACTGGTCGTAACACCGACCTAATCTAAGTACTTTTCTGAAATAATTTATAAACCTCCTGCTTATCTTTAAAAGACTGTCTCTCGTGATTACGTGGGTGGAAGCAATGTCACGAACTATAGGGGCTTCTGAAAGGCTCAGTCATGCCTCACACATTAAAGCATAATATTTGAAATATAACTCTTGATGGAATAGTGCAGATTAAAAATTACCGGTTAGTTGTGGCTGAAACAGAGTTATATTGTCTTGGTTTTAAGAACAAAACACAATTTGCAGAGCTGTCAGGAGAAATTTCACCCCCACAGAGACTGTGTAAAGATTTGTAGTCTACTTGAAAAACAACTCCAGAGACTGCCTGTAGCATGCCGGATCCTTTATTCAAAATGTCAACTTCCTCTCTGAGTATATGGGCCTCAAAGATTCTAATGTTGATTAATGGATTCGGCCTGCGTGGAAATTAGTAGACCATAAATTGGGGTGGTACCTGGTTATGTCAGTTTCAGTGATGCTCTGGGATTTCCTACAGAGATGGTTGTGGGCAGCGCTTGCATATGTTCCCTTGCAGCTTGATGTCAGAAATGGAGGTGGGGCTGGCGGGATGATTTTCTCACTAGTTCTGTCTCAAATACCCCCAATTTCAAAGAGTGGAGCTGCTCTACCCCGGAACAATTTCAGGCTAGTTTGGACCCATTCACAGCAGTTTCTTGCAATGGGTTAGAGGCCTTCTAGTAAAGGCCCAATTTTTATTATTTAGTGACTTCTTCAGTTGGTCCTGCCAGCTCTGCCCTCAAGCAGCTGCACAGCGCTTCATTTGCCAGCCCTGTGACCCCTTGTCCCACCTACAACTAAGTAGGTATGCCAACTGTGATGAGGTTGGTACAAGCACCTCACAACATTTCCTACATTATCAGAGTGACTACGCTTCAAAAGTACTTAATTGGCTGTAAAGCATTTGGGACCTCCTGTGGTCATGAAAGGGGCTAATATAAATGCAAATCTTCCTTTTTTCTCTTTTTCTATGTTAATTGCCTCATTGCCAGATTCAACAGCAACAACTTTTATTTCTTCAGCACCTTTAACATAAAAAGTCCCAAGGTGCTTCACAGAAGCATTATTAAAATATATGACACCGAGTCACATAAGGCGACATTATGTGAGATAACCCAAGGCTTGGTTAAAAGTTTTAAGGAGTGTATTTAAGGAGGAAGGTGTGGTGGAGAGGTGTAGGGACAGAATTTCAAAGCTTAGGGCCTAGACAACTGAAGGCGCGGCCACCAATGGTGGAGTGCTTAAAATCAGGGATGCTCAAGAGGCCAGAATTAGAGGAGCATAGATATCTCGAAGGGTCGTGGGGCTGGAGGAGATTACAGAGATAGGAAGGGTTGAGGCCATGAAGGGATTTGAAAACAAGAAACAGAATTTTAAAATCAATATATTGCTTGACTGGGAGTCAAAGACCACAAGCGTGATAGGTCAATGGGACTTGGTGTAAGTTAAGACACGGGCAGCAGAGTTTGGATGACCTCAAGTTTACGGAGGGTAGAATTTGGGAGACCAGCCAGCAGTGCATTGGAATAGTCAAGTCGAGAGGTAACAAATGTATGAATGAGGGTTTCAGCAGCAGATGAGCTGAGACAGGGGCAACGTCTGGCAATGTTACGGAGGTTGAAATAGATGACCTTAGTGCGAATATGAGGTCGGAAGCTCATTTCGGGATCAAATATGACACCAAGATTGTGAACAGACTGATTTAATCTCAGAATGTTGCCTGGGAGAGGGATGGAGTGGGTAGCTAGGAAACAGAGGTTGGAGCGGGAGCCAAAAACAATGGCTTCAGTCTTTCCAATATTTAATTGAATTTCTGCTCATCTAGTACTGGATGTCAGATAAGCAGTCTGATAATTTAACAACAATGGAGGAGGCGAGAGAGGTGTTGGTGAGGCAGAGCTGGGTGTTATCAGCATACACGTGAAAACTGACACTGTGCTTTCAGATGATGCCACTGAGTTGCAGAATGTAGATAAGAAATAGGAGGGGGCTAAGGATTCATCTTTGAAGGACACTAGAGGTAACAGTGTGGGAGCGGAAAGTGAAGCCATTGTAAGCGATACTCTGGCTATGACTTGATAGATAAGAATGGAATGAGGTGAGACCCAGCTGGATGACAGTGGGAGGCATTGGAGGAGGATGGTGTGTTCAGCTGTGTCAAAGGCTGCAGGCAGGTTGAGAAAGATGATGAGGGAAAATTTACCTTTGTCACAGTCACATAGGATGTCATTTGTGACTTTGATAAGAGCCGTTTCAGTACTGTGGCAGGGGTGGAAACCTGATTGGAGGGATTCAAACATGGAGTTCTGGGAAAGATGGGCATGGATTTGGGAGGTGAAAACATGTTCAAGGATTTTGGAGAGGAAAGAGAGGTTGGAGATGTGGAGGTAGTTTGCAAGGACGGTGAGGTAAAGGGTTGTTTTTTTTTGAGGAGGGGGTGATTTGGAGGCGAGAGGGACAACACCTGAAGACTGTTAACAATATTGGCTAACATGGGGACCAGGAGGGGAAGTTGTGGGGCTCAGCAGTTTAGTGAGAATAGGGTTAAGGGAGCAGGAGGTGGTTCTCATGGGCAAGTTGAGTTCAGAGAGGGCATGTGGCGAGATAGGGGAGAAAGATGCGAGTTCAGGACTAGGGCTACAGGGAACTTTAGAGGAAGTCTGACTTGGTGAGCTGGTGGAAGGGAACAATGTGATAGAGGCAGCTGATCAGATGTTCTTGATCTTAGTGACAAAGAAGTCCATGAGCTCCTCGAATTATTGTTGGAGGTGAGGATGGAGGAGACAGGGGAGAGGGGATTAAGAAGATGGTTTGCAGTAGAGAAAAAAAGCTGTGTGGAATTTTTACATTCCAGGATGATCCTGGAATAGTGAACAGTTTTAGCAGGTGAGAGCAGTACCCGATAGTGTTTTATGTGATCCACCCAGATCTGGCGACGGATATCCCTAAACTCGTTGTCTGCCATATCCTTTCATTTCTGCATCCTTTTGACTTAAGGGAGCACAAAAATCATCAGAGCATTGGAAGTCTCTACCATTGTTAAGATGGCAGCACAGGATTTCTGGCCTATGATGTTTATATGCCTATCCTTATCATAACCACTAAATTGCTTTATATAACCTTCCCCATTACAACCATCTGACCTATCAAGCATCCAAATGATGTATTCAGTAATCCTATAAGATATACAGGGTCGTGGGCACCTCTTTTGAGAGTCCAGATTACTGGGTCCTGCAGGAGATTGGAGAAGATTGTCTTCATTATTACTTTTGTGAGGTGTTCATAGGAATCATGCAGTCACCTTGAGTTTAGGGTTGGTCATCACAGGTTATCAAGGGCTGAGGCCAACTGATGATGTACAGGGTGGTGTAATCTTTTAATATGTTTTAATATGGTCTCTATAATGCACATTTACTGCTCCATAAAGTGTGTTTGTTTTCATTTGTTGTTTGACAGTGTGCAATGAAAAAGAGCTGAGGAACCTGGCTTCCAGACTGAAAGATTGGTTTGGGGCTCTACATGCTGATGCCAACCAGGACATAAGACTTAAATCGATCAAGCAATCAGAGCAGACCAGTAAGTAAGCCTCTTTACAGGAGCTACTACCAGCTAAGAGTAACATGCTAACAAAGGAAAACAGATGCTGTTCAATAGTTTCATAGCCGATCAAAAATATTGTTACATTTATAAGAAGTTTCAGCAGTTTGTCCTTAGAATCATAGATTCCACCAGCTTTTGTGCTATATCAGCAGAAGAGTTTCCCGCAAAAGAGGTTTACGATGCATTCATACTCCAAGTTTAGTGTTGCTGCAAAGTTTTTGGCTTTCTGCAGTGTAGATCGGCTATGATGGTGCATTTTGACTCCAAAGTTAAATGAAATAAGACTCTCTCTTCCAGGCCCACTAGATTCAAGCTGCATTGACACTATAATTACAGGATATAGGTGAAGCAAAACCTTTTAACAACAAAGTTAAACTTGAAAGCTATATGCACCCTGCTGTTAATTTCTCCAGTGACCCCACATTTCTGTAGCTCATACTATTATCAATTCTGTCCAGAATCATAAGTTTTTTTAATGAATTTTGGCAGAAGGAGTGATGTTACGAACAGAGGCAGAAATAGAGATATGAAAACTATAATAGAGATTAAATACAACCCAGACTATTTGAATGAAAGTCTTCAATCTCCGCTGGTTGCATTCTATATGAAATACGCTTGGGTGGTGTCAACCCGGTTTCAAATGGACCTATGGCACAACTGGTATTAAACTGGCAGTCTCACTTAGAAAGGATTGCTAGGATTGGAATAGAATGTTCCCTCCAAAGCCACCAGCCGTCCATGGCTCCGCTTTAAAGACGTCTGCAAACGCGACATGAAGTCCTGTGACATTGATCACAAGTCGTGGGAGTCAGTTGCCAGCGATCGCCAGAGCTGGCGGGCAACCATAAAGGCGGGGCCAAAGCGTGGCGAGTCGAAGAGATTTAGCAGTTGGCAGGAAAAAAGACAGAAGCGCAAGGAGAGAGCCAACTGTGTAACAGCCCCGACAACCAATTTTATCTGCAGCACCTGTGGAAGAGACTGTCACTCTAGAATTGGCCTTTATAGCCACTCCAGGAGCTGCTGCACAAATCACTGACCACCTCCAGGCGCTTACCCATTGTCTCTCGAGACAAGGAGGCCAAAGAAGAAAAAAAGAAGTTTAAGGCACATTGCTTGAATACATCAGTACTGAGTTCCTGCCAGTACTACACCTGACCTGTGAGTGTCCCTTGCTGATGAAACATAACACTGCTCCATTCCCCATCTTGACATCCATCACAATTCTGAACACAAAAGTTACCAAAAATAAATTTTAACTTTGTCTTCACAACACCTGTAAAATGTCACATTAGATTATCTAGGGGTGGTTTTACCCTTGAGCAAAAACCGGATAGCTGGCAGGCAAAATGTACCAGCCAGGTGCCCAGCCATCCCACCAGGAGGTGTGGTCCATTCTGAGGACCAGCCTCAATAATATTGGGAATACTCAGGTGGTCAGGCAGAATTCGTGGAGAGAGAAAAAGAGTTAATGTTTCAGGTCAATGACCGTTCGTCACTTCTCTATTTCTCTCTACACAGATGCTGCTAGACCTGCTGAGTAATTCCAGCATTTTCTGTTTTTATTTCAGAACTCCAGCATCCACAGTACTTTGCTTTTGTCTGAATAGTATTGGGCCGGTGGGCTGTGGCTGGAAATCAGTGGCTCTGGCGAAGGTCATAGGCTCCAGGCCAGAGAAATGTAGGTTCATGCGGTGGGGGGCGGTCAGGGGGATGTGGGAAAGGGCTCCATTCTGAAGAAAGGGAGGGAGATGGAGTGGCAGCAGCCGAAGCTGGGTATGTGTAGCCTAAGGGAAGATACCTGCTCTTCGTGGTTCCACAAAATGAAGAGGAACTCACCTTCAAGATCCCCTTTGGCTTGGCCGCCACCTGATGCTGATCGAATGTATTCAGGACATACACTCCGCACACCTCCACCCAGAACTGTCAGTTGGTTCCACGTACATCAAAGGACTCTGATTACCATTTTAGCACCTGACTTGGGGCTGCTCCAGCCACTGAGCAGTGGACCCAGGGAAACATTGCCATGGTCACACCGGAAGTGGCTCTAGTATAAGGGTCTGAAAGGGTTAATGTTTGAGACAGTGAGAGTAACCCCTCCCACTGTAGTGATGATGTAATAGTCACATGGATAATAGTTTTGGAAGAAGCTGGAAGCGTCGGTGCTAGCTGGACATAATTAATGACAGCATAAATAGTTAAGTATATAAAATAAACAAGTTACAATTTAGCCTTACAAAGACTCCGAGACATCTGTAAACAATGCTCGAACTACGCTAACAACGATATACAATATGGTGGCAGTAGTGAAAACATGCAGAAATTATTGAAAGACCTCATCTCATACAGCAGCGCCAAGACGAGATCTCGAATGGAGACTGTGACGAGCTGCAGAGCTGCTCCATAGCTGAAGGAAGACACTGGCAGTCGGTGAGTCAGCCATGCAGGCATTCAGGCTGCACCACAGAAGCATGGTGGTCTGCAAGCAGAAACAATGTCCAGCGATCAGGCTGCGAGTCACAGTACCGAGCAATGGTCGAGATCAGGTTAAAAACATTTTGGAAAGGGCACATTTATTGTTTAATGGCACACTGGGCAGGTGAGACAGGAAAAAAAAGTCGATCCCTTGCGAGGCTGAGTCCAGACTCAGCGGGCATTACTCAAGCAGACCGCAGAGAAAAAGCACAGGAGCACCCAAAAAGAGTAGGAAACCTCAGAAAAGCGCGGCAACTCCCAAAAAGAGCGGGAAACCTCCAAAAAGAGTGGGAACACCTCCATTAAAGCAAAGAAGACTTTCTTAATAGAAAGAAAAATCCTAAAGAGTTAGGAAAAAATGGATTTGAAATATATGGTGCCTGCAAGCTTCCAGAATACGGAAGGACCCGATCAGGTGCAGAATTGGTCAATGTCAAGAAGAAGATTTCTAAGATTTAGAATAGCTTCTCAGCTACACACAAAATCAGAGGCTGAGCAAGTTAATACTCTTCTATACTCCATGGGTGCAGGTTCGGATGATATAATCTTAAGGCGAGGTATAAATGAGGCTTCAGATAAGTTTGATCATGTGTTACAAGTATTCAACAAATACTTTTATTTAAGAAGTAATATGCTACAAAGAACAAAAATTAATAGGAATCCAGAAGCTGGGCGAATCGGTGGACGCTGATGCATTTATCAAGAGCAACTATTGACCATCCTACACAACAGGATGTTAACTTCATTGAAGAGATAGAGTCATATTCAAAGTATGCAGTGTCACAATAGCTGGCAAGTACACAGAAACTTCAAGAAATTCGTCATGCTCAAAGGCGGGATGAGGAATGCATTTGGATATGCCAGTATTGTACGCAAGGTTGCTACAGGAACGTCCTAGTTGGAAAGTGATGATAATTTTTTTCTAATTCAGGAGAGACTTCACAATCGTAGATGATTTTCTGGTGTATAATGGCAGACTGGTCATTCGAATTTCTCTTCGATCAGATATCTTGGCAAGAATACATAAAGGCCACATGGGAATCACAAAATGCAGAGCATGGGCTCAATCATCTGTTTGGTGGCTCGGAATATCCGAAGACATTGAAAGCATGGTCCTGAATTGCCAGGTATGCGCAGTACATAGACCAGACCAGAGGAAACCTCTGATAACTACACAATTTCCACCAGACCATGGGACTGTCTAGGAGTGGATTTATTTATGTATAATGGAAAATCTTACATGTTAGTGATTGATTATTATTCAAGATGGATTGAAGTGAAAAGGTTGTACTCAACAACTACAGAATCTGTCATTCAAAGTTTACAGGGGATCTTTGCAACGCATGGTGTTCCTGACAAGGTTGTGTCAGATAACAGACCACAGTTTACAAATTAATACTTCACAGAATTTGCGAGGAAGTGGGGATTTAAACAGCTCACAGGTTCCCCTCATTGACCTCAATCTAATGAAGAAGTCGAAAGAGGAGTCAGAAGGTTATAAGCAAGTAAAGCGGGGGTGGGGCAAGAGATAACAAAGGAGAGGGTGTATATTGCTTATAACCTTTTACATTTCTAATATTTGCTAGTTCTGAAGAAGGGTCACTGACCTGAAACATTAACTCTGCTTCTCTTTCCACAGATGCTGCCAGACCTGCTGAGTATTTCCAGTATTTCTTGTTTTGCTTTCAGATTTCCAGCATCTGCAGTATTTTGCTTTAACTTAATCTAGCAGGTAGGACTTAAATTGAACTAAGTGTAGGGTAATGAATATTCATGGTATGGAAATGAATGCAAAGCTGAAATCCGCCACCATTTGTGGGGAACCATGGAACGCCGCAAACACGCCGTTGACTTAATTGCGAAGAAAATTCCTGCCATCAGAAATCCGAAAAAGCAACTCACGCCTGATTAAATCATCCCGCACGCCACCAAAGCCGCTCCTGCAGGGCCATAAAATTCCCCCTTCGTCTCGCTGTAATAACCCTTGAAAAAGTTACACCTTGTTGAATGAGGTGTGACTGGTTTGTAACTGCGTACTAAGTTCATAATTTTTTTTTTATTCATTCATGGGATGTGGGTGTCATTGGCCAGGCCAGCATTTATTGCCCATCCCTAATTGCCCTTGAGAAGGTGGTGGTGAGCTGCCTTCTTGAACCGCTGCAGTCCATTTGGGGTAGGTATACCCACAGTGCTGTTAGGAAGGGAGTTCCAGGATTTTGACCCAGCGACAGTGAAGGAACGGCGATATAGTTCCAAGTCAGGATGGTTTGTGACTTGGAGGGGAACATGCAGGTGGTGGTGTTCCCATGTATTTGCTGCTCTTGTCCTTCTAGTTGGTAGAGTTAGCGGGTTTGGAAGGTGCTGTCTAAGGAGCCTTGGCGCATTGCTGCAGTGCATCTTGTAGATGGTACACACTGCTGCCACTGTGCGTCGGTGGTGGAGGGAGTGAATGTTTGTGGATGGGGTGCCAATCAGCGGGCTGCTTTGTCCTGGATGGTGTCGAGCTTCTTGAGTGTTGTTGCATTTTTGCTAAACATCTTCACTAGCCCTTAAAACCTAATTTTATATTTGTGAAATGTGATATTTTTCCATTATGATACAAAAATTCCACATTTTAAAAGAAAATTAAACTCTGTTTATGGTATTTTACCATCTATCTTAATCCAATCACAATCATTTATTTTGTAGTTGCAGCAAGTGGCATGTTTCAGTGAGGTGGTCCTTCCTGAAGAACAGACATCTGATATAGGAGAAATGCTCACTGAACACCCCATGCAGATATGGCCTCCTGCTGAGTGTCCTTCTCCCCTCCCCCTCTTCCTCCCTCTTCTAACAGCTTACTCTGCTGTACGTGGCCTCTGCTTATTCTCCCAGACATTCTGTATTCCAAGAAGAATGCCAACTACTGAACCCATGTCTGGGATCAACTGGTTTGTGCAGCAACCTTGAAGTCAGGACCAACTCCTTCAGCACCTGCCAAACCACTCCCTGTAGGCTCTGGCAACTTTAAAGAACTGTAGAAAGCACCAAACACTTGTACAATTGCAGCAACAGCCAGTAAAACTCAATCAGCAACTTATCTGAAACCATTTGATGGTCCCTTAAATAGCGCTGATTGGGGTCCTTCCTGCTGCTGAATGACTGTTCAGCTGTGCATGATTAAGAGACCGTGTTAGCTGGAGCATCGAACTCCGAAATAACAGTGCTGGCATCAAATCTGTCACATACCGATTGACGTTATGATCTGCCTACTTAGTGTACTTCCAGCGGAAGTACACTGTGGGCAGGCTAAAGCCCTCACCAAATGGCATCCAACATGACACTCACCAAAAGTGTGTATGGGCACCGTGGATGTCATTTTGAACCTCTAAGGCCACCCGTAATGCTGAAAAAATAGGCACTGCTTGGGAAGCTCATATAGAAAGTGAAAAAGAACGTGTGTAACCATGGTGTCAGTTAAAATTGATTTCTATTATGTGCAGTCCTGTTGTGTGCAAAGTTTGTCGGAATGAATGAATAAGATGAACAATAAAAATGATGTTTTGGTGGGACCAAGCTACCAAGCTCACCAGTTTCATCTATGCCTTCTGGGCCAAATATTTAGGAGATACTTTTTCCAAATCAAGTAAACGTGTCTAAAGTTAGATGGTTCAATGCCTGTGCATGTCCTTTCCTGAAGATGCTTTACAGAAGCAGATGTTTTAGCCATAATCTTCCAAAGCTCTCTGGATTCAGGTATTGTCCCTTGTGATTTGAAAATTGCAAATGTAATTCCATTATTTAATAAAAGTGAGAGAAAGAAACCAGGAAATTATTGACCTGTTAGTCTAACATCTGGTGTGAAAAGTTATTGGGATCTATAATTAATGACAGAGTGACTGAGCATTTAGAGAAATTTGAGCTGATTAGAGAGAGCTCACATGAATTTGTAAAGGGTAGGTCATGTCTAATGAACCTAATTGAAATTTTTGAGGAAGAACTAAAGTAGTAGAATGTCTATGGATATAGTTTATATGGACTCCCAGAAGGCATTCTATCAGGCTCCACACAAGAGACTGTTAGCTAAAATTAAAACTCATGGAATTGAAGGCTTGGTTAGGAGATTAGTTAGGTGGCAGAAAAGAGTAGGGATAATGGACATGTACTCGTATTGGAAAGAAGTGACTAGTGGTGTCCAACAAGGATCAGTGCTGGGGCCTCAACTATTCACTATATTTATTCATTACTTAGATAACGCCACAGAGAGTGATATATTTAAGTTTACTAAGGACACAAAGATTGGTGGCATATCAATTGATCTAATTGGGAGCATAAAATTGTAAAGAGACATTGATAGATTAAATAAGTGAGGAAAACTGGGCAGATAGATTTTAATGCAGGTGAATTTGAGGTCACCCATTTTGGATCAAAAAAGGATCAATCTGAGAATTTTTTAAATGGTGAGAAATTAGGAACTGAGGAGGTCCAAAGATGTTTAAGGGGTCGATGTGCACAGATCACCAAAATGTAGTAGCCATATACAAAAATAATTTAAAAGGCTAATAGAATGTTGGCCTTTATAACTCGAGAGTTACAATATAAAGGAGAAGTTTTGCTAAGCTATAGAAAACCCTGGTTAGACCACATCTGGAGTATTCTGTAACGTCCTAGGCACCACACCATAGAAAGGATATATTGATCTGGGAAAACAGTGCAGCATAGTTTCACCAGAATGCTACCAGGGCTTTAAACGTTCGATTACGAGGAGAGATTTCATAAGCTAGACTCGTATTTCCTGGAATATAGAAGGTTATGGTGTGATTTAATTGATTTTTTTAGGACAAGGGTAATGAGGAATAGGCAATAAATGCTGGCCTTGCCACGGATGCTCACATCCCAAGAACAAATAAAAAAAAAAGGATTTTGAAAGGAATTGATGGGGAAGATAGAAACCTTTTCTGCTGATCGGGGTGTATAGGACAAGGGGACAGAACCTTAAAATCAGAACCAGGTCATTCAGGACAGAGATAAGGAAACACTTCTTTGTACAAAGGGTGGTAGAAGTGTGGAACTCTCTCCTACAGATACCAGTAGATGATAGCTCAATTAATAATTTTTAATCTGAGATCGATTAGATTTTTGCCTGTCAAGGGTATAAAAGGATATGGAGCCGAGGCAGATGTTAGAGTTAAAATACAGATCAACCAAGATTTTATTGAATGGCAGAACAGATTCAAGAAGGCTGAATGGCCTATTCCTGTTCCCATTTCATAGCACTTTCACAACAATCATAAAATCAGCTTAGGCAATCTTTTTGGAATGTATTTACTACACTTCTTTACAACTTAATTTTAATTTATTATAATCAACCGTGTGATGTCCTAATGTGGGTTTTTATATGCTGTAATATGAAAAAAAATTGGTAGTTGTATGAAGAATTATTTACTTTAGTTGCAGAATAGCTTGAATGTCATACAATTCCTTAAAATACTCTGGGATGATCTTCAGAACGATATTGATAATTCTGGGGGAACAAATTAGGAAAATTTGCAATAATTTTGCGTTTTATTATTGCATCACGGAAATGGCAGTGACATTTCTTAATATGAACTGCTAAGAGGCAATTAATTATATATTAAACGCTATAATATTCCTGTTGTAGACTATGTACAGCCTATTGTGATCAACCTCGCAAAGAAATAATTACAGGATTTCTTAAGGTTGTAGCCGAATCACATCATCTTGATGTTTCACAAACCTGTGTTTAAAACCCCGTTAAAACACTCAAAGCAAACTTTGTTCAGTGCCAGTGTCTCTTTAACATGTGTTATACTAATCTGTAAACTCAAAGAAGCATGTTAATAATGTCAATTTCCCAGTTATTCCATATTGGATCATTTTAATAAACCCTAATCAACTGGGAAATATGTGATTAGTTTAGGAGTTAAAGGATCAGCAGATAAAAACTTGATGAATTTTATAGTCGTCTAAGAACAAATTAAATTAAAGAACTTATCATTACAGAATTACTGTTTGCTTAGATGACAGCTGTTGTATACTACATTTTTCAGTTAATGCCTTATCTGACTGTGCAATGCAGATATGCAAATATTTGGTTAATTTATGATTGAAAACTGCTGTGAGCATAGGCACTGGCTGGGATCCTAATTTATCTTGTACATCAGTGCTTTTATACTCAGTTGTAGCAAGGTGAAATATTTTGGAATATTGTTTATGTTGGCCCTGAATTCAGACTTTAAATAACATTTTAAACACTTACCAGTTCTCTCACAAAACTGATTTAGTCATCTTTTATAGGGTTTGACACCAGCATTCTACCGATCTGCAAGGATTCTTTGGGCTGGATATTTAACAAGCTGGACATGAACTATGATCTTTTGCTGGACCAGTCAGAGTTGGGCACCATTTATCTTGATAAGTATGAACAGTGTATTAAGCCACTTTTCAACTCCTGTGACACATTTAAAGATGGAAAGCTTTCAAACAATGAGTGGTGCTACTGTTTCCAGAGGCAGGGAGGTAAGTTTTTAAAGAGAACTCAAAGGAATCGCATATTCAAGTTAAACAAATTTATACCTGGCAATGTATTTCCCTTTCTTTTAGAATTGCAAAGGGATAGTAGGCTTTAAAAAAAAATCTGACTTGTTATGGAACAGGCATAATAGCAGCTAGTGTTTATTGTATAAGCAAACAATGATGGGTGCCTGCATGGCTAATCCAACTATTTTTGGGCACATGGACGACACAAGAATACTTGCTAAGCGGGATAGGTAGCATTTCTCTGCAGTGAATGCAGCATTGTGCAAAAATGCATGGTTTGCTGCATTTGTAACTTCAGTCAATTGGTTACCCTATCTAGTTTCTCAATCTGCATTCATAGGTGCTGCTTCATGTGGAGTGGGCTACCTTATCTCCAAATAGCAGAGCCTGCCTAACAGTGCATGATACAGAGAAATCAGTATTCTGAAAGGTTACAAGAGGGCATGGCAATCATACTTGGAGGAGAGAAAAAGCTTAAAGATACCTGAGGAGGCCAGCAAAAGAGAACTCAGAGATACAGCCATGGGGTGTATGTAAAGACATCAGAGGGCACCAGTAAGGCAGCAGGAGATGAAATGAGGAGAATAAGATCTAATGCAAAAAGGGGATCGCAAGCCAATGGCTTGGTAAAGAGAGGCTCAGGTGCATTGATACAATGAGACTGGAAAGGTATTGAGATACAACAGTTTGTTAAGTGTCTTATGTCTGGTGCCTTGTGTCATGCAAATGATCCATTCACCAGAACCTGTTGTTGAATTATTGTTGCCTCTAAAATATAGTTCTGCCAGTCAGGTCCAATAATCTTTTCGACACTTACAACTGTTATTCTCAGAGAACTCCTGGCATGATCACTCAGTCTCCAGTTTATTGCTTTTCATTGTGCTTATTGTAATATTTATCTTTTCAAACAATTAACAAGGGGCAGAATTTTAAGGCCCGCCAAGGTCAGGAACGGAGGTGGACAGGGCCCAAAAGTACCGGTGCCAGCTGTCATGGCAGTTTTCTGGCCCTGTTCCCATTGCTGGCCATTTTTGCTGAGGTAGGTTTGCGGCTTGGCAGGGCTACTCGCCCCCACGAGGCGGGTAGCCACTTAGGCTCATTGAGCTTTGTTAAGCACTGTCAAAGGGAGCTGAGTGGAACTTGCAGGCGGCCTTCAGTTTCCCGATGCGACAGGAGGCAGGTCAATTGTCTGGAGGTGGGCAAGCAGCGGCTGGCTGGGCAGGCCACTGCTCCAGGTAGGACTACAGGCCCTACCGGAAGGCCTACAGGCCCTCCCTGCCAGCCTGGGTATGGGTACTGCCAAAGGCCACCCTGTAGAGAGATTCTCACACCACCATCACAGTGGTGGCCTGGCTGCTTTTTCTGCATTTTATTTAAATTTTTTTTAAAGTTGGTGAGAGTGCACCGCCAAGGTCAGGAATGGAAGTGGACCGGGCCCAAAAATATGTTGAAGCACCCTCTCAGTTACGTGCTTTACTGCAGCCTGCTGCTCCTCTCAAGGTGGAAGGCCTCTGACCGTCCCTCCAGCTTTGAGAGTCCACCTGCCACCCTTAATTGGACAGGGACGCTGTCTCCATCCCAATTAAAAGGGTACCTTCGTGAAAATCCCAAAGAGTAACTGTTTTTCCTCCGGGCCGGGTTCGGGACCTAGAAACAGTCCCGCCCACTGTTTTCCATCCCCAACATGAAAATTCAGCCCTAGGCTTCAGACCATTGACCAAGAAAACTTAGTTTCCATGGTAGTCTGAATGAACATCTAAATTTGAATTGGACATTTTGAACTTGTCAGCCTATCCCACCATTTTTCCCACAGATCTAGGGTGGCTGTGGCTTGAAACATGCATATATCTGCACACGTACACACCCACCGCTCTCCATTTTCTGGGGCCAATCTCAATGATGTCAAAGGCACCCAGCAAAATGTTACAAGGCACACGCGACTGACATTCCACCATATTTCCTGCCTTTTGTACTGTTCCAGTGCTGGATGACCTATTAGGTCCAGCATTGTGATGTCATTGGAGGGGACTCAGGCCCTGTGCAAAAGATCCTTCCCGAACCATGTTCTAACAAAACATCTGTGCCCAAGGCATCATCCCACCTCTACTTCCTGGATGCTGACACACTCCCTCCACATCACCAACAAGCATCCCTTGATGAAAAGAAACTCGAGGATATAGCTAATTTCTGAAGTCACTAAAATTAGGTACAGCAGTGTGTTCAGGAGAAAGATGAAATAATGTTTCAGCAGCTTAGCAGAGCTTATCTAGAACCATATAGAAAATGTCAGAGTGAGAATGGGCGGGAAAGACTGTGGTATGTGGAAGTCAGGGGCCTGAATTTTATTTGGGCGCCACGGTGCGCAGCAGCGCCCTTTGAACACAGTGGCATGCCCGCATTCAGCGGCTGTCGCCGAGCCCCCATGACATTACACGCGGAGGCTCATTTAAATAGAGGGGGCAGCCACTGCCAGCCCAGCAACAGCGCCCAGCATTTTTAAAAGGGTTGAAGCCCTTCAGTACAATTTTAATATTTGATGTTGTAGCAGTAAAAGATTTTGTGATGGAGGCCCTTCCCCAACCCCCACCATGGGCATGTAAGTGGCGCTTAATGTCAGCAAAAACTTTATTCTCTTCCTGAACTTCACCACCCCCCACCCCCCCAACCTTCTAACATTTGGCCTCTAACCCCTTCCCACTATTCACACTATCAATGACATTTGCTTTCCCTGCTCCTCCACCCCTCCCGCCCTGAAAATTTTATTCCTCCCCCCTCCCCACCAGGTTCTCGCCTCGGATCTCCATGCGGAGTTCCGAAGGCGGGAGGAGCACAAACGGTGGCCGTAATACCGGCGTGGGACGGCTACCGCCTGCAGGTAAGTTTATTTACATATGATTAATGTTACTTTGCATATGCTGATGAAGGGCCCGCCACCAGGCAGCAGGGGGGTCGCAACGAGGTCCCCCTGCCACTGGTAATATGTGGCAGGCCCTTCTCGACGTTGCAGGCTGAGGTGGGCCTTTCCCTGCAGAATTTTACCGGCCCCCGTGCCGCGACCCATGGCATTGAGAGGCTAGTAAAATTCAGCCCAGGGTTATGTTTGCAGACAGAATGGAGATCACTAGAAAGGTGATCACCTGATCTGCATTTGATCTCCCCACTATAGAGGAGACCACAATGTAAGCAGTGAATTCAGTAAATTAGATTGGAAGAATCTGCTGTAAATTTCACTCACACAGTATTAGAGGCCCTGGACAGTGGTGTGGGACAAGGTGAGTGGGCAAGTACTGCAACTGCCACGGTTGCATGTGAAAATGCCTCCGTTTAGTTGCAGGTGGTGTGCATGGCTGAAGATGACCAGCAAATGGTGAGAGCAGTGGGATGGAAGGTGAGGGGAAGAGATCCTATTATTGTGAGAGAAGAGGTGACAGCCAAAGCCCAAGAAAGTTAAGGGCCCTATCAGCCCCTGCAGACAGGAACCGTTGGCTAAATGAAAAGGAAAAAAGCTGTGGCAAAGAAATTGGTGTCTTCAGAAAAGATGCAATGAAGGCATAAAAACTGGGAAAAAGGGATAGATACCTGGAACTTACACAGGAGTTCTCAGGCGGGTGATTGGCAGGGCCCTGGTGCTTAAAGATAGTCAAGGTCTAATATATCGGCCTTGATGGTTTTAATTTTTGTTCGACAAATTTATTTTTGATTAATGAATTATTAAACACCACCTAATTGGACTTCTAACCATCATAACAATGAAAGTTCAACTGTCCATCATGAGAGAGCGGTTTGTGCAATCACTTCATAATGGACACTGACAGTTGATTTAAAATGTTCAGATTCAAACTGTACAGGAAGATAACTTTACTTCGAGTGATTTATGGCTTTATGCAAATTTTCAGGAAAGGTAACATCTGCCATTATAACATATCCATTGACCTTTCTTGAAGTATTGAAATTTGTCAAAAAATTTAATTTGTTTTTTTTAAGCAATCTAATTGAATGCTGTTCTCTGCTTTGTGTGAAAATGTGTAACTTCCTGAAACTCAAGTGTAAAATGAAATGCAGTAATGTTTATACATAGGTCAGTCATTGAAGATATCATTCCTGGCCTATTGGGACCTGCTATCTATTAAATTCTATTTTAGGTCTTCCATGTCAAGCTGAAATTAATAAGATCCAAAGGCAGAGCAGAGGGAAACATCTTTTAGGTAAGCATTGTAATGTGATGAATACTACATTGTATGATTTATTAGAGTTCAATGATGTGTGGTTTGAAAATCTATTTTAAAAATCTGGTTTATTACAATTTTTTAGGATGAGATATGCTGAAAGTGTTTTTGAAAGTGAAGCACATACACTATTAATTTCAAACTTTGTTATTATTCTGCCTTGTGTTTACTGTGTGAAATGAAGTGAACAAAAAGATTCAATACTGGAACAACCTAGTTATTGGAAATGAATATTTCATGATTATCCTGTTCACATCGCTGAACTTTTCTTTAACTTCATAATACCAGAGTGCAATACTTCTACATCTGTTCCAAATGTGAGAATGTGAACACGTTATATACATTTAAAAATTCTCCAGTTGCTTTGGAGATCACAACTGGTTCAGAGCACATATCTTCCTCTATATTTCTGGCTCTTCTCCCTCCCTCTGCTCTCTATGTGCTCTCATGCAAACATTCAGAGGCAGGTATGTTCACTCTTCAAGCAAGCAGGGAGGTATTGTCGGATGGACAATCAGGTAGTGGATTGGGTTTGATGTGCGAGCAGAATGATCAGCTGCAGGATAAGCAAAAACATCGGATACAAAGATTGAAAGGGCCATGACAGGAGGATATTAACTAAACATTCAATAAAGACCAAATCAAAGTAAGCATGATATACTGGTATGTAATTACAAATGTACAAGAAAATTATTGTGTATCTACATATACTTTAAATATGTGCCTCCACGCATATATATGAGCAAATTCAAATACATCCCCACAATGTATCAAATATAAATCTTAATATATCACTAAAATGATGCAAAATTATTCTTCTCAAAGTAACAGATGACACCTGCACTCACACTGCATCCACAGCAAATATTGAAGAAAAATATCAGGAACTCCTGGATATAAAAATGGAATTTTTGCCTGCTACACTTATCAAGGCACAGTTCATCATTCTGATGGTCTCTTACTCCCTTTAAAAAACTGGATGCTGTATTGAGATTTGTATTGGGATTCAGAAGATGAAAGATTCAGTTCCTCCTTAATTTGAAGTCTGAATTTAAAGTAGGCTGTTAGACTAGTGAGAGTGTCTTCACTAAACCACCTGAGATCTGCTTATGTGCAATATATAGATTAGATGTCTCTCCAACACATGACTTAGCAAAATGAATCATTTTTTGCAACAAAAAAAAATCATTGTGGCTCCAACCACAGATGGTGGCTATGAAGATATTTACACAGGGCTATTAACTATACATCTGCATTGGAGGTTCTCACTGCACATATTACATAAAATACAGAAATTACTTTAAAGAGTGAAACTTGTATTTTGCACATATGTAGCAACATTTTCTTCTGTGTTTAAGTCTGAGTTTGACCTAATTCATATGGCAATTTGCTGATCAGAGGCTGAGTTTTCACTCATTGATGTTTAAGCAGTTGGCCTTCTGGCTTGGGTGACTTATCCAACAAGCACTTGAGCCATCCAGACCAGTATCTCAGTCTGTGTTTAGTTCGCTGATCATAATTCTCTTAGCACCCAGGGTTATGGAGGGTACAATTACTTAGGTTTCCCACTTCGGATAGCTATGCACTGACCCTTGGACGTGTGTATATACGTGGATGTAAAGTGGGGACAGGATTGTGTTTGACTGCAATGTCTCATACGGCCAAAAAGCCTTCTGACATTTCCTACAAAGTTTCACATATGCATAATGGCAACAGAACATCATGGAACCATACCCCATAATGAGTCAACACTTTTAGGAAAGAAAGAAGGGGAGAAAACTGTGAATAAAGGTACTCATTAATAAATAAATCAACTCTAAATTGAAGCAGTACAAAACTGGTCCCCAATGTAAGACACCAACTGGTCCTTTGGTCTTCTCCTGACCAAACTGCTCTAGTCAATTACAATTCCTTGGCACAATAGTTGGCAAAATCTATTTCCTCAGATATTGTTTCTTAGATGAGGGGAGCGATGACACAGTAGCTAAATTTGCAGATGACACAAAGATAGGTAGGAAAGTATGTTGTGAAGAGGACGTAAGGAGGTTGCAGACCAATATAGATAGGTTAAATGAGCGGGCAAAAATCTGGCAGATGGAGTAGAATGTGGGAAAATGTGAAGTTGTTCACTTTGGCAGGAAGAATAAAAAAGCAGAGTATTACTAAAACAGAGAACGACTGCAGAATTCCGAGGTGCAGAGGGATGTAGGTGTTCTAGTTCATGAGTCACAAAAAGTTAGTATGCAGGTACAGCAAGTAATAAAGAAGACTCATGGAATGTTATCCTTTATTATGAGAGGAATTGAAAATAAAAGTAAGGATGTTATGCTTCAGTTATATAGGGTATTGGTGAGACCACATCTCGAATACTGTGTGCAGTTTTGGTCTGCTTATTTAAGGAAGGATGTGAATGCGTTGGAGGTGGTTCAGAGGAGGTTTACTAGATTGATACCTGGAATGAGCGGGTTGTCTTATGAGGAACAGTTGGACAGACTGGGTTTGTTTTCACCGGAGTTTAGAAGAGTGAGGGGAGATTTGATTGCAGTATATAAGATCCTAAACGGTCTTGACAAGGTGGATCTGGAAAGGATGTTTCCTTTTGTGGGTGAGTCCAGAACTAGGGGGCACTGTTTTAAAATTAGGGTTGCCCTTTAGGATAGAGATGAGGAGAATTTTTTTCTCTGATGATTGTGCGACTTTGGAACTCTCTGCCTCAGAAGGTGGTGGAGGTGGGGTCATTAAATATTTTTAAGGCGGAGGTAGATTGATTCCCTTGTCTAACAAGAATCTAAGGTCATTGCGGGTAGATGGGAGTGTGGAATTCGAGACACAACAGATCAGCCATGATCTTACTGACTGGTGGAGCAGGCTCGACGTATGTTCCCTGTTCAAAGCTGCTGTCATAAAAACTGTGTCCTCTCAAATTCCACTAGGTCAAGCCTTCACCAAGATCCTGCATCCACCTAGATCTACTCCAGTTACTCTCTTATCGACTCTATCCAGTCTGATCATCATTCCAATTGTGGTACCAAGAACAACCTTGTCAAAGTCACCAACAACTGTAGCATTCTATTGGTCCTTCCACACAATTGACCATCCCATCCCTCTCTATTGCTCTTTTTTACTGCCCTTTTCTACCACCTCTGCTCTACTGTCCATCTCCATGACACTTCTCTCCTTTGGGTTCCAATTCTACCTCTCCCACTGTAATCAAGCCATCTCATCCAACTTTTCATCCTGTGCCTACACCTCATATGTGTTCCAAGGTTGTATCTTCTTCCTCTCCTGTTCCTTAGGTTTCATTGTCTACCCCTCCTATTCCTTATCTATATGTAACCCCTCCATGATATCATCTATAAATATGATGTAGGCTTCCATGTGTATATTGATGACAGCCAATTCCACCGCTCTGCCTTAAGCCTTGATTGCAAGACTGTCGCCAAGCTGTCTGATTGCCTGTCTCATGTCTGGGAAGAGCCTGATCTTTCTTCTACTCAGCATTTGCAAGACTGAAGGCATCCTGCACCTCAGAAACTGATTGCATTTCCTCATTGGCTGCTTGTTCTGACTGAACAGGTGTGCAACCTCAGTGTCCACTCAACCTTGAAGTACACTTAACTTGGCCTCCAGCCCTTAACCAAGAAAGCTTACTTCCATGCCTGAACTAAATTAATGTCTCAGGTCGACGACCTTTCATCAGAACTCTGATAAAAGGTCATTGATCTGAAATGTTGGTCTGAATTTTGCTGCAAGGCCCGAGGTCCCATTGTCGGGACCAGAAGCGGGAGCCACTGCCACTTGGGCCGGGGCGGGGGAGGTGGGCTGAGATTGGCCAGCAAATTAACTGACGAGAGGCAGAGGAGGCCACACACTTCAAGAGCTGGTGCCATATTTAAAGGGCTGCCAGCACTCAGTAAAATTGATCCAACCTAAAGGAGTATTAGTGGAAGACCTGAGAAAGAAGGCCTGTCAAGGAATGACAGAGGGAAGATTCGGGGCTGGACCTTATTCTCCCGCCGCCGCTTGGAAGATCACAGCCCGAAGGTAAGATCGCTGTTGATTTTATTTAAATGTATTCATTTCATTAATTTAAATATGTTAATCCGGGTTCTGTCGTCCAGCAGCGGAGGGACCGCCATGAAGCTTTGCCGCCGCCTGGAAGATCGGGCCCAGAACTCCTGGCATCAGGCTCCGTGGCGGGCCACTGCCAGAATGATCTTCCAGCACCCCTGCCCCACCAAGGAGCCCAATGGCGGGAGTTCAGTAAAATCCCAGCCTCTGTGTGGCCCCATGGTTTAGCGATGCCTCTGTGCAGGTTCTTCTCCAGGGTGTTCGGACAAGACAGGTGATCCTCTTCCTCAGGGGAGGGAGGAGGAGAGCTGCCCACCAAACAAAGCAAGCCTGGATGGAGATCGCAGAGGAGGTCAGCAGCTGTGGGGGGTCACCCCTCGAACCTGGCTGCAGTGCCACAAGCGGGTTAATGATCTCATGGGATCTGCCAATGTGAGTGTACAACATATTGCTTTCCTTAGGGGGTAACGTGGCTATACGTGAGGGTGAGCTTGCTAGAAAAGGAATGCCAACCCAGTCAGTGTCAATGGAGCCAGCAGCAGCAGTGCCTGTCATAGGCATGGCAGCATCTCTGTGAAAAGCCCCGGTCTGTCAGAGTTGACTGCTGCACTGCCACTTCTGAGTATCCGCATGCAGGAGGCATTCCTGTGACACCATCATGGACAGTCAAGCGGCCACCAACATAGACGATGTGTGTGTCTTTATTGGGCGACTAACGATGGTCATCTATGTGCTTGCAGGAAAAGACTGCCCACAGTGCCAAGGAAAGGGCGGAGCCTGGCGGTGGCCTCCCTTACCTCGCAATCCTGACCCCAATGGAAGAGGAGGCTCTCGAACTTGGAGGCCAGCATGGAGGCCATTCCATCACACATAGGGAGTGAAGACACGAGAAAAAGTGAATGGCCTAATGGATGGGCACAAGAGAGTCTCTGCCAAACACGAGGCACAGTGCTCATGTGTCCACCACAGGTCACATAGGGCTCCACACTCGGAGCAATGGAATGCACGTCATCCTCTAATTAATCTTCTCTCTCATGCAGGTCAAAGACATCCATCTCTGAGGCAGAGGTGGAGGGAGCCTCAGAGAGGATGCGCCATCACATCATTCCCCTGCACCCTCCACCAGTGCAGTTACGATCTTGTCTATGGGTATCCACTTGTGAGTAGATCTAGACTCACAGTCTGCTGACAGAGGCTATGTGATAGCTGAGGCCACTAACAGTCAGAGGTCTGTATGAGGGTCCGGCGATGCTCTGGAGTCATCAGTAATGCAGTAGATACGGGAGCTACAGCATGAGGTGAGGGAATATCTGGCGGAGCTTCCAGATGCTATGCGCACCCTGGCATGGACGATGAAAGAGTCCATTCAAGCCATGAGTGCCACAGTGTCTCTGGCATGTGCATGCTTGGCTTCCTCCATCATAAGATTGGTGATTTACATGGAGAGCCATATCCAGCATCAGTGGATGCCGGAGTTGCATGCAGACCTGCATGTCATCGCCAACTCCTTGAGCTTCTTGCTACAGTGGCTGGGTAAGGTGGGTGGGGGGTGCGAAGCACCTGGACTCACCATCAGGTCCTTGCATTCCTCTGATGAGCAGAAAGGTACAGGTGTGCCTTGAAAGGGCAGAGGAACGGCTGCCAGATGCACCCGGGGGCTCCTGGGGCTGGATCTCGTTCTTGCATGGGCCCCACACTGCCATGCCATCGCGATCTTGCTTCCTGCGGCCACTTAGCATATGGATGGCAGCCACACCCACCCCCCCCCCCCCCCCCCCAATCACCTGGTGGGACGGCATTGGCGACGACATTCACAGCATTACCTGATGAAGGAGCAGGTGCTTGGCGCCATTTTTAAAAGGCTGCCAGCCCTTACACTGCTGTGCTGCTGAAATCGACCTGGCCCAGGTCAGACTGTTTGAGCTGTCCGGAATTTTCCCAAAATGCCCTTTATGATTGATTTTATATAAAGCAGGATCAAAAAAAAGGAAACTTTTTTTCAACCATTGCTTTCTCAGTAGGCATTACAGAACTGAACAATAATGAGCCAAACCCATTTTTCCGTTTATTTAATGAAATCCCTCCAATGTAGGCCTAGTCACTAATTCACTCCACAAGAATCACACTGATCATTTGATTGAATGAAGTTACAGTGATTTATTTCTGCAATAGGTGTACAATAAAATCTTAGCCGCAATTAGCAGCAATACTGCAGTGGACAATTCAAAAAATTTACCATTTTAAAGTGGACCCCTTCACCCCGCCCCCCCAATACAATACTTCGTGCAGAGTTGAGCTCTTCCCCACCTCATTGGCGCCAGCTTTCCCTGGGTGGGAAAGTGAAGGTGCGTGAGTGCTGCATGTTATGCTGAAGGTCAGGAACTGAAGGTAAGATTGCTGCAAATTATATTTTAATGTATGTAAAATGTAATTTAAATACGCAAACCCAGGTCCTGTTGCAGAGCAGTAGAGGGGCCGCCATGGAGCTTCCCCACCGCCGGGAATATCGAGACCGGCAATCCCAGCGTCGGTTCTGTGGCAGGTCACTGCCATTCAGATTTTCCGCACCCTCACCACAGAACCCAATGTCAGGAGGAAAACAAGATCCAGTCGCTGGCGTGGGCAGAGGCTCCTCAGCCCCTCTGTCAGTGACACCAGCGCCTCACTCAGTCGCGATGACAGAGGAGGCACCTGCACTTGTGCAGACTGCTCTCGATATGCTGGGGCCCTGCAGGATTCAGGCAGCCAGAGGTCAAGGGCTAAGGCCATTGTAAGCCACAAGGCAGTAAGGTCAGCAGCCTGCCTCCACCTGAGCTGACAATGCAGGCGGAGCACCACGTAGGAGCACACATAAGAGATTTAAGAGCACTAGCTGCACTCAGGGTTCATGGGTTAATATTTTGCTAAAGCAGGTGCTCACCAATAAACGTGTGATGTTGCAAGGCAAAATTTCTTGCAGGCCGCTGGGAATTCAGAAGTACCCTGGTTCCGTCCAGGGGTGTGATGGATGGGGCCACACCGTGTGAAGTCAATGCATTCTCCATGATGCAGTAAAATGGCAAGGTCAATGAAGGAAGTGGCAACAGGGCTGCAGAGAGCTGAGGCTTTGTTATATTGCATAGTTGTGTCATGTGAAACATGCCTATCTTAGTGCACCCGAGCCTCCGTTGCGCGTATGTCATGGCGCCTTGCCTGTGGTCCCTGGGGGTCCTCAGCATCCTGCACCTGGTCATCTTCCCCCACCTCCTCATCGTTGGAGGAGGCATTATGCTCCAGGCTGTGCAGAGAACAGCACACGACCACGATGCGTGAGACTCTTGCAGGGGCATGCTGAAGGGCTCCACCTGATCTATCTAGGCATCTGAACTACATCTTCACGAGCCCTATGGCCTGCTCGATGGGCACACCAGTTATCCTGTGACAGGTGTTATACATCTCCTCTGCAACAGTAACCATGTCTTCAATGGCCCTTGTCACCCAGTATCCATCCTTGACGGTGTGGGGTGGGAGTGTGTGGGGGGAGTTCTGAAAAGGTCTGGCACGTGGGACTGGCTTAGTATGTAGGCTTTGTGGCTGCTCCCCGGGAACCATGCAAACATCAGCAACAAGCATTTGTGGTGGTCACAGACTAGTTGTGCATTGAGCGAGTAGAAGTCCTTCCTGTTGATGAAGGTTGCAGGCTGGTCATTGGGAGCCTTGATGGTCACATGCGTGCAGTTGATGACACCATGCACCGGGGGGAATCCAACGATGGCCCCGAGTCCTATAGCCCTCTCAGCTTGACTGTCCAAATCAGTGTGATAGCGCACATACTAGCTGTCCCTTTGTATGGTGTCATTGGTGACCATCTCGATGCAGCGATGAGCCATAGACTGGGAGATCCCACACATATCTCTAGTGGATCATTGGAATGATCCTGAGGCTTAAATATTCAGCGCCACGGTGACATTCAGTACCACTGGAATTGGGTGGCTACCACTTCTCAGGGGGCTCAGCTTGTCCTCCATTATGGCACACGGCTCTGTGATGGCGTCCCTGGAGAAGTGGAGTCTTCAGCGACACTGCTGCTCTGACATTTGAAGGTAGCTGAGCCTCAGTCAGTAGACCCTCTGTGGCGGGTAACCGCTTCTTCACACAGGAGGCTGGTTGCGAGCCCCTCTGTGTCCTTCTCCTGCACCTCCCACCCCCCCCCCCAAGGCTGACACTGCTGTACCCCCCTGGTTGCTGCTGCCCAAAGCCTGTAGCTGCAGCTCTCTCCTCTCTGATGCTCCTGCTCACTGGAAGACCCAAAACTAAGTGAATGAGGTCCATGACAGGTCAATGCACTCAGTCGCCGAGGACACGTAGCCTCCCCCCCATCCCCCACATAAACTTTATGCATGCAAGTGCCAGCTTCAAGATGGCACTCTGGCAGTATGCTCCCACAGTTTTGGCAACTTTTCCCAACTGACAGTGCCAGTGCCCTCCCTGCCAAGCCACACTGGAATTCACAATGGCTGCCGTCTGGAGCCAGAACTGACCACCTGCTAGCTCACCGCCTCGTAATACCTGGTGAGAATCTGAAACCCTGTGGTTCATGTGCACTCCTACAAAAAATCTGGGAGCCCTGGTAAAATTGAATTTAACCGTTTGTTTAACAGGCTTAATTACTTTCCCGCCACGTAAGAGCACGAGGTCCTCCCATCATGACCGCTGCGCTTCGGAATATCCAACTGCGGCATGAATCCGTCCCGATATTCCAATCCCTTCCACCTCCCAGCCTGACCCCAATGGGCTGGGCAAATTCAGCCCATTAACTCTGTTTCTCTCTGCACAGATATTGTCTGACCAGCTCAGTATTTCCAGCTTTAATTTCAGATTTCCAGCATCCACACTGTTTTGCTTTTGTATCTAGAACTCTACCATCTGCATCATACTGCACACAAAGTTCAGCACACCTGTCCAAGCACACCAAGCTCCATTGCCCACAATGTACTGACTTTAAAATCCTCATCCTGATTTTTGAATCTCTGCATGACCACATTTGGCCCTATTGTTATGATCTTCCCTAGTTCTATGACCCAGCTCACACCCTCCTCGCTCCAGACCCTGATCTACTTATGTATTTTTTTATTCATTCATGGGATGTGGGTGTCGCTGACTAGGACAGCATTTATTGCCCATCCCTAATTGCCTTTGAGAAAGTGGTGGTGATGAGCTGCCTTCTTGAATCGCTGCAGTACATGTGAGGTAGGTATATCCACAGTGCTGTTAGGAAGGGAGTTCCAGGATTTTGACCCAGTGACAGTGAAAGAATGGCGATATAGTTCCAAGTAAGGATGTTGTGTGGCTTGGAGAGAAACTTGTAGGTGGTGATGTTCCCATGCATCTGCTGCCCTTGTCCTTCTAGATGGTAGAGGTCGCGGAGTTGGAAGGTGCTATCGAAGGAGCCTTGGTGAGTTGCTGCAGTGCATCTTGTACATGGTACACACTGTTGCCACTGTGCGTCGGTGGTGCATGGTGTGCCAATCAAGCGGGCTGCTTTGTCCTGGACGGTGTCAAGCTTCTTGAGTGTTGTTGGAGCTGCAGCCATCCAGGCAAGTGGAGAGTATTCCATCACACTCCTGAATTGTGCTTTGAAGGTGGACAGGCATTGGGGAGTCAGGAGGTGAGTTACTTGCCGCAGAATTCCCAGCCTCTGACCTGCTCTTGTAGCCACAGCATTTATGTGGCTGATCCAGTTCAGTTTTGGGTCAATGGTAACCCCCAGAATATTGATAATGGGGAATTCAGCAATGATAATGCCATTGAACATTAGGGGAGATGGTTAGATTCTTGTTTGAGATGGTCATTACCTGGCACTTGTGTAGCGCGAATGTTATTTGCCACTTATCAGTCCAAGCCTGAATGTTGTCCAGGTCTTGCTGCATGTGGACACGGGCTGCTTCATTATCTGAGGAGTCACAAATGGTGCTGATCATTGTGAAATCATCAGCAAACATCCCCACTTCTGATCTTATGATGGAGGAAATGTCATGGATGAAACAGCTGAAGATGGTTGGGCCAAGGACACTACCCTGAGGAACTCCTGCAGTGATGTCCTGGGACTGAGATGATTGACATCCAACAACCACAACCATTTTCCTTTGTGCAAGGTATGACTCCAGCCAGCGGAGGGTTTTCCCCCGATTCCCATTGACTCCAGTTTTGCTAGGGCTCCTTAATGCCATACTCAGTTAAATGCTGCCTTTATGTCAAGGGCAGTCACTCTCACCTCGCCTCTTGTGTTCAGCTCTTTTGTCCATGAGGTCAGGAGCTGAGTCGCCCTGGCGGAACCCAAACTGAGCGTCAGTGATCAGGTTATTGCTGAGAAAGTGTTGCTTGATAGCACTGTTGACCACCCCTTTCATCACTTTACTGATGATTGAGAGTGGACTGATAGGGTGGTAATTGTCCGGGTTGAATTTGTCCTGCATTTTTAAGTACAGGTCATACTAGAGCAATTTTCCACATTGCTGGGTAGATGCCAGTATTGTAGCTGAACTGGAACAGCTTGGCTAGGGGCACGGGTCTTCAGTACTATTGTCGGAATGTTGTCAGGGCCTATATCCTTTACAGTATCCAGTGCATCAGCCATTTCTAGATATCACTTGGAGTGAATTGGATTAGCTGAAGACTGGCATCTGTGATGCTGGGGACTTCAGGAGGAGACCGAGATGGATCATCCACTCAGCACTTCTCGCTGAAGATGGATGCAAATGCTTCAGCCTTTTCTTTTGCACTGATGTGCTGGGCTTCCACATCATTGAGGATGGGAATGTTTGTGGAGCCACCTCCTCCCATCAGATGTTTTATTGTCCACCACCATTCATGACAGCAGAGCTTAGATCTGATCTGTTGGTTGTGGGATTGCTTAGCTCTGTCTATCACATGCTGCTTCCGCCATTTAGCATGCAAGTGGTCCTGTGTTGTAGCTTCACCAGACTGACACTTCATTTTAAGGTATGCCTGATGCTACTCCTGGCATGCCCTCCTGCACTCTTCACTGAACCAGGGTTGGTCCCCTGGCTTGATGGTAGTGGTAGAGTGGGGAATATGCTGGGCCATGAGGTTACAGATTGTGGTTGAATACAATTCTGCTGCTGCTGATGGCCCACAGCGCCTCATGGGTGCTCAGTTTTGAGTTGCTAGATCTGTTCGAAATCTACCCCATTTAGCACGAGGGTGTGTACCCTCAATGTGAAGGACTGAGCGATGGTCACTCCTACCAATACTGTCATGGACAGGTGCATCTGCGACAGGTAGATTGGTGAGGACAAGTTCAAGTAGGTTTTTCCCCCTTGTTTGTTCCCTCACCATCTGCCACAGACCCAGTCTAATAGCTATGTCCTTTAGGACTCGGCCAGCTCGGTCAGTTGTGGTGCCACCAAGCCACTCTTGGTGATGGACATTGAAGTCCCCCACCCAGAGTACATTCTGCGCCCTTGCTACCCTTAGTGATTCATCAGCCGAGGAGTGGGGGGGGGGCAGTAAGTGTTAATCAGCAGGAGGTTTCCTTACCCGTGTTTGGCCTGATGCCATGAGACTTCATGGGGTCCAGAGTCAATGTTAAGACTCCCAGGGCAACTCCTTCCCGACTGTGCCGCCAGGAAACGACATAGCCAGCGATGGTGATGGTGGTGTCAGGGACATTGTCTGTAAAGTATGATTCCATGAGTATGATTGTGTCAGGCTGTTGCTTGACTAGTCTGTGGGACAGCTCTCCCAATTTTGGCACAAGCCCCAAGATGTTAGTAAGGAGAACTTTGCAGGGTTGACAGGGCTGGGTTTGCTGCTTCCATTTCCAGTGCCTAAGTTGATGCCAAGTGATCTGTTCAGTTTCATTCCTTTTCTTACACTTTGTAGCAGTTTAATACAACTGAATGGCTTGCTAGGCCATTTCAGAGGGCATTTAAGAGGACACCACATTGCTGTAGATCTGGAGTCACATGTAAGCCAGACCAGGTAAGGATGGCAGATTTCCTTCCCAAAAGGACATTAGTGAATCAGATGGGTTTTTACAACAATCTCAATGGTTTCATGGTTACCATTTTAATTCTAGATTTATTAATTGAATTCAGATTTCACCATGTGCTATGGTGGGATTCAAACCCATGTTCCCAGAGCATTAGCCTAGGCATCTGGATTACTAGTCCAGTGACATTACCACTATATCACCGCCTCCCACCCCAGGTTCCCCACTCTATCATTGGTGAAAGAGCCTTCAGTCACTATGCCCCTATTCTATGGAATTCAAAAGATTTCTTACACCTTACCTCTTTGATCGTGCCTTTGTTTACTTCCCTTAACTCTCCCTTGCTTCTTACTCAGTGTCTCGCCTGCTCCCTGGAAAGCAGCATAGGATGTTTTGTTACATGAACGGTGTTAAATGCATATTGTTATTTGCTGAGGCATTAGTTAAACCAATAAATAATTTTGAAAACTTTAAGCTAAACATTTTATCACAATTTTTCTCTTTACTTTTGGCTTGATTTAGATATTTTTATGCCAAGATGCAATGCGGATGGATCTTACAAACCATCCCAGTGTCACAGTAGCACTGGGCAGTGCTGGTGTGTTGACAAATATGGAAATGAAATAGCAGGTTCACGGATACAAGGGACTCCAATTTGTGGTAAGACCAACCAAAGTAGGATATTGTTCACTATTAGGCTGATTTTCTGGGATAGCATGATGATGCAGGCAGCCATTTTCTGAAATAGATCATAAGGCTCTGTAGCAGTTACTGAATGATTCATTTTCAAACCAAGTGTGAGAAATTGGTGTAAAAGCAAAATACTGCAGATGCTGGAAATCTGAAATAAAAACACCAAGTATTGGAAATACTCAACAGGTCTGGCAGCATCTGCGAAGAGAGAAACAGAGTTAATGTTTCAAGTTGGATATGACTCTTCAATGAAGAAGAGTCATATCCAACTTGAATCATTAACTGTTTCTCCACAGATGCTGGCAAACCTGCTGAGTATTTCCAGCACTTTCTGTTTTTATTATCGAGAAATTGGTGTAGTTGATATTAAAAGATAAACACTTAACATGTTCATATAACTTGACTACTTTTCAAGGCATTAACCCATTTAAAGTAATTGGATTTAATGACTGTATAATTGAATTATATTCAATCAATCATATTAAGCATTTCTCTACTAATACACACCAACTTCAAAACTCAAACAATAGTGGAATAGCCAGAAATAAATTGAAACGTGACTCATGAAACCAGGTAGATTATTTTGCAAGTCATAACTAACCACAATGTATATGATTTACAGTTATAGTTGTTTTCTGTTCGGGTTAACGGAGTATATTTTTTCATATTATACACATCAGAAATGCCATTAACGTCAAAATGTCTGAGTTTCGATCTTTTTAATACAGATGGAAGTTTACTGACATTTATCTTTAACTGCCATGTTAAATAAGCCTGTACAATGTCAGTCCAGTTGTTTGTAAGTATAAGTTCCCAATACTGATAGCTCTCACCTTTAGCATTACAAATCATCTCCTCAAAAATAATAATTTCAACTGAATACAATGTAACTATTAAACATTTTATATATATACATATGTGTGTAAAAACGTATTATGGTGTCTGTACTATATTGACCACTATATTTGCTTTTTCTTGAAAGGATCTAATCTTTTACTTTCAGAAGAAGATCAGGAGACTTCTGGTGATTTTGGCAGTGGTGGGTTCCATGTTTTGTCTGATGACCAAGATGATATGAGAGAAATTCAAAATGAAGAGGAAGAGAAAGCACCTGAGGGTGGAGGCAATGAAGATGATGAAGATAGCGAAGATGACAAAGAAGATGATATTGGCTATATTTGGTAGTTGTATTTACTGTATCACTACCCAGAACTGTCATATTTTGCACACAGCGCAAGTTCATTATTATCTCAGTTTGTCTGTGGTACTGAGGAAATGTTGCATCTGAGATAAAATAAACAAAAATAACTTGTAGATAATAAAATGTTGATCTCACTGGGACCATTTAGTTCATCTTTTGAGCATGTTCAGTAGCAAATACATTTTGAAATGTGTTTCTGCACAGTAAGAAAGTTCAGGAAAGAAGTTGTTCAGATTTAATAACTATATTCTTGAATGTGAGCAGTACAACTTAACTAGTCTCATTCTGAACCCACACAGCTTAACTGACCCTTAAATATTCACTGCTTTTCCAACAAGAGTTGCAACCTAAACTATACAGCCGCCTTAAAATCAATTCTTAGGCAAAGAAAGCAATGAACTCAACTGAAATTAACTTACCATAACATTACTGCCCTAAAATATTTTAGTTGTGTTAGATGGCAAAGGTTCTTCATATACATTTGTCTTACATTTTTGCATGTTATTTTAATATTAAACTTCAGTGCAGTAGCTGGCACACAGTAGCACCAAAGCATCACTGGTAACTCAAGGAATTGTTACTCTGTATCAAACTGCATGACAGTAAGACCTGAATATTAAGAGTATGCCACAGTATACAGCAACCAGTCTGCTTCCAGGCTGTTCCACCCAATGCTTGAAGTGATATTCATAAATCACTCCACACTTCTATAACTTTAGCTGAACTCCTTTGATACACTGCGGTGTGCATAAATTATCTTTGTGTATTTTGACACTACTGTGTGCTGCAAATGAAGTTTGATAACAATGATAAAAAAGTTAATAATGACCTTTAAGCATAAGCAAGGTAACAGTCAAAAGATATTTAACTCAAATTCCTGCGTTGTGAGAAGGGTAAGTCAAAATATTCACCTTTGCGGAAGCAGGAACATCTGGAGAAGCACTTGGCAGAAATTCCATTCATTTTCACGGTGGGCTGAAGAAGTGCCCACCCTCATAGTGGCAGCCACCTGAAAGTCACGAATTTAGGATAATGTGACATTACCTGTGCTACGTTACAGGAATTTCACCTTCCTATCTGCCCCTGACAATGTGGTGGCACTATTTAAAAGGCACAATTTGCTAGGAGCCACTCATTATGGTGGATGTACTTTGGAAAATGGACACTGTTCACTGAGGTTGCTTGTGGAGACCTTTGGCCATACCATGGGACTCATTGCAGATACTGCATTTCTTTTTCACATTTACACTCAGGGAGCCTTCCCCTACATTCAGCATTACTCTTGGAAAGCATTCTATTTCAGGAGAATTATTGAGAGATCAGAACAGAACAGTTACTGGGTAACTACCCCCACCATGCCCATATGTCTTGTTGGTATTTTTCTCACTTTTTTTGCATACAGTGCCGATATTCCCTTCTCACACTCCAAACTAGTTTATATCTTTCCCCACTGTCCTATGTACCCTTTCTGCAAGAACATGCATGCCCCTCTAATTTAAGTGATGACTATCTCGTCTGTGCAGCCTTATCTGGTCCCAAAAGTGGTTCCAGTGACCCAGGAATCTGAAATCTTCTCCTCTATACCATACTTCTAGCCATGCTCCTCTATGCTGCTGTCATGAGGGGACACAACTTCTGACGCACCAGGAGCAAGGTTCTCATTAACGGTGATCATTGGGAAAATGGACCTCATTAAATTATCCCTGGGAGAAAGTCACCCTTGCTTGCCTTCGAGATGCTTCCCTATATACATTGGACTCTGAGTTGTCTGATGACTTGCCTGGAATCTCTTTTGAAGTGGGTTCAGGTTTTCAGATACTCCTATACCTTCTATCTCCAGCCTGTTTTGCAATTAGTTGAAGCCCTCCTGTATGTTGATGCACTGCAGGGCAGTGGACTCCACTCCATCTCAATCATTTGCCACACATCTTGTGAGAGGCCATGAAGAACCTTCATATATTTCTGATACTCTGATAGAATCCTTCTCTTCAGGCAGATCCCCTGAGATTATCAACTGCTCTGCAGCCAGAATCTAACAAGTCTTATGCCTTCACTCAGCTACATCTAGCCCCACTTCCACGCCTACTTCCTCTGGCTTCCTTGTGCTCTGTGTCTAACCAAGTTTCAGTTCTTTATCCATGCCATCTATACCCTTTGAGTGGGTGTCTCTGTGCAAGAAGCTCAGTGAAATGACAAGGTGGGTGAGTGGTTACCATTGTAACCAGAAGTAGAGGAGACTGCAATGTCTTGCTCTTCAGTGATGTTCTCTGCTGTCTCCTGGCTGGCAGTCTCTAGAGTAAGAAAACTACTGTTACTACACTGTTAATTTCAGACTGCTTGACCAACTTTCTATCTTAATCAGCTACTTTATGCATCTTTTATGAGGAAAGTGGTAGCTGGCAAACAGATTATAAAATACATTGAAATATTAAATATGGAAATTCTCATGATCCCACTGAAGACAGATGTTCCCACATCTCCACCTCCCATTTTCCAGGTCAGAGTGGAAGCCAATTATGACCATTCCTTCCCCTTCATATGATGGCAAATGCCATATGATGGGATATCCTCCTGCTGTAGTCTGGTGTTCCCTGGCATTGAATGCTGTCTTCTGTAGGACAAATGCAATGTTTATTGGCTGCTGCTGTCTCCAGATTCTGGAGTCACAAGCAGTCAGGAGTCACAAAATGGATGGTAACAATGATGTGTGTCAGGGAGCAAGGTTGTGAGAGTTAAGTGTGTTAGCCTGTATTAGAGGATATGAGATACCTAACATGCATACTGGCAAGTGACTTTGCTTCTATGACAAGGGTGATGGTGCCATCTGATACCCTGAAGGGCAATGCTTGACTGTTGCTCTAGGGAATGCCAAATGCTTCTCTGTGATTTTCGCTATATGCTCTGTTATTCACCTGAAAGCACTCTAACCTTTGCAGACCTAGTTGCTAAACGTCATCCAACACTGCATGGGGTTTCTTGAGATTATGGAGGCCCCATTCACAGCCACCTCATTCCACATTGCCCATGCTACTGCATGTGATGGTCTCTTCCCTGGTTTTCCAACAATGGTATTCTATCCCTCCACTCTCAAATTTTTGCCAGCAGCACTTCTGCATCAACCACTGAAAAAACAGAAGCTCATTTTTCTCCTTCTTTGCTCCATTCCAGACCTTCTTCCATTTAACTGCATGAAAAGCTTTAAATAGGAAAGCTGCACCCATGCAAGGCCCCCTTTCTAAATTATCCTGACTTCCCTTGTGTTTCTCATTGACTGCTGGCAGTTTCTACCTTTCTTTCCCAATCTTTATTTAAATTAGCTGACCCCAATTAGGCTCAGCCTCCTCAAATTTCAGTGGGCAGACGCTCCACTCTGCTGTATTTAGGTGCAAGCAAAACCCCAGGAATTACCAAACCATTGGGTTTTTTCTAATTATATATTGGCTCCTCTAAAAGTGTTTTGATTAACAATCTATTGCAGAACAAGATATGATGTAGCCAATTTGATAAGAAATAAGGGTGGCCTTGAATAGGCTAAAGCTGGTAATGTTAAGTAAGATTTACTCTTGTAGAATTGATTATTAACCAGTACTGTCTTCATGAAACATGTTTGAGAAACTAGCTTTGTTGGGGGATGAGAAGTCATCAGAATCATGTGTTGCGTTTGTAGGGATGAATGATAAACAAGCGATATAAAAATGATGCAGTTGGCACAACTTATATGATCACTTTATGCATTTAGGAACAAACATTTTTTCATGAAGATGGTGCTCCTTTCGCCATGATATTTTGCAAAGCTGTGCATGGAAATATTTTATACATTAAGCATTTTTAATGTTATGTAGGATTGACCTTAGATGTGATCTTAAACTAGCTCCACTGTAATATTTTTCAAATAGTTAGTTTGTGTGTGTATCACTGGATCAAAGGGTAAGGGGTTGGAAGTTGAAACAGGAATTGCATATTGCCTTCCCTTACTATAACTTGGTAAGAATATGTCTGAGTTACTTTATATATTGTTTTACAGATTGTCGTGCAGATTGTAGTAGGAAAGGCAATAAAAATGCTCATACCCAAAGGCATGTTATTTAATGTTTCCTACTGTGTGGTTATAAATTGTCCTGCAAATTTGTGTCAAACAGTTGTTCCTTATAGAATTGTTACTCTGAGTCTAACTTTGTGTGAAAAAATAGCTTGAGCAAATTGTGCAGTTTCCTATAGGTTGAAAAAGTAAATGCACAAATTTGCATTTTCAAGTATGTACGTAATTGATTAATTTATTACTTCAGTCTAAGAGTAAATTATATGTTGAAACCGATCTCATATTGATTTTTTTAACAGGCTGGTTATAAGGGAACCATGCATTAGTGCACCAGTTTCAGAAGCGCGTAATAATGCAGTTTAATACATACATTGTCTCAGCAGAGCACTTAACATTAGATCATTTTCACATCGTTAAATAGAAGTTGTTATAAGTTAACTAAGTATTTTCTTGCAGTTTGTGTTTTATTCTGATATTACATTTCTGACAATTTGCATTTTTGATGCTAAATGTAAGTCTTCACTTTAAGGTTTGGCTATTTCTCTGTAATGTTGTCGTTTAGTATTTATTCTGGTTATAACGCTGAAGTTGTCTCTGGAGACTAGTTGGTTGTTAGTCGTATCGTGTAGGATGTATCTTGTAGTATATCAATTTACTAGACGGAGCATCCATTCGTATTTTTAATCGAGTCTGTCTAGGCTATGTTTGACAAGAAAAATCCCAACATTATACCTAAGTTGTTCTCACTCATTTCATGCCACTAACTTGGATGTATTGTAGTTCAATTTGGCCATTTCTGATGAGTGTCTTTGTCTTTATGTTGCAATTGCATTGTTGTGAGTTTCTGTGCAAACCAGTTTTCTCAGAACAATGGGCAGAGAAACAATCTTGCAATCACAGGACCTCTTATCACCTAAGTAATATTAGGAAAGCCTGGTGATAATACGGTTTAAGCTTAAAGGCAGTGGCTGATTCTAGTACTGGGCTATCAAACTGACATGCTCAGTGCAGTGCCTTGTAAAAGAAGAGCATTCCACCTTGAAAGAGAAGGAAAAGTCTAATAGCTGCCTTTGCATGCTATAAACATATCTTGTTAGTCCATCATGTGACAATGATGGTGAGCTTGCCCATGCCACCAACCTTGTTGAAGAACATGGCTTGTAGTCAGGATATGGTCAAAGGGGAAATATAGTCAACAGTCTAGCTGACAATCAAACTAAATCTGCAGCAGCAACATGACTAGCCATAGTTACTTTCTTCAGTATTTTATATTTGTAAAGACAACTATATTGTACTACTGTAACCTGCATATTCTTTATTTTCATTCCTAAGCTTTGTAGTTGTATTTATAATTCACTTTCAGTGCCAGTACCAAAAATCTGCTTTATCAAGTTATTTGTCTTACATGTCCTAGAAGTTAGACAGGCTATCATGCTGAATATTTCTAATTATTCTGTATTCTATACAAAAGCAAAGTGTGTGCCTTGACTGGCTTTCTGTGTAACTGGTCAATTGACAGGTCTTTTTCTTGTTTTGTTGTTTGTCCCAATAAATCGCATTCTGTCCATTATCTCTTTCTGACTATGATTCCTAGCAGTGGAAGGTACTTTTGTTTCTCTTGTTCTAAATGAATAAAGTGAGCCTTTGACATCATGGTAACCTCTGTGTCAGAAGGTGCAGGATTTGAACCCATTTCCAGACAGTCACGGCAATTGTAGATCAGTGCTCCAGCTTTAAATTGAAGGGTTTAACATCCAGCAAGATATTCTTGACCAATGGGTTCCCCCCACCCCCCATCCTTCTACTATATCTCACTAAGAAAAGAAAAGCAACCTTCAAGATTTAAGGAGGAATAATTGATTGCAACAGTTTTATAGGAAAATAACAATGATATAATGAAGGGGTAAAACAAACTTAAAATAACTACAAAAATGTGTTGCTGTAGATTTTATAACACTGGTGAAGGAGCGTTAAAAATATGTCAAGGAATACTCTCATTTTGCCTTCTTTGAAGCAGTAAATCATTAAAACAGTGAAGAGCATTGTTACACAAATGTTGCCACTTTACAGTTAGAAATAAATTAGTTTCTAAATATTATTGCAGGATTATTCTTAATTTAAGCTACCATTTCTAAATGATAATTAGGGATGAAATTCTGCTTTGTAACAAATGGAGAATGGCTGTTGTTCCTCCAAATTTAATACCCATTAACAAAATCACATTGGAAAACCACACTTTCCCAACCATTTCACCAGTGGGCTTTCCATGACAAAGAACGGCGTTTCCATTTTTCATTAAAACAGAAATTCCATCTCCAAGAACTGTTAAAACACAGATTTTCCAGAGGAAAATATTTTGGGGTAGAAACTGGTATGCATTGTGCCTGTATTTCCATACAACAAGCACACACTGACAAATCTAGGAGTCAGACAGTCCACACCCGATCTGGGAAGCGTCCAAAAGCAGGTGGTGGGTCCTTTGCATATTTATATTAGAGGCCTAATGCCGGTTGAAGGACTCTTCTGGAAAATAAGTTCACAACAAGTTGAACAGATGCTGGACCTGCCCCACTCAGAGTTCTTCAGAGACACCTGCAGGCTGCAGCTGCTAAGAGGAAGTGCACTTAAAAAAAACACTACAGCCTTTGCTATGACCAAATTATACATTGAACCAAAGGCCTTCTTAGTCTGTGTAGCTTAACTGTTCAGTGCCTTATCCAGCTAAACCCCTGAGGAAACCCATCATTCATGTATCTTAATAAACACAGGCAAGTGATACCAAGCAGGAACACAGGAAAAAAAAATGTGCAAAATGATTTAGAAAAGAATATTATGCTTTCGCTGATAATTTTCTTAATTTTTACTAAATTGATACAATATATACTCAACACTGGAATTTAAATCTAAGAGCGTGGTGGAGTTGTCTTGTCTGCAAGTCCTGGTGTGTAGGTTTAAATTATTTCAATTAATTGTTTGAAGAAAAATCAGAACCTTTTCTTTCAACAAAATAATTTGTAAATATTCCTACATATCCGCACTTCCAACGTTACTACAGCGTCTGTACTTCAAAGATATTTCAGTGGTTGCAAAACACTTTGGGATGTTCTGGGGTTATAGGAACATAGGAGCAGTAGGAGGCTATTCAGCCCGACGAGACTGCACCACCATTCAATTAGATAATGGCTGATCATCTACCTCAACGCCACTTTCCCACGCTATCCCCATATCCCTTGATGTTATTAGTATCCAGATACCTATCAATTTCTGTCTTGAACGTGCTCAATGATTGAACTTGCACAGACCTCTGGGGTGGAGATTTCCAAAGATTCACCACCCTCTTGAGTGAAGAAATTCTTCTTCATCTCAGTCACAATGGGCTGGATTCAAAAACACCGCGGCGCATGTGTGAGATGTGCGCCGTGGAGCCGCCATGATATTTGGAGCAGCGGCTCATTTAAATGGCCAGGTCGGACCACCACAGCCCCTCCCCCCCACCCGATGATGTGCAGGGGGTGGGCACTCTGTCCCCGGCAACGGCATCCAGCGCCACTGCGCAGGTGCCGGCGCCATTTTTAAAGGGCTTCAAGCCCTTCCAGACAATTTAAATTTTTAAAGAAATAGTAACAATACAATAAAAGTTATAAATGTAATGAAAGAATCAAGCCCCTCTCCCACCACCCCGCATGACTAAACACTTTATTAATTGCCCTCTACCCCCAAAAAAACTTACCTTTCAATCCCAACCTTTCCCTCCAAACTGTATTAACTTTCACCTTCAACCCCTTCCCACCATCCCCTCCACCAATCGCAATGGTGTTCCCCGCTACCCACCCCGCCCTGAAAACTTATCTCCTCCCCGCTCCCCCCTCCCCACCAGTATCCCGCATCGGATTTCCGTTCGGAGATCAGACAGCACAGGAGTGCCGGCCACCGACGCGAATATGGAAGCAGGACGGCCGGCGCAACGAGGTAAGTAATTATTCCTTGATTTTCATACATTAACATATTTTAATGATGGTCCCGTTGCCGAGGGGTGGGGTGGGCTGCCACGAGGTCTCGCTGCCACCAGCAATATTGGGCGGGGCATTTCCGGCGTCAAAAGTGGGAGTGGAGGTAGCAGAAGGGCTTGCCATAATCTTCCAATCTTCCCTAGAAATGGGGGAGGTGCCAGAGGATTGGAGAGTGGCAAATGTGACACCCTCATTCAAGAAAGGGTGTAAGGATATTCATAGTAATTACAGGCTGGTCAGTTTAACATCTGTGGTGGGTAAGGTTTTAGACACAATAATCAGGGAAGAAAATCAACAGGCACTTGGAGAGGTTCGGTTTAATTAAGGCGAGCCAGCACAGAATTGTAAAAGGCAGATCATGCTTGACTAATGTTACGACCAGGTGAGAAAGGTGTTTTTTACTGTCTTCACCTGGACTTATTGTAACAGGGTTTAATTTTAAACACACTGGGCTGAATTTTATGAGTGCATCGCAGTTCGCAGCGGCGCACTCTAAAAACGATGTGCATCCCGTGCGGATGCGCCATCCCTGAGCCCCCGCGATATTACGCACACGGGCTCATTTAAATAGAGAGGGCGGAGCAGCCGCCCCCGATGACATAGAGGGGGTGGCCACTGCCTCCCCAGCAAAGGCATCCAGTGCCATCGCGCAGGCACCGGTGCCATTTTTAAAGGGCTTTAAGCCCTTAGCAAAAATTTAAATTTGTAAAGGTGCATTATAATAAATTCTTATTGAATACATACTCAGGTGATGGAGGCCCTTCCTCAACACCCACAATGTTCTTTTCATTGCACGATATGAACAAATCTCACTTGATTCTCTACTTGAACCTTCTCCCCCAACCTCCTAACATTTGCCCTTCAACCCCTTCCCACCATCCCAACAGTCAATAAATAGTGTTCTCCCCGCCCCTCCACCCCTCCCACCCTGGAAATTTTATTACGCCCCCCCTCCCCGCCAGGTTCTCGCCCGGAACTCCATATGGAGTTCCGAAGACGCGTGAAGTCCATACAGAGACCGTAAAATCGGCATTGGACGGCCACCACCTGCAGGTAAGTTTATTTACATATTTTAATTATTAATTTAAATATGCTGATGAAGGGCCGAGGCGGGCCTCTCCTCACAGAATTTTACCGGCCCCCATGCCATGACCTGCGGCCTCAAGGGGCCAGTAAAATTCAGCCCACTGTGTCTTGAGCTCCCCCTTTGGTGAATCCTTGTTCACAGCTTTCTAATTATAAGGCAAAGAAATTAACACACCAGGTTTTCTTAGGTTTAAGGAGGAAAAGTGAAAGTAATTAAACTTCCTTAAACTCTAATTCGGTTAACGCCTATATATACAGGCCATGCCCCATGCTAGCCTGCATACGCAATACCCACATGCAAATAGAGACAGAAAAGAGAAGAAAAATAAAATGGAGAGGTTTGAGGCAATCTCTGAAGAGGGACTTTTTTTTACTGTGCTTCGAGCTCGCTGTAGGGTCCTTGATTGTAGATGATCTCGCTTTTCATTGGGGCCCAGTATTCTACTTAAACCTTGTTCACTGTAGGAGACTTTTCTCTCTTGGGGTTCATATGTCTTCAATGGTTTCCAGAGCTGATGAGAGCAGACAGGAGAGAGGTCTTTTCCAGTCCAGGAGCAAACAGCTTTTTCTGAGTTCAAAATTCTGTGGCCAGTTCAAATTCAAAAAACCAGTACAACCAGACTAAACTGGTCTGACCACTTCTTCTCTGTATTGGGGAAGCAAGGACTGGATCCCTTGTTCCAACACTGTCTGCTAGCATGCAAATATCTTTCCAGTCAGGGGCTTGGCAATTCCTTGTGATAGGCCCTCTTTTCTTCCCAGCCAAATTTTTAATGTACATGCAGTGAAATAATGCCTGCCTCAGTCTTGGCAGGTGGGAGACTTGCCAGACACTAATCTTATTAATTTTTTGATGAAGTAACAGAGAAGATTGATGAAGGGAAAGCAAGGGATGTTGTCTATATGGATTTTAAGAAAGCATTTGATAAAGTACCACATAAAAGGCTGGTTAACAAAATTGAGGCTCATGGAATAGTAGGGTCAGTATCAGCTTGGATAAAAAATTAGCTTAAGGACAGAAAACAGTAAATGTTTGTTTTTTAGACTGGAAGATGGTAGGCAGTGGTGTTCCCCAAGGTTCAATGTTAGGACCACTGCTTTTTTCGACAAACGTAAAGACTTGGATATTGAAATACAGAGTAAAGTTTCAAAATTTGTCAATGATACCAAACTTGGAGGTCCGGCAAATAATGAGAAGAATATTAATCAATTGCATCAAGACATAGATAGACTTGCAGAATTGGCAGACAAGTGGCAGGTGGAATTTAATGCATTGAAATGTGACATGGTGCATTTTGGATAGGGAGAGGCAAAATACTTAATGGTACAGTTCTAAAGAGTGTATATGGACAGTGGGACCTCGGGGTGCATAATGCATAAATCTTTAAAGGTGGCAGGACATATTGAGAGAGTAGTTAGCAAAGCATATGGGATCTTGGGCTTCATAAATAAGGTACTGAGTATAAAAGCAGGGAAGTAATGCTGAACCTTTATAAAGCCCTGTTTCGGCCACAACTAGCATATTGCATCCAGTTCTGGTCACCACACTTTTGGAAAGATATGAGGGTCCTTGAGATGGTGCAGAGGAGATTTACCAGAATGGTTCCAGGGACTAAGGATTTTAGCTACAAGGTTAGTTGGAGAAGCTGGGCATGTTCTCCCTGCAGCAATGGTGATTGAGGGTAGATTTGCTAGAGGTGTACAAGATTACGACAAGTTTGGATAGGGTCAACAAAGAAAAGCTTTTCCCATTAGCTGAAGGTACAAGGACTAGGGGACACAGATTTAAGGTTTTGGAAAAGAGATGCAGGGGCGATGTGAGAAAGAACCTTTTTACACAGAGAGTGGTAATGACTCACTGCCAATGAAGGTGGTGGGTGGAAGCGGAGATGATCAATAATTTCAAAAGGAAATTGGATGGGCACTTGAGGGAAATAAACTTGCAGGACTTTGGGGCTCAAGCGGGGAATGGGAGTGATTGGATTGCTCTACAGAGAGCCTGCATGGACTCGATGGGCTGAATGGACTCCTTCTGTGCCGTTGTGACTCTATGTGTTATACGATATTCTGAGGATGTGAAAGGCGCCATAAGTTCATTCATTGGAAGGATGAGATTTGAGGAGCAATTAGGTGAGATGGGGTGGTTCTATGTAAGAAAGAGATGCTTCAGAGGGGATTTTTTATAGAGGAATATGAAATACTTAATAAGCCACAGAAAGTAAATCTTAAACAACACTTTTGGATACACCAAAGCAGCAAAGAGGACAGTACTTTGGGCTTCTGAACATAAAGTTTAGGGCAGACATAAGGAAATGTTTTTTTATGGAAAGAACGATCAACAACTGGACCAGGCTGTCGTGAGAGCAGGCCACTGGACATACCTACAAAAAGCTAGATACTATCATGGGAAAATGGTGGGATAAAAAAAGCATCACCTTCATCTGAAATGTAAACAACAATTGCTAGAAATATTCAGCGGGTCAGCCAGCATCTGTAGAGAGAGAGGAGAGTTAACGGCCCCAACATTGACAAGGGTGGCTTTAATGAGTACGGAGATGGAGTTTCGGTCAGCAAACCCAAAAGTCCCGATTTCCCCGCATGCTGTGGAGCTTTAACTCAGTCAGCCTGATTGACAGGCTTAGCTTCCAGTCAGGCGGGGACTCCGCTGAAGCAGCTGCAGCAGCAGGTAAAGAGCCGACAGCGGCGAGTGGGAGTAGGGGTGCAGTGGAGTCTCAGCCCGGGGGATGGTGTGTTCGATCCCCGTTCCCACGGGAGGAGTGTCCAAACCCGGGGGCGAGGGGCGGGGGGGGGGGGGCTCTGATTCTGACCTCAGAAGGCTCCGATCCTCAACCCTGGGGATGGGGGGAGCGTTCCAATTCCTGGGGGGGGGGTGGGGGTCCAGTCCCAGTAAGACTCGAATAAGGAAGAGATCGTTGGATGGCGGGGTGAGGTCTAATAGGGAGTAGGCACAATACCAGGGAAGCAGCTAAGCTTGGGGAGGCTGGGGAGAAGTACTGCTGCTTCTCTTGGCCCATAAGCAGTGCTGTAAAGGCACTTACCTTTTCTCCGAAGCTCTCCTTGCCTCCCTTGAACTGCCGGGTTTCCTGAGGTCCAGAAAACAGAGTTAAACCTGTAACAGAAGGTGAAGGTGAGAGTCCCAGCCTCATTATAATATTTAAATTACCAACCCCCTTGGGAGTGTGTAGACTATCCACCTCCGTCCCACCTGTTAAACCCGCAAGTGGGCAGGTTTGGGTCATATTTGAGAATTTTTAAATGTTTACATTTCACCTAGCTCCAATCGGCTATATGGGGTGGGGTGGGGGGGGGAGTTAAAATTACCCCCAATGTTTCAGATTGGTAACTTTTTGTCAGAACCAGAAAATGTTCGCGATGTTAACAGGTTTGAAGCAAGTACAGAGACCGGGAAAGGCAGGAGGGGAGGGAAGAACTAAAGAGGTCTGTGATAGGGTGGAAAGCAAGCGAGATTAAATGACAAGAGGGATGATTGTGCAAGGCAAGAGGCAATGATAATGGCAAAAGTGAAACACAAAAGGTGGGTCTAGAATAGGTGTAAATGGCAACAGCAGAACCATTACCAGCATCTGCTGTCCAAAAAGATGGGAGCTGAAATTGTTGAACTCAATGTTGAGTCCAGAAGGCTGTAAAGTGCTGAATCAAAAGTTGAGGTGCTGTTCTTCAAGCTTCTATTGAGTTTCATTGGAACAGGGTAGGAGGCCTAGGACAGAGAGGTCAGAGTGGAAGTGGGAGTGGACGGAGAATTAAAGTGACAGGTAACTGGAAGCTTGAGCTGTGCTTGCTAATTGATTAGAAATATTCAGCCACGCATTCACCCAATTTTTAATTAGTCTCCCCAGTATCGAGAAGAACATTATGAGCAGTGAATACAGTTTACTAAATTGAAAGAAGTACAAGTAAACCGCTGTTTCACCTGGAAGGAGTGTTTGGGCCTCTGAAAGGTGAGAAGAGGAGGTGAAAGGACAGGTGTTGCATCTCCTGCGATTGAATGGGAAGGTGTTGTGGGAAGGAGAGCAGTTGTTGGAGGTGATGGAAGATAGACCAAACTGTCACAAAGGGAATGGTCCCTTTGGAATGCTGAAAATGGTGGGAGTGGGGCAGTGGGGTAAGATGTGGTGGCATCGCGATGGAGGAAGCAGAAATGACGGCGGATGATCATTGAATATGGAAGCTGGTGGTTGAAAGATGAGGGCAAGGGGATCCCTTTGTGGTTCTGGGACAGAGGGGAAGGGGTATGGGCAGAAGAGCAAGTTCTCTTCCAAGTCTGACTTGGAACTATATAGAATAGAATCATAGAATGGTTACAACACAGAATGAAGCCATTTGGCCCATCATGTCCATGCCAGCTCTCTGCAAGAGCAGCGCACTTCGTCCCACTCCCCTGCCTTTTACACGTAGCCCTGTAAATATTTTCTCTTCAGATAATTATCCAATTCTCTTCGAAAGGCCTCAATTGAATCTGCCCCTACCACACTCTAAGGCAGTGCACTCTGGATTCTAAGCACTTGCTTCATGAAAACATTTTTCCTCATGTCGCCATGGCTTCTTTTGCCAATCACCTTAAATTGGTGCCCTCTGGTTCTTGACCCTGCTACCAACAGGAATAGTTATTCCCTATCTACACTGTCCAGAGCCCTCATGATTTTGAACACCTCTATCAAATGTCCCCTTAATCTTCTCTTCTCTAAGGAAAACAGACCCAGCTTCTCCAATCTATCCACATAACTGAAGTTCCTCATCTCTGGAACCATTATTGTAATCTTTTTCTGCATTCTTTCTAATTCCATTGCATCTTTCCTAAAGTGTGGTGCCCAGAATTTGGCACAATACTCCAGTTGAGGTCAGACCAGTGTTTTATAAAGGTTCACCATAACTTACTTGTTTTTGTTCTCTATGTCCCTTTTTCATAAAGCCCAGGATCCCGTATGCTTTACTAACCGTTTTCTCAAACTGCCCTATGACCTCCAATGATTTGTGCACATATACCCCAGGTTCCTCTGTTCCTGCACCCCCTTTAGAATTGCATCCTTTATTTTGTATTGCTGCTCCTTCACTGCCGCTGGGTATAAAACCTGGAACTCCCTTCCTAAAAGCACTGTGGGTGTACCTACACCACATAGACTGCAACAGTTCAAGAAGGTGACTTACCATCTCCTTCTCAAGAGCAATTATGGGTGGACAACAAATACTGGCCTTGCCAGCGATGCTCACATTCTATGAACGAATATTAAAAAAAAGAGAAATTGACCAGACATAGTCAAGGGCTCTGTCAACCACAGAAAAGGGAATCCTTGGTTGAGGAAAAAGGCATAATTCATCTGATTTATACAACAATTGCTTTAGCTGCAGCATTAATTATGCCACTATAAATACACTACAAATTTACTGTCCCCTCCAGACAATCATTTAATTCAATATCATTATGAGCTATATACATTAAATATGTTAACATATATTAAATTTGTGTTATCTGTTCTGGACAAGTTGTATTGGGACCATTGGGTAAGCTATGGCTATTCTTTCCTCACTGATGGGCATTCTTAAATAGGTGCACTCCATATGCAGATGTATTTAGTCAATACCTTTGCTCTCAAACAGTCGTCAAGAGATGAGGGAGTTTTCAAACTGTATTGTTAGCTTCCTTGGTGAGAATCCATGCCATCTTGGAACATGGAAAGAATTTTAAAATCTTCTAATTAATGTAGTCAATGCATTAAACATAGAATGAAAATATTTTTAACCCATGAAAAGTAGTTTAAAACTTTAGCTGTTGCATTTCTTGCCTAGTATTGGCAAAGCAACTTTTAAGATCCCTCATACTAAATTTAATTCATTGTTTAAACTAGACTATTTGGTTTTGAGTGCTAACATTTTACAGCTTTCTGGTTCAGTCAGAGCCAATGGTAGCAAGATCAAATATCTTGAAAATTCACCAGAGCAGTTAATTGCAGTATGGAAGGACCTGTTGAAATTCCACTTAAGTGTCAGTAAATAATGGATTTCCTAAAGCCGAAAGCATGCATCAGCAGCCCCAGGTCATCAGCATGCAATTCTTTTTCATGCAAGGCATGGAGTCTCAGCTGACAATAACATCTGTCAGAATTCCACATGCGGGGAAAACAGCCTGTCAGCAGATCCAAATGCAATAGAAACAGCATGTGAATCTTCTCCACTGTCATTCTGTGCAGACTTTTCTTTTTAAATTTGATGTTTTAAAGTGTACTGAAGGATTGTGAAGATAATGAAATGGTGATTATTAAGTAAAGTTTGTAAGCATATACATTAGGTAATTGATGAATTAAAAAATTTTTTACAATTGCATAATATCTTGACCATCTCAAAGTACTGCAAACTGGGCTGAATTTTATGGGGTCTGCAGAAGCAGGATAGGAGGCGGGGTCAAAAAAATGGGAGGGAGGGCAGGGGGAGTGGAGTCCCCATCGCCTTTCTGCTGCCATGGCATTTTGCCAGTGGTGGGGATGGTGGAGGATGGTCCTCCCACCCAGAGGCCATTGTGCCACTTAAGTGGCCAATTAAGGACCTCTTCCTGCTGCTGCTGGCATTTTACCAGCAGCGGATGGTCCCTTGGCCACATGGGGAGTCCATGTGGTGAACTCTGGCGGCCTCCATGTGAGTTCCAGGGGCAGTGAGGCCCCTCCTAATCGGGCACCTTGTGGCCTGCAGAGGGGCCACCCACTGGCAGCAATGGGCACCCCAGGGCAACACCTCCTCCTGCCCCACCAACCACCCCACCCCACTCTGCCGGGGCCTGCCTGACTAACCCCGGCAACCCCTGACCCCACTTACTTTGGTGTGAGGCTGCTGTCCATCACTGCATCTCTCGGCTCAGTGCAGTCCCAGCAGTGGCCACTGCTCTTAGTAGTGCTGCTGTACTGAAGAGCTGCTGACCCTCCAATTGGCCAGCAGCTCTTGGAGGTGGGCTCTTGTGCCTTAAACGGACAGGATCCATGGCAGCAGCTCATTACCTGCTACATTGGCATAGAATCCGGCCAGGGCTTCCCCAAACAGCTAAGGCGGGGATGCCCCTGTCTTTCCGGCTGGTCGTCGGGGCAACTGCTCCCTCAATAAAATCCAGCCCAGTAACCATTATGGAGGCAAAAGGTGGCAACACTTTTCCACACAGCAATGAGATGAATGACCAACCAATCTAATTGTGTGAGAAATTCAGAAATACGGGAAATATTCAGCAGGTCAGGCAGTATCTGTGGAGCAAGAAACAGAGTTAACGTTTTGGGTTGATGACCCTTCATCAAAAACTAATTTTGTGATACTGGTTGAGAGAACTCTCAGTGTTATATGTTATTTGTGTGTTTTAAGTAACACAATGAGTTACATGGATTCCAATTTCTTGAAGATCTCAAACAGGTTTATTAACAGCTAACTATTATATACAGTACAAAACAAACTACAGTACCATTATCTCGTAGAGTGACTATGGCTCCTCCTCACATGATTACATCCTGGTACTTGGTTTATTAGCATACTGAGTTCTTAAAGGGACATCACTCTTAAGGCAATCATACAACATCCCCTTTCTTTCCAAAGATAAGTCTCATACGCTTAAAGTAAAAAACATAAAATTGGATAACTTCAAAATTATCTACACAGGGATATAGATTATGAAATTCACACATGCAGAACCTTAAGAGTCCATATATCGTTTTAGTGATCTGACAACTCTTCCAGATCTTGTTATGATATAACTTTCTGGCGATGTGGATTTCGCCCTTGGCTGGTTTTGGTTTGCAGACATGTTGTCAATGTGTTGGTTGTCGTCCTGTTGTTTCATCACACCCTCATTGTCAGAGTATGCTCTATCGAGTCCACTGTGCACAATTAGAGTCTTGCACACTTCTCTTAATTGGCTTCGGTTCTTCCTTAGCACTGCTCTGCCAGATGTTGTAACCTTGTAGAACCTAGGCTCACTGCATACTTTGGATACCTCTGCGGTAACTATGTTCTCATTGTGGGGTGTATGACCCTGACCTTTTGTCCTACACATTGTCATAAGAGTTTTTTTTTAACTGGGAGGTCTATGTGCCTTTAAGACTGAGAAAAAGGGTTTTCTGTGAGCCTTAAATGTTAACATTTGGTATGTGGAGTGCAGGCAAGGCAATTTATGTTCAAGCAACAGGAAGTTTTTATGATTGCCTTGTGACTCCTATTGTTTATTTAAATAAAAGGCTTTCAGTTTCATTTTGGCAGTGTGAAAGAGACCACGGGACCTGTGAGCAGCTAAAAGAGGTACTACTGGAAACTGGCCAGGAATACAGCCCAGAAAACTCTCTCTCATGAAAAATAATTCCTGTATCAAAGAGGAAGAGACCCAGACAAAAGAGGAATTGCTACACTGTGGAGAAACACTGCTTTGGAGAAAGAAAGCCTGTGTTTCAGGTGTGGCAAGTTGCAGTTGCCTCCAGTCAAGAATCCCTGCCTTGAGAGTGAGTCTGTAGTGTTGTGCTCTGTGGAGAAGACTCCTTTGCTGAGAGTAAGTCCTGTTGACTTTTGTGATTTGAAAGTTCCTGAACTCTCAAAGTTTCTACTGTTAGACTGCTACTTTAAAACTTAAATAGACTTGTTGCAGCAATCTATTACTGAAAGATCTGTGAGACGACTGCTGCAGATGAACTACCTTGAAAGCCTACCCACCACAGACTGTTCATTAATTTCACCTGGAGATACAGCGAGTGGTGTCTGACTATTTGACTCTGGACAACTCAGTGATCCAGGAAAATGCTACCAGAAGATACAACCCAGTTATTTTATTATCCCGAAGAAACTGTTATAAAATCAATATAACCATTTCCCCCGGTTAACGATTGGTAATTGAATGTATGTGTATGCATGAGGGTTAGGAAGATTAAGGAGTTATAAAATCTTTTCATACATATAGATTCATCTCATCATTTAAAAACTTGGTTTATTAATAAATAGTTAATTTTGTTGTTGTTTAAAGAAACCTGGTTTGGCGTGCTTTATTCTGGGGATAAATAAAGTGATTAATTTGGATATTTTTCAGGTAGGTGGGAAAGTTTACTAATATGCTGTGACCTGTGGAATAGTGGGACTGAATTAACAACGCACTACTCCCGCCTTGGTCATAACAGTATAGCTGAGGTAGTTTTGCCCCTGCATTTCAGATATGTACCAGCTTCATTCTGCCTTGTTTTTCGAGCAGTGTCTCCTGCATCTTGGAGAATTTGGACAGATGTTGGCTTAGCAGAATCGTTCGCACTTGTCTGCCAAACATGACTTCTGCTAGTGACAGTAAGCCCATATCCATAGGTGTAGCTCTGAGTTGAGGCCTGCTACCCGACCCAAACCCGACAGGACCCGACGACGTGTCGGGTTCGGGTCGGGTAGGGCCCATCTTCAGGGTACGGCTTTCGGGCTGGGCTCGGGTCCGGCCGAGTCCAGGTTAGGTCGGGCCGGACACACACGGTAAGTGCTCTGCTGGTAAGTATTGAAATTAAAAACTTACCTGAGCTGGGAGTCCGGGACGAAACTGAGTCTGCGCAGTGAGCGAGTGACATTAATATGATGTCACCACGCATGTGCTGCAGCTTTCTGGAGCTTCCCAGTCGGAAGGTAAGTAAAGGGATGGTCAGGTCGGACTCGGGTCGGGTCGGGTCGAGTTGGGGCGGGTTAGGGTCGGGTCAGGCTCGGGGCAAAATTGGAGGGAATCAGGCCGAGTCGGGCTCGGGTCCGCTGTGGTTTGGTCGGGTTCGGGTCAGGTTCTTTTTTCCCGACCTGAGCAGGCCTCTAGCTCTGAGGTGTAACATGGCAACGTGAAAATCTTGTTTCGTTGCCCTACAGTCCTGGATAAGTGATTTAACTGTGCGTACCATTCGCTCGGCAAGACTATTAGATCTAGAGCAGTGTGGTGAGGACATCACATGGTTTACACCCCATTTGACATACATATCCCTGAAAGGTCTGCCCGTATACTGTGGCCCATGGTCCAAAATAATTTCTTCAGCTGCACCAAATAGACTGAGTATGGCACTCAATGTGTCTGTGACAACCACACTTGAAGTGTGTGATACCTGTCTGACAATTGGAAATTTGGAGAAATAATTGGTGACTAAGATAAAGTCATCTCCATTGATGGAAAATAGATCTGTGGCGATTTTGGACCAAGAGACTGACGGAATCTTGTGAGGGTGTAGAGGTTCTTTACATTGTGGTGGCTGGTGGCTCTGGCATGCCTCACACATCCTCACTAACTTTTCGATGTCACCGTTAATCTCTGTGTCTCGTACCAGTCATCTTGTTCGCTCTATACCCGTATGGCCTTGGTGAAGTTGTGACAAGTTGTCCTGTCAGAGAGCTTTGAGCACAGTCACTTGTTTTCCTTTGAAGGTGACGCCTGTTGAGATAACAAGTACATCTTTATAAGACCAATAGCATCTGACGGTTTCTGGCACCTCTTTTACTGTATCAGGCTCAGATAGATGCATAAACTGAGTTTCTGCCAAAATTAGTCTGATTATGAAAACCCCTGTGGAAATTCCAGTAAAAGCATTCAAGCCCTGGAACAAGATTTAACCCCTCCACCTTCTAATTCAGAATCAAGAGCACTGACCACTTATCTAAACTGACACTTAAGTGTACCTCAAACATTGTAACAGATCACTTTTAAGTATGATCGTACTCATTTTAAAAAGGCAACACAATAACAGAAATCTCACACTCTTCTGTTCTGGTGACATTAGAAAACATAATTCAGAAAATAGAATACTACACGAAACGAGAAAAAATATTCAGTGTTGTGCATTTAAATAGTTGCTTAAAACATACCATTTATACTCCTGGCATATAAAAAAATCTTCTTCATGACTTCCTGTGAGACTATGTTGAAAAATGCCCCACATCTATTTATATACATTAGGACGGAACGTCTGTAAAAAAACACTTGTGTTTGATTTTCGAAATGTAAACGAGTCACTTGCCCAATAATTTGCCCCAAAATGCTATACATACTGATGTAGTTGTATACTTATGAAGAATCCTTCCAGCATATTTAAAAGAGGCAAACTAACATTCATAGCAATTTAGCAACTGCTAGCAAACAGGAGAGATGGAGATGCTGGGAATAATCACGGAGGGAGACAATAATCAAAAAGACACTGGGCATGACAGCCACATTAAAATAAAGTCTATTTTTAGATTGTCCCTGTTTTAATTCAAATCTTGGGAAGCTGGTGCCCATTGCCCACTTTATCAGTTCATGCTGCCTAAACCGCTCCTAGTGATTTTTTACAGTATAAATGCAGGAAGCTGATCTCCCAAAGTCCTAATTAAAGCAAGGCCACTTTAAAAGATATATTTGATTTTACTGGGAAATAGATGAATGCATAAGCGGGTCATTTCATCTAGGTAATTAAACTGTCAATTAAAGTAATATTAAGTTATAAGGTAGTTAAAAAACAATGATCGTATCCCCTGATTTAGACTTGAGGGGGGGGCGAACTTCTTGATGGTTGGCCTAAAAGCTCTGTTAATGCCATCATACATTCCTCTGATGTTTCCGGATGTTTCTGATGATACCACCCTCAATGCCGCCCAGTCTTTGCCAGTCATGGATGAGCTGGATGAACAGCCAACAAAATTGGAACTCAGCGATGCCACTGATTAGCTAGTGGAAAAGCCCCTGGAAAGGACGGCATTACCCCTGAAGTAATCAAGAGTGCCAAGCCAGCTATACTCTCAACATTCCATGAACTGCTTTGCCTGTGCTGGGAATGAGGGAGCAGTACCACAGGACACGATGCCAATATCATCACCCTCTATAAAAACGAAGGTGACCGCGGTGATTGCAACAACTACTGTGGAATCTCCCTGCTCGGCATAGTGGGGAAAGTCTTCGCTCGAGTCATTTTAAACAGACTCCCGAAGTTGGCTGAGCGTGTATACCCTGAGGCACAGTGCAGCTTTCGAGCAGAGAGATCCACCATTGACATGCTGTTCTCCCTTCGCCAGCTACAGGAGAAATACCGCGAACAACAGATGCCCCTCTACGTTGCTTTCATAGATCTCACCAAAGCCTTTGACCTCGTCAGCAGACGTGGTCTCTTCAGAATACTAGCAAAGATCGGATGTCCACCAAAGCTACTAAGTATCATCACTTCATTCCATGACAATATGAAAGGCAGAATTCAGCATAGCAGTGCCTCATCAGACCCCTTTCCTATCCTGAGTGGTGTGAAACAGGGCTGTGTTCTTGCACCTACACTATCTGGGATCTCCTTCTCCTTGCTGCTCTCACGTGCATTCAAGTCTTCAGAAGAAGGAATTTTCCTCCACACAAGATCAGATGGCAGGATGTTCAACCTTGCCCGTCTTAGAGAGAAGACCAAATTACAGAAGGTCCTCGTCAGGGAACTCCTCTTTGCTGACGATGCTGCATTAACATTCCACACAGAAGAGTGTCTGCAGAGACTCATCGACAGGATTGCGGCTGCCTGCAATGAATTTGGCCTAACCATCAGCCTCAAGAAAACGAACATCATGGGACAGGACGTCAGAAATGCTCCATCCATCAATATCGGCGACCACGCTCTGGAAGTGGCTCAAGAGTTCACCTACCTAGGCTCACCTATCACAGTAACCTGTCTCTCGATGCAGAAATCAACAAGCACATGGGAAAGGCGTCCGCTGCTATGTCCAGACTGGCCAAGAGGGTGTAGGAAAATGGCGCACTGACACAGAACACAAAAGTCCTAGTGTTTCAAGCCTGTGTCCTCAGTACCTTGCTCTACGGCAGCGAGGCCTGGACAACGTATGTCAGCCAAGAGCGACGTCTCAACTCATTCCATCTTTGTTGCCTCCGGAGAATCCTTGGCATCAGGTGGCAGGACCGTATCTTCAACACAGAAGTCCTCGAGGTGGCCAACATCCCCAGCATATACACCCTACTGAGCCAGCGGCGCTTGAGATGGCTTGGCCATGTGAGCCACATGGAAGATGGCAGGATCCCCAAGGACGCATTGTACAGGAGCTCGTCACTGGTATCAGACCTACCAGCCATCCATGCCTCCGCTTTAAAGACGTCTGCAAACACGACATGAAGTCCTGTGACATTGACCGCAAGTCGTGGAAGTCAGTTGCCAGTGATCGTCAGAGCTGGTGGACAGCCACTAATGTGGGGCTAAAGTGTGGCGTGTCGAAGAGACTTAGCATTTGGCAAGAAAAAAGACAGAAGCACAAGGAGAGAGCCAACTGTGTAACAGCCCCGGCAACCAATTTTATCTGCAGCGCCCGTGGAAGAGTCTGTCACTCTAGAATTGGCCTTTATAGCCACTCCAGGCGCTGCTTCACAAACCACTGACCATCTCTAGGCGCTTACCCATTGTCTCTCGAGACAAGGAGGCCAAAGAAAAGAAGTTAAAAAACAAGTAACCAGATGGCCAGAGAACATATTGCAATCATTTAAGCAAAACCTGGAACAATACAAAACTGAATAAATTCTAACTTACAAGTGCATGCATCAATATAGTTGGAGCTCAGACCATTTCAGTTATATTTGTTAATTCAACTGAAGTTCCTCTATTATTTTCATGGTAATATCAACAGCTTTCCCTTAAAAAAAATGCAAAATGTTTATAGCTTTGTAACTGGTGTGTAAAGGAGATATTAATTGTGCATCTCCCTTTTTCAGAAATAAAATAGAATGAGTTGTTACTGTCAGTAGCTGTGATAACTTTTCTACGAATCTGTCAGGCAGGTGTGGGACTGCTTTTAGGATAATGACAACATATTTATAGATTTTTCCATCTTTTGCCACCTACTATCAGCATCACACACCAAGCAATCCTAAGGAAGGATTTGATCTTTACCTTGTTCTGTCATAAAAAGGTTCAACCTCAATGCTTCAATAATTTGTATTCAATACTCTTTCTCATGCAGACTTGGCAGAAGTGCACCCTGCATAGATAAGAACCCAAATATTAATTTAGCATTTAAAAGGCAATTCACAATTGCATTGTAAGAAAAAGCTTCAGTCTTCCACAACGTTATCCATTACCTTGAGAAGAATTGATGTTATAAACATGGTTGCTTTTAATTTAATTTAATTTCTTTATCAAATAATATGCTAGAATGTATTCAATTTTAGATATTTTCCATATAAAGTCAATTTTTCAACATTCTTGATTTTACTATGCACTGTGTATATTTAATATGCTTCAAATATTATCCTATTGAAATCTGTTGTAAAATGGACTATTGAGAAAATCTGCACGATATCATTTTTTAACTTACTAATGTTTATGAATTCATTTTGCAGAAAGGACTTACTGTTCAGGCTGTGTAAAAAAATATCATCAATTTGCCTTCCCCTAATAATTCATTCTTTGTTCATTATTGTCAAACTGTTGGGAGAATAAATTGGATAGTCCTCAAAAATGAATGTTGGGATCATGATGTGTAATTACCCCACATCCATTTAATGTAATCTCCCTGCTGCCTGCTCATTATCATGTTTGCTGTATGCAGCCAGCGCTAACTGTTCTGTTCAATGACTGCACAGATCAACAGGCTACCCAATATCATTTTTTGCTAGCACTACTTAAAGCTAGCCTTCACTGCTTAAAGGGAAGGAACATTATGGCTGCTGCAAGTGCTAACATCATTCAGAATAGTGTTGTGCAACAAAGAACAATAGCTGACTATACTGATAAGTTATTATCTGCATCAGGAAAGTGCATTGTTTCAGTTTTACAGTTTTCGTGAAGCTGTGGGTGAATTTTAAAACGGGAAACTTCTTTGACAAGGTATTTTTTCAGGAATTAATGTACTATTCGTTTCTGAAAGAACATGCTGAAGTGCTAGAACATTAAAAGCAAATATGCAGGCATTAATAGATTACTGAACAGCTCACTAGTAAAATTATCAATATGGTCTCACTGTCCAGTGATGTTTCTACTTTATATACATTATGCATGTACTTTCTGTTATAAACCAAAACATAGGGCTGAATTTTATAAGCCCCCCGACATGGGTGATGTGGCAGGGGGTTCAGAAAATACTTCCGGGAGAGGCCCGCCACAATCTGTGATGCTGGGTAGGTCCCGCCCCATTTTACTGGTGGCGGCGGGACCTCAGTGTGGCCCCCCACGCCAGTCGGCAGCGGCACCCCAATTAACACATATAAAGCACTACTTACATTGCCTGATTATGTATCCCGCTGCCTCTCATGCCTCAGTTCTGCATTTTTCAGTGAACAGGTGGCGGTCACGTGCTGTCCCATTCACAACTGAGAAAAGCCGGCGGGACAACAGAAGTAGGAGTCATTGGATAAGTCTGGATAGACGAGTCTCAACTCTGCAAGCATGAAGGGAGGTGGGGGGGATGCTATTACTGAGGCCACAACTTTGCAGGCATGAAGGGAGGTGGGAGGGGGGATGGTATTACACGGGACACAGCTCTGCAGGCATGAAGGGAGGTACTGTGTACCCTCCCTCCGCAAACGGTGTCCGCTCTGCACCATTGTTTGTTTGTGTGAGTAAAGGAGCAATGGCACTTCAGTCACCCTGTGTGTGGGAAGGGTGCCAGAAACAGTAGGAGTGTAAAGGTTATCTGGCTGGTGGGGCAATCGATGCAGCTGGTAGAATCTTAATGTGGTATTGCTGTGCCACACTTAGTGGGAGCTAAGATGGGCAACGCCATGCCACGCCACATAGTTGATACATGAAAGCACCTGATGTACCAGTCAACATCAATGGCTGCCCTGATAGGAAACTTTGAAGAAGTGAAAGAACCGAGTTTAATTGTCACTTGGAGATGGGTATGATTCATTCTACATTATTTGATCCACTTCCAGTGAGGATCCATATGCACCGCAGGAAAATCCAGCAGGCAGGTGCAGCCCACGTAGAGGCCCCCGGTCGTGAGCAGCAGCTGGCCCCAAGGAGAGCTCGCCACCACAGATCACCACGCATCTACAGGTCTCACATGACATACCTGCAGATGTCTGAGCGTCAGTGTCAGAGGCAACTGCGGATGTCAAGAGAGGCGGTGACACATCTCTGTGCCTTACTCAACGATAACCGCAGCTCATGGGCTTCGGTGGACATCCCATGACTGTAGCCCTCAAAGTGACAGCAGCTCTTAACCTTTACGCCTCTGCATCATTTCAGGGGCCCACCAGAGATCTTTGTGGGGTCATTCAGTCAGCAGTGCACCGCTGCATCAGGGAGGTCACCGATGCCCTGTACCGGAGGGCTGGTGACTATGTCCACTTCATGATGGACCCTGGGAGCCAGGCCCAGAGGGCCATCGGTTTCAGCTCGATCATGGGATTCCCACAAGTGCAAGGAGTCATAGACTGCACCTATGTGGCCATCAAGGCTCCCGCCGGGCGACCAGCTACATAAGTAAACCGTAAGGGCTTCCACTTACTCAACGTACAGTTAGTATGTGAACACCGTATCCGCTTTATGCAAATCTGTGCCCGCTTTCCAGACAGCTGCCATGATGCCTTCATCCTGTGCCAGTCCCAGCTGGCGCTGCAGTACACTGAACTGGCTCAGATGGAGGGGTGGCTTCTTGGAGACAAGGGTTACCCCTTGCAGACATGGCTCATGACACCAGTGATATGCCCCACCACCACTAAGCAGGCGATCAGCATGCTGAATATGCGCTTCCGCTGCCTGCATAAATCGGGTGGTGCCCTGCAATGGGAGCTGGAAATGGTATCTCATATCATTGCTGTTTGCTGTGTTCTGTACAACTACGCACTGAATAGGGGTGAGGCCTTGCAGGATGAGAATTGGACAATGAGGATGCTGAGGACTTACAGCAGGAATGGCGCACAGGAGGACAGAGAGCATCCAGGCGCTGCATGCAAGGTGTGCAGCGAGCAAGAGATGCACGGCAACACCTTATTGATCAAAGGTTCTCCACACCATAGAAATCACCATGGGCTCTGCAAGACACACAGCACCCTCGTTCGCCTGTTGTGAAGCACCTCGCACCTGCAACATCTTTGCAACCACCATTACTGGCAGCAGCAGACTGAGCCATTGTCCATGTTACTGCATCCTTGGAGACGCACATGAGTAATACTGGTATGGCAATGATGTTATTCCATACATTGACAGTTCTGAAAGGCCAGTAATGTAATGGAAGGAGACATGATTGGTACATGCAGGCACACTTCATTCACACAGCAAAAGCAACACACATGCTAGTGAAGAAGATTTCGAGATTGAACTTCTCACAGTGTTGTGTCACCCATGCAGACCCATTTGTGTCACGGTGGTTTTTGGAAACTCTTGCGGGTGCTCCTTCGCTGTGCCACTTCTGCGCTAGCAGCCTGACTGGAGAATGGGTGCTGATCAGAATGTTCTTTGGCTGTGGATAACTTTGGTGGTTGTGCTCTGTGCGCACGAGGCCTGCAGGGCCCCGGCTGACTGGGGAAATGATTGTTCATCCTCTTCCGGCATTGGACCCTTTGATGCTGAATGGCCCAACGGCTACTTACCTCCTCTGCCACCTCCAACTAGGCTGCCTTGGTCAGGCAAGAGTATCTGTTACCATCGCTGGGGTAAAGGACCTCCCACCTTGCCCGGACAGCCTGGAGGAGAGTGAGCAGGGAGGTATCGCTGAACCGTGGGGCCACCCTGGAGCGCCCCTCTGCCATCTTCGGTTTTTGGTCTGGTCCTTTATATGCAAAGGTTATTCCAAAGTGTAACTGCTCTAACGTCTGGCTGCAAAGTTTTTTTTTTGCACGTTTTAAAACTAATGCACGGCTAGTGAGGAAATCTGTGCTGTTGTCCTGGTTTTTCATCTCTGACAGACACAGATATACATGTTCACATACGCTTTGCTTCTGCACCAGTTGGTCATAATTATTGACGTCATATTTCAGGTTTGCAATGCAGCTAGAAGAGAAACATAATTTCCTTGTTCTTTAAGAAATAGTTTCAATTCCAGTTACATGCCTTTTCATATAATAGTTAGCTACAAAATGAATACAGATTCCAAATGCATATTAGTCTGCAGCTTTTCACATTCAGGAAATTAAAAGCCCATAGCATGTTGATATTATTAACTTATGCATTTATTTCTGAGAGTGCATTTGCCTTTTATGATACAATTCAGTCTCACTTTTTGGTATGTGCAAAAGTAAGATTTTTCACCCAGGTGCAGCAAGCCTACAAGAACAAATGTTACACTTGAGTGGAAGAAGAGGATCTCAACTGCACAGGACACTGGAACAAAGCAGAGTAAGTATGTGGCAGAAAAGCAGAAAATGCTGGACATACTCAGCATCTGTAGAGAGAGAAGCACAGTCATGTTTCAGGTCTATGGCGGACCGCCATCTTCAAAGTGTGCCACCACAATCGGTGGCGCACTCATAAAATTCAACCCATAGTTTCTATTGTCATGGGAGTATAGTTCTTTTTCCTCAGTTTTTAAAAAAATAAGGGGGTGTACCTTTAAGACTGAGAATTGTTTTCTCTCTCTTGGGAACAGCGTGTATGTGCAAGCTGCACCTGTTTCCTAGGCAACAACAGGAGAGGAGGTCACATGCTGTATTGAACTTTTGACTGTGTGTAAAGACTGGCGATAACTGGTTTGAACTGGAGACCAGCGAAGCATGGTCACTAAAGGTAGAAGTAGTCTATACCTCAGCAGCAAATCTACATTGAGCTACAGGCTGTGTTATTGCCTAAGGAGAAAAAAACCCTGGAAAAGAACATTTTAGTTTAGTTTTAGTTTAGTTTAGAGATACGGCACTGAAACAGGCCCTTCAGCCCACCGAGTCTGTGCCGACCATCAACCACCCATTTATACTAATCCTACCCTAATTCCATATTCCTACCACATCCCCACCTGTCCCTATATTTCCCTACCACCTACCTATACTAGGGGCAATTTTTATAATGGCCAATTAACCTATCACCCTGCAAGTCTTTGGCATGTGGGAGGAAACCGGAGCACCTGGAGGAAACCCACGCAGACACAGGGAGAACTTGCAAACTCCACACAGGCAGTACCCAGAATTGAAGCCGGGTCACTGGAGCTGTGAGGCTGCGGTGCTAACCACTGCGTCACTGTGCCACCCATATTTGTTGGAGTCGAAATTCCTTTTTTTTTTCTTCCAATCTCTAAGATGTCTTTTATTCAGGAGTGACTCTCAGTTGCCTCTTGCGTTTTTTGGAATTCTCAGTAAAGTTTCTACTGAAAGACTACCAATTTTAAAATCCAAATAGACCTGTAGCTATACTCCTTGTTGACAGAACTGTGAGACACCTGCTGCAGCTGAAGTACTTTGAATGCCGATCCATTATAGACTGTTCATCAAATTCACCTGGAGACTTTGAGTGGCATCTGACTTTGCAACTCTGGGACACCTCATCAAATTGGGAATGTAACCAATCAAAACTTAGAACCCAGTTATTTTCCTCTTCCTAATTTTTAAAATACCATTTTTAAAAACAATTAACCATTGGTTTTTGAATGTATGTGTGTGTGCATTAGAGTTAGGAGAAATAAAGTATTTTAAACATAGGTTTATCTCAATAAGATTAATTTATTAATAAATTGTTAATTTATTGTTGTTTAAAGATACCTAGTTTGGTGTATTTTATTCTGGGGGGTTAATAAAGTGTTTAATTTGGATAATTTCTGGGAGGTGGGAAAACTTTAATAATATGCTGTGACCTGTGGAGTATTGGGACTGAATTGACAGTGCATTACTCCTGCCTCAGTCATAACATTAATTGGGCGTCTCGTCCAGGATCATGTTAATTGGGGGCTTGCGTCTGGGATCATATTAATTGGGGAATCGCATCTGGGATCACATTAATTAGGTGCTCGATCGTTGGGATACAAATCCAACGTCAATTACATTAATTATAAGGGGAGTAATAATTTGAAAGAGAAAAAAATAAAAGGAACCAGATTTTTTGTATATAAGGGTAAAGGCTCTACCATCAGAATGGCATTAGCAGTTGCAGCAGTTTTTCTGGGAAAGGAGAATGTGTCCTTCAGTGACCTGACAACTTTGACCAAGAATAAACTAAAAGAATTGGCAGCACAATTGGGGTTAGAGTTGAAATCAGGTGCTAAAAAAGAAGAGATAATTGACATAATAGCCCAACAATTAAAATTGGAAGAAGAAGAGGAACAGGAAGATAATAAGTCAGAGAGTGATGTAGTGGAATTGGCTAAGATTCAGTTAGAAAGAAGAAAACGTGAACAGGAAAAGAAATAGAAATAAGAAAATTTGAGACTGAAAATGAATTAAGAAAACTTGAACTTGATAAAGAGAAAAGGGACAAAGTGAAAGCACATCAGAAAGAAAGTGAAAGAGAAGGAAGGGAACTTAGGTTAAGAGAGATGGAACTAAAACAAAGTGGTGGTCTTGACTCCAGGGAAAATTCTGGTCAAGAAGAATCTGAATTCAGCCCAGGACCCAGTGAAATGCTGTTTAAATTCATTCAAGTTCTTCATAAGTGTGAGGAAAGGGATGTAGAGGCATTTTTCATATCTTCTGGAAAAAAATAGCCAAATGAAATGGCTGAGGGAAAGTTGGACACTGCTTATGCAAAGCAGCTTGATGGGCAGAGCTCATGAAGTTTATGCCATGCTTCCTGAAGCGGCTTCTGCAGGTGATGAAATGGCAAAAAAGGTTATTCTTGCTGCGCATGAGTTAGTCCCTGAAGCTTACCGTCAGAAGTTTCGGAATTTACGGAGATTGGCTGGGCAGAGATATGTAGAATTTGAGAGGGTAAAACAAAATAATTTTGATCATTGGATACAGGCATTAAAGATGGAAGCCACATATAAGAACCTTAGAGAATTGATTCTCTTGGAAGAATTTAAAAATTCAATCCCTTCAGTAGTGAGAACTCATGTAGATAACCTGAAAATGTTAAAAGGTAGGCAAGCAGCAGAAATTGCTGATGATTTTGAGCTTGTGAATAATCCAAAGCCTTTTGTCCATCACCCCCACAAACCCGAGAAGGATAGAAAGTGGGAGAGTGAAAGGAAGGTAAGTAGCCAGGGACAAGAAGGAACAGCTGGGAATGCCCCAGGATCACCTCCTCAGGCCAGAAAGGAAGTTGCTGAGGGTAGAAGTGAGGTTCACAAGCCGAAGTGTTATCATTGCCACAAGATGGGTCATCTTCGTTCAGAATGCTGCGAGGTAAACCCATGGGACTTGTTGGGGTACACAAAGCTAATGTGGAGAAAATAGCTCTGACTGAGAGTACAGCAGACCAGGCTGTAGCTTTAATGGTGGCTGTAAAACCAGATACAAAAACTAAAGTGAGTGTAGAGGTTAAGAATAAGATACCCCAAAGTTATAATGAATTCTTGTCAAAGGGAAAAGTAACTTCATTTCCTTTAATTGAGACAGGAAAACCTATCATGATAGTCAGTGATACAGGAGCAACCCAAACATTCTTGCTGGGGAAAGGCATAAAGTTTTAGTTAATGGAATTGGTGGGGAGTATATACCCATACCTTGATATAGAAACTTAGAAATATAGAAAATAGGAGCAGGAGTAGGCCATTCAGCCCTTCGAGCCTGCTCTGTCATTCATTATGATCATGGCTGATCATCCAACTCAGTAACCTGTTCCCGCTTTCGCCCCATACCCTTTGATCCCTTTAGACCCAAGAGCTGTATCTAACTCCTTCTTGAAAATATACAATGTTTTGGCCTCAACTGCTTTCTGTGGTAGCGAATTCCATAGGCTCACCACTCTCTGGGTGAAGAAATTTCTCCTCATCTCAGTCCTGAAAGGTTTACCCCGTATCCTTAGACTATGACCCCTGGTTCTGGACTCCCCCACCATCGGGAACATCCTTCCTGCATCTACCTGGTAGAATTTTATAGGTTTCTATGAGATCCCCCCTCACTCATCTGAACTCCAGTGAATATAATCCTAACCGACTCAATCTCTCCTCATACGTCAGTCCCACCATCCCAGGAATCAGTCTGGTAAACCTTCGCTGCACTCCCTCTATAGCAAGAACATCCTTCCTCAGATAAGGAGACCAAAACTGCCACAATATTCCAGGTGTGACCTCACCAAGGCCCTGTATAATTGCAATAGGACATTCCTGCTCCTGTAATCGAATATTCTCGTTATGAAGTCCAGCATACTATTTGTCTTTTTTACCGCCTGTTGGACCTGCATGCTTAGCTTCAGTGACTGGTGTACGAGAACACGCAGGTCTCGCTGCATATTCCCCTTTCTCAGTTTATAGCCGTTCAGACAATAATCTGCCTTCCTGTTTTTGCTACCAAAGTGGATAACCTCACATTTCTCCACATTATACTGCATCTGCCATGCATTAGCCCACTCACTCAACTTGTCCAAATCACCCTGAAGCCTCTCTGCATCCGCCTCACAACTCCCACCCAGTTTTGTGTCATCTGCAAATTTGGAGATATTACATTTAGTTCCCTCATCTAAATCATTAATATATATTGTGAATAGCTGGGGTCCTATCACCGTTCCCTGCGGTACCCCACTAGTCACTGCCTGCCATTCGGAAAAGGACCCATTTATCCCTACTCTTTGCTTCCTGTCTGCCAACCAATTTTCGATCCATCGCAATACACTATCCCCAATCCCATGCGATTTAATTTTATATGCTAATCTCTTATGTGGGATTTTGTAGAAAGCCTTCTGAAAGTCCAAATAAAAAGTATGCATTTAGTTAGTCAGCCATTTCTTTGTTCCCCATAATAAATTCCCCTGTTTCTGACTGTAAGGGACCTACATTTGTCTTCACCAATCTTTTTCTCTTCACATACCTATAGAAACTTTTACAGTCAGTTTTTATGTTCCCCGCAAGCTTGCTCTTGTACTCTATTTTCCCCTTCTTATTCAATCCCATGGTCCTCCTTTGCTGAATTCTAAACTGCTCCCAATCCTCAGGTCTGTTGTTTTTTTCTGGCAAATTTTTATGCTTCTTCCTATTAAGTACACTTAGAGTGTGACCAAATATCTGACATGGTAACTGTCGGAGTTGTACATAGTTTGCCAGTAAAGGGAATTGATCTACTCCTAGGAAATGATTTAGCCAGACCAAAAGTATCACTTTCTCCTATAATTGCAGAGAAACCAAGTGCATTGAAGGCAGTATAGCAAAGGGCGGCACAGTGGCGCAGTGGTTAGCACCGCAGCCTCACAGCTCCAGCGACCCGGGTTCAATTCTGGGTCCTGCCTGTGTGGAGTTTGCAAGTTCTCCTTGTGTCTGCGTGGGTTTCCTCCGGGTGCTCCGGTTTCCTCCCACATGCCAAAGACTTGCAGGTTGATAGATAAATTGGCCTTTATAAATTGCCCATAGTATAGGTAGGTGGTAGGGAAATATAGAGACAGGTGGGGATGTGGTACGAATATGGAATTAGTGTAGGATTAGTATAAATGGGTGGTTGATGGTCGGCACAGACTCGGTGGGCTGAAGTGCCTGTTTCAGTGCTGTATCTCTAAATAAATAAATAAATGGAACAATTACAGGAACAAGTTCCAGGAATATTTTCTGCATGTGTAGTCACCTGAGCAATGGCTAAACAGGTTCCATTGTCGGAGGTAAAAGTGGCACCACAAACAGATAGCCGAGTATCTGAAACCTTATTTGGGGACTTAGATAATCCAAATGTGGTGTTTAATAGATCTTCGATAATTGCAGCACAGCAAGCTGATCCAGAGTTCTACAGAATGGCATGGACGGCTCTGAGAGAAGCTGAGGCGAAAGGAGTTCTAGAAGGCTATTATATGGAAAACAGGGTTTTGAGGAGGAAATGGAGACTGCCTCATGACCTGCGGATGAAGACTGGACAGCTGTTGAACAGAGAGTGGTACCACCGAAATATCACCAAGGATTATTACGGTTAGCACAAGGCATTCCTTTTGCAGGACATAGGGGGATTCAGAAGACTAAATTACATATGTCAATATTATTACTGGCCAGGCCTTACAAAGGATGTGAGGCAATTTGTAGGACATGCCATAAATGCCAAATGGTGGAAAAACCGCAACCTACCATAAAACCGGCACCACTAATTCCCATATCAGTGATTGAGGAACCATTTAGCAGGGTATTGGTAGACGGTGTAGGACCCTTGCCAAAAACAAAAGCGGGACTTCAATACATACTTACTATGATAGCTTTGGCTACTCGATTTCCAGAGGCCATTCCTTTCAGAACAATTACTGCTAAAATAGTAGTAGAAAAGTTAACCCGATTCTTTACAAGATATGGATTACCACTTGAAGTTCAATCAGATCAAGGTTCTAATTTCATGTTTCGGATATTTCAAGAAGTCATAGGCAATTTGGGTATCAGACAGTTAAAATTTTCAGCATAGCACCCACAGATACAGGGAGCTTTACAGAGGTACCACCAAACTCTCAAAGCAATGATTAGAACATACTGTCACGAATATCCGCATGACTGGGATAAAGGACTAGACTTTCTTTTATTTGCCAGCAGAGACTCACAGAATGAGTCTACAGGCTTCAGTCCTTTCAAATTGGGTTGCAGACATAAAGTAAGAGGTCCTCTAAAACTTATCAAAGACAGATTCTTAGAACAAAAGAATGAATCTTTGATACTAGACTATGTATCTGTGTTCCAGGAAAGGCTCACAAAAGCTTGCAGTGTGGCTCAGTAACACCTTAAAGCATCCCAAGCCAATATGAAAAAATGGGCAGACAAGAATGCAAAGACCCTCAATTTTCAACCGGGGGTTGAAGTATTGGTGTTGGTACCGTTACAGGGGGAACCATGAAAAGCACGGTTCAGTGGCCCATATAAAGTGATTAAAAGAGTGGGTAAGGTAGATTACTTGATTGACACCCCTAATCGCCAGAAGAAGAACATATTGTGTCATATCAATATGTTAAAGCAATATTATCGCAGTGAGGAGGATAAGCCAGTACAGGTATGTCAGGTAATGGGGACTGTTGAGAAGGAAAAGGATAATGAGGATGAGGCAGAAGGAGGCCTAGACAATTCTCAGATTGAACCTCCAGCTCTGCAGTTAGTGAATACAGAATGGCTAGGAAAAATTGGACAACATGCTTTTGCACTTGAGGCAAAACAACATGAACACCTAACCAGGCTTTTCACGACATTTAAAAGAGTCCATAGGGATCAGCTGGGATGTACAGCCTTAGCCACCCATGAGGTGGATAAAGGGAAATCGGTTCCTTTAAAGCAACATCCTTATAGCTTAGGTCCGGACAAACAGGCCCAAGTAAAGGCAGAAATCCAATACATGTTGAAAAACAACTTAATCAAACCTATGCAAAGCAGCTGGAGTTCACCAACAGTTCCAGTACCTAAACCTGATGGGTCAACCCGAGTTTGTACAGACTACAGAAAAGTCAATGCAGTAATTAAGTCAGACTCCTACCCAATTCCATGTTTAGAAGACTGCATTGGCAGAGTGGGCAGTGCTAGGTTTCTTACCAAGATCAACTTGGTAAAGGGATACTGGCAAGTACCTTTGACTCCTCGAGCCAATGAGACATCAGTTTTTGTAAAACCAGATGGTCTTTATCAGTGCCGGGTGATGCCATTTGGGCTAAAAAATGCCCCAGTCACTTTTCAAAGATGATTGAATCAGGTTGCAGCCAGTGTTCCCAAATGTGTAGTGTATCTGGATGATGTAGTAATACACAGTAACACTTGGCAAGCACAGTTAAACCAGCTAAAAACTCTGTTTAAAATACTGCAAGCAGTGGACTTAGTAGTAAATCTGGCAAAAAGCAAATTCAGAAAAGCAAGAGTAACTTACCTTGGACACAAAGCGGGGCAAGGACAAATATTGCCAAAAACGGAAAAAGAACAAAGAACAGTACAGCACAGGAACAGGCCATTCGGCCCTCCAAGCCTGCGCCGATCTTGATGCCTGTCTAAACTAAAACTTTCTGCACTTCCGGGGACCGTATACCTCTATTCCCAGCCTATTCATGTATTTGTCAAGATGTCTCTTAAACGTCGCAATTGTACCTGCTTCCACCACCTCCCCCGGCAGCAGGTTCCAGGCACTCACCACCCTCTGTGTAAAGAACTTGCCTCGCACATCCCCTCTAAACATTGCCCCTCGCACCTTAAATCTATGTCCCCAAGTAACTGACTCTTCCACCCTGGGAAAATACTTCTGACTATCCACTCTGTCCATGCCACTCATAACTTTGTAAACCTCTATCATGTCGCCCCTCCACCTCCGTCGTTTCAGTGAAAACAATCCGAGTTTATCCAACCTCTCCTCACAGCTAATGCCCTCCAGACCAGACAACATCCTGGTAAACCTCTTCTGTACCTTCTCCAAAGCCTCTACGTCCTTCTGGTAGTGTGGCAACCAGAATTGCACGCAATATTCTATGTGTGGCCTAACTAAAGCATGACTTGCCAATTTTTATACTCTATGCCCCGACCGATGAAGGCAAGCATGCTGTATGCCTTCTTGACTACCTGCGTTGCCACTTTCAGTGACCTGTGGACCTATACGCCCAGATCTCTCTGCCTGTCAATACTCCTAAGGGTTCTGCCATTTACTGTATACCTCCCACCTGTATTAGATCTTCCAAAATGCATTACCTCACATTTGTCCAGATTAAACTCCATCTGCCATTTCTCTGCCCAAGTCTCCAACCGATCTATATCCTGCTGTATCCTCTGACAATCCTCATCACTATCCACAACTCCACCAACCTTTGTGTCGTCCGCAAACTTACGAATCAAACCAGCTACATTTTCCTCCAAACCATTTATGTATACTCCAAACAGCAAAGGTCCCAGCACTGATCCCTGCAGAACACCACTAGTCACAGCCCTCCATTCAGAAAAGCACCCTTCCACTGCTACCCTCTGTCTCCTATGACCGAGCCAGTTCTGTATCCATCTTGCCAGCTCCCCTCTGATCCCGTGTGACTTCACCTTTTGTACCAGTCTGCCATGAGGGACCTTGTCAAAGGCTTTACTGAAGTCCATATCGACAACATCCACTGCCCTTCCTTCATCAATCATCTTTGTCACTTCCTCAAAAAACTCAATCAAGTTAGTGAGACATGACCTCCCCTTCACAAAACCATGCTGCCTCCCGCTAATAAGTTCATTTGTTTCCAAATGGGAGTAAATCCTGTCCCAAAGAATCCTCTCTAATAATTTCCCTACCACTGACGTAAGGCTCACCGGCCTACAATTTCCTGGATTATCCTTGCTACCCTTCTTAAACAAAGGAACAACATTGGCTATTCTCCAGTCCTCTGGGACCTCACCTGTAGCCAATGAGGATACAAAGATTTCTGTCAAGGCCCCAACAATTTCTTCCCTTGCCTCCCTCAGTATTCTGGGGTAGATCCCATCAGGCCTTGGGGATTTATCTGCCTTAATGCTTTGCAAGATGCCCAACACATCTTCCTTTTTGATAACGACATGACCCAGACCATCTACACTCCCTTCCCTCGACTCATCATCCACCAAGTCCTTCTCTTTGGTGAATACTGATGCAAAGTACTCATTTAGTACCTCGCCCATTTCCTCTGAGTCCACACATCGATTCCCTCCTCTGTCCTTTTGTGGGCCAACCCTTTGCCTGGTTACCCTCTTGCTCTTTATATACGTATAAAAAGCCTTGGGATTCTCCTGAATCCTGTTTGCCAATAACTTTTCATGACCCCTTTTAGCACTCCTGACTCCTTGCTTAAGTTCCTTCCTACTGTCTTTATATTCCTCAAGGGCTTCGTCTGTTCCCAGCCTTCCAGCTCTTACGAATGCTTCCTTTTTCTTTTTGACTAGGCTCACAATATCCCGTGTTATCCAAGGTTCCCGAAACTTGCCAAACTTATCCTTCTTTCTCACAAGAACATGCTGGTCCTGGATTCTAATCAACTGACGTTTGAAAGACTCCCACATGTCAGATGTTGATTTACCCTCAAACAGCCGCCCCCAATCTAAATTCTTCAGTTCCTGCCTAATATTGTTATAATTAGCCTTCCCCCAATTTAGCACCTTCACCCGAGGACTACTCTTATCCTTATCCACAAGTAACGTAAAACTTACGTAATTATGGTCACTGTTCCCAAAATGCTCCCCTACTGAAACTTCGACCACCTGGCCGGGCTCATTCCCCAATACCAGGTCCAATACCACTGGCCCCATCCCTAGTTGGACTATCTACAAATTGTTTCAAGAAGCCCTCCTGGATGCTCCTTACAAATTATGCCCCATCCAAGCCCCAAGCACTAAGTGAGTCCCAGGCAATATAGGGGAAGTTTAAAAAAAACCACCACTACAACCCTGTTACCTTTACATCTTTCCAAAATCTGTCTACATATCTGCTCCTCTACCTCCTGTTGGCTGTTGGGAGGCCTGTAGTAAACCCTCAACATCGTGACTGCACCCTTCCTATTCCTGAGCTCCACCCATATTGCCTCGCTGCACGACCCCTCCGAGGTGTCCTCCAGCAGTACAGCTGTGATATTCTCCTTGACCAGTAATGCAACTCCCCCATCCCTTCTACATCCCCTTCTATCCCGCCTGAAGCTTCTAAATCCTGGAACATTTAGCTGCCAATCCTGACCTTCCTTCAACCAAGTCTCTGTGATAGCAACAACATCATAGTTCCATGTACTAATCCAAGCTCTAAGTTCATCTGCCTTACCTGCTATACTTCTCGCATTGAAACAAATGCACTTCAGACCACCAGTCCCGCTGTGCTCAGCAACATCTCCCTGCCTGCTCTTCCTCTTAGTCTTACTGGCCTTATTTACTAGTTCCCCCTCATTTATTTCACCTGCTGTCCTACTGCTCTGGTTCCCACCCCCCTGCCACACTAGTTTAAACCCTCTCGAGTGACGCTAGCAAACCTCGCAGCCAGGATATTTGTACCCCTCCAGTTTAGGTGCAACCCGTCCTTCTTGTACAGGTCCCACCTGTCCCTGAAGAGATCCCAATGATCCAGATATCTGAAACCCTCCCTCCTACACCAGCTGTTCAGCCATGTGTTTAGCTGCACTATCTTCCTATTTCTAGCCTCACTGGCAGGTGGCACAGGGAGTAATCCCGAGATTACAACCCTAGAGGTCCTGTCTTTTAACTTTCTATCTAACTCCCTAAACTCCCCCTGCAGGACCTTGTCACTCTTCCTGCCTATGTTGTTGGCACCGATGTGGACCACAACCTCTGGCTGTTCACCCTTCCCCTTCAGAATGCCCCTTGTCCGTTCAGAGACATCCTTGACCCTGGCACCAGGGAGGCAACATACCATCCTGGAGTCTCTTTCACATCCACAGAAGCGCCTATCTGTGCCCCTGACTATAGAGTCCCCTATAACTATTGCTCTTCTGCGCTTTGTCCCTCCCTGCTGAACAACAGTGCCAGCCGTGGTGCCACTGCTCTGGCTGCTGCTGTTGTTTTCCCCTGATATGCCATCCCCCCCAACAGTATCCAAAACGGTACACTTGTTAGAGAGGGGGATAGCCGCAGGGGATTCCTGCACTGACTGCCTGCCCCTTCTAGCGGTCACCCATCTATCTGCCTGCACCTTGGGTGTAACCACTTCTCTAAAACTCCTGTCTATGACGCTTTCTGCCACCTGCATGCTTCTAAGTGCATCAGCTGCTGCTCCAACCGTTCCATGCGGTCTGGGAGGAGCTGCAACTGGGTACACTTCCTGCAGATGTAGTCGTCCGGAACGCTGGAAGCGTCACGGACCTCCCACATCTCACAGGTGAAGCACTTTACCTCTCTGACTGACATTTCTAGCACTAATTAATAAATGTATTTAAAATAAATAAATACTTATTTATTAAAAGTACAAGCCTTAGTGGAGTTCCCTATCCCTAAATCCAAATGTGAAATCATGAGGTTTTTAGGGATGTGCAGTTTTTACAGGAAGTTTGTGCAGTGCTGTAGCTGCTTCATTAACCGATTTGCTACAAGAAAAAAAGAAAACCAAAGTAGTATGGTCAGATGAATGCCAGGCAGCTTTTGAAAAATTAAAGGCAATCTTAACTAATGAACCAGTGTTGGCTGCTCCAAATTTTGCTGAACCCTTCAAAATAGCGATTGATGCTAGCGGCATGGGGGTTGGTGCAGTCCTATTGCAGGATCATGAATCAGGCATAGAATAGCCAGTAGGGTACTTTTCAAGAAAACTAAATCGCCACCAAAAAAGGTATTCCACTGTGGAAAAAGAAACATTAGGACTTTTGCTGGGTCTCAAACATTTTGAAGTATATATCCACCAAGACTACAAAGAAACACTAATATAAACTGACCATAACCCATTAACATTTGTGGAAATGTTTAAAAGCCAAAATGCCACAATATTTAGATGGAGTTTGTTGTTACAGCCTTATCATTTGAAGATTGCACATATTTCGGGGGAAAACAATGTTATTGCCGATGCTTCATCACAAATTTAACCTTGTTAAGTTACATGAATGGCGATGGTACAAAGAAAAGTTCTGTTAATTATCAGTAGAGTGAATGGGGGCATGAATGTGAAAATATGCTTGGAGTGTTTTACCAGTTTTTGCTTTGCATTGTCATGAAAAACATTCAAGAATGACATTTAATTTCATCATGGGAGTGTAGTTTTTTTTCTCTGTTTTTAAAAACTAAGGAAGGGTGTACCTTTAAGACTGAGAATTGTTTTTTCTGAGCAACAGTCTGTGTTTGCCAGCTGCACCTGTTTCCTAGGCAACAGCAGGAGAGGAGGTCACGTGCTGTGTTGTAACTTTTGACTGTGTGTAAAGACTGGCTATAACTGGTTTGAACTGGAGACCAGCGAAGCAGTTCAATGAAGGAAGAAGTAGTCTATATCTCAGCAGCAAATCTACATAGAGCTACAGGCTGTGTTATTTCCTAAAGAGAAAAAAACCCTGGAAAATAACATTTGTATTGTTGGAGGTAGCGGATTCCTTTTTTTTCTTCCAATCTCTAAGATATCTTTGCTTCAGGAGTGACTCTCTGTTGCCTGTTGTGTTTTCTGGAATTCTCAGTAAAGTTTCTACTAAAAGACTACCAATTTTAAAATCCAAATAGAGCTGTTGCTACACTCCTTGTTGACAGATCTGTGAGACGCCTGCTGCAGCTGAAGTACTTTGAATGCCTATCCATTATAGATTGCTCAGCAAATTTGCCTGGAGACTTCGAGTGGCATCTGCCTATTCAACTCTGCGACACCTCACTGAACAGGGAACATAACCAACCAAGACTTACAACCCAGTTATTTTATTATTCCTAATTTTAAAAACACCATTTTTAAAACCAGTTAACTGTTGGTTTTTGAATGTATGTGTGTGTGCATTAGGGTTAGGAGAAATAAGAAGTTATAAAGTCTTTTAGACATAGGTTTATCTCAATAGTGTTTAAGATTTATTTTATTAATAAATAATTTATTTGTTGTTGTTTAAAGATACCTGGTTTGGTGTATTTTATTCTGGGGGGTTAATAAAGTGTTTAATTTGGCTAATTTCCAGTAGGTGAGAAAACTTTAATAATATCCTGCAACCTGTGGAATATTGTGACTGAATTAACAGTGCATTACTCCTGCCTCGGTCCTAACACTATTTATAATCAGCTTTTTATTTATAATAGGGCAGAAATAGAATGAATGGTGGTTATATGTAGTATGAAAAGGAGGAACTGTGGAATTGTTCAGTCTGATTGAAGTACTAGTTGGGTAGGAAAAACGTTTCATTTCCAAACATAATTCCCCTAAAATATCAACACTTTGAGAATTGTTGGTAAGCTTGCTAACTAATGAAAGCATAAAAAACTTGTAGAGGATTATCATACTCCTGAGAAGGTATCAACTAAAGTTGGTGGTCTTGAGAATCTATGCACATTTCCTGTCCGTGACACTTACTATGTCACACTCTGGCACCACACAAAGTGTCAAACCTTTGTATATGCAATCTTTTTGCACCTGACTGGCTCAAATTTTATATTACACGCAACAATCACAATTAAAGAGGTAGAGAATGTCTGAATCAAAGGTGAGACAAGAGGGTAGAAAAAGTATCAATGAGGAATGACTGAGAGCCTATGCAAACAATCAATAAAACATGAGTCATCAGCAAATGTATCAATATGTGAAAGACAGCCAATCAAATGGCTCTACAAATAGCCACTTTTTTTTGTTTACTTTGTGACAAAATTACCTAATGTTGAAAGTAAGGGCTGTAAAATGAAGGCATTTAATAAAATTGCATTTTTCATAACAGCATGAATGAATTTAAAATTATCTTTTGTGCGTTTGAGTACCTTCATTAATGTTTAACTCCATATTCTCAGCCTCCCTGAAAAGACTAGCGTTTAAGTTGATTTTATGCCTGGCAGTTGAAATCTCAAGTGCTTCATGTTAGCTATGTCATGGAGACAGGCTGCTCGCCCTGCCTCCCACTTACTTGATTCCTGTACTGAGTTAAAATCGAGCTTTTAAAGAATTGATTTGAACTCCTGGTGGGAAGCTGGTGGGAGAGAATGCCATTCCTGCTAAGGAGTCTGAGTCGGAGCCCCAGCAGATTTTAATTGCCAGTTTTCATTTGAATTATGACTGTCAGCTTTCTTGGCCGTTTTTGGTGAAAAGTGGCAGCTGGCTACTTGCTGGCATCTGGAGAAGGCTGCTGGCAACAAGATATGTCAGGAAGATGGGAGGTTTTCCACAAGGCTGGTGGAAGCAGAGACAATCAATGACTTCAGGAGGAAGTTGGATGGCCACCTGGGAGAAATAGTCTTGCAGGGCTGCAGGCCTCGAGCCGTGGAGTTGGACAGACTGCATAGTTCTGTGGAGAGCCAGCAGGGACTCGATAGCCTCCTTCTGTGCCGCAAATGACTCTATTAGGAGGGTCTCGCAGTGGGAAGGTGGGGAGCCAGGGGCAGCAGAGACCTGTTTCTCCTTGTACTCTTGCTCTTCCTGGTCTCACTAAGGAGGGTTTTTTAAACTGACCTTCAGTGGTCTCACTGTTTCTCGACAGATTTCCCCTGGCGGCTTGACTGCAATGGGCACCCTTCTTAGGAGCCAGTTCAAATGCCATCAGAATCCCATGTGTGTCATAAAACCCCAACTTGCATTTATAATGAGGCTGCTGCAGGAGTCCGGAAGGAGCTTCAAATATCACCAACATCAATGAGAACAAAATTACAGTTTGTGTGGAAAGAGGTCATTCCATTTTAAATCTTCCACCTGTTAAAATTCCCCCATAATGTGTAAGCAAGAAACAGAGAGACATACAGATAAAGTGGAGCTGATTTTATTATCTGGTATGCTGGTGTGTCCTGATTTTTGATGCAAATCGGCTGCAGTGGACCCCAATCACTTAATCTCCTTTCTTCCAAGTATCTCTTCCCCTGCCTGAGCTCTCCACCCACAAAAGAGACTTCACACAAAGATGCACAACTTTGGCATATTGCTTGACCCTGTGCTCAGTTTCCTCTCCCACATTCAATCTGTTAGTAAGTTCCTGTCTTTCACATCCACTGCATTACCCACAACAGTACCTACGGCCTTAGCTTGAGGTGGCAGTGAGGCAGATTAATGGATTGAGACCAGAGGGACATAATAGTTTGTGGGAACCCAGGATTGCTTTGGTTTTTAGCCATTAAACTGGAGCAAATGATAGCTCATCCATGATGTCTGAGAGTGGTGACAGGTAGGAGGTATGAGTACTCGAGCCAAATGTTTCTGGTGTATCTGTAGAAGCTGACCCCTTGGTTCCAGATGATGTTACTGAGGGCCAGCTTGCAAATGATGAATGGGGCCAACAATGGAAACCCCTGTTATACCACAGGTGATCATGTGGGCAAAGGCAAAGCTACTTGAGGTGATGTTGTGTCAATAGGTAAGATGGAACCAGGAATGAACAGTACCAATCATGTAAACTTCAGATGAAAGGCATTCAAGGAGGATGAGTGGCCACCAACGTGGAAGGCTGCAGAGAGATCGAGGAGAGACAAAAGCACATTGCAGTTACACAGGATGTCATTAGTGACTTCGACTAGCACAGGGCAGCAGGCTGAATGGAGAGGTGCAAACAGGGATTAGCAAGAGGTGAGAATTTGATTGCAATGCAAGAACACTGAAATCTCAGAGTCCAATAGATTTTACACAGTCCAGACAAGCTGTACTTCAGCATCATTACAACTTATAAGACCATCTGTTCCAATGATTTCTTGTTTGAAGTTGTTCTAATGAACCTTTAAGCAAAGAAGCTTCCCAACGACCATGTAGTAGTACAACATTGATTATTTTATTTGAAGATTCAGAATGTTAATATGAGCAAGACCTAACTAAACAGAGTCCATCATGATTGTTGTTCGATTCTGGGTACTGCCTGTGCGGAGTTTGCAAGTTCTCCCTGTGTCTGCGTGGGTTTTTGCCAGGTGCTCCGGTTTCCTCCCACATCCAAAGACTTGCAGGTGATAGGTAAATTGGCTGTTGTAAATTGCCCCTAGTGTAGGGAGGGAATATGGGATTACTGTAGGGTTGTTGGTCGGCACAGACTCGGTGGGCCGAAGGGCCTGTTTCAGTGCTGTATCTCTAAATAAATAAATAAATAAAAATTGTTATTTTTCAATGGAAGTGTTTTTTATTTATCTTTTCAATATGGCCTGGGGACTGGAGAGCTTAATTGGTTAGATGGCTAGTGTATAATTTAGAATGATATTAACAGCCCAGGTTCAATTCCTGCTTTGGCCTGAGAAAGGCGATGGGAAACTGTTGCATGTGCCCTCTTAGTCACCCTCATCTGTCCTTGTGGAGGGAAAGAACAGCAGAAGACCTGCGCTCAGGCAGACCACCACAGTGTGGTTATAGCCTATTTCACATTTTACAAAATCATATTTCAGGGCTGTAAAATTCAGCTCCTTAGTGCCTGTTTTTTTTTTGCATTATGAGTGCTGCTTTAACTCCAAAATGGGGTCTGAACAACATACACGTGCTTCTGGTGCAAGTTGGTGAGGGAATGAGCGTGTGTGCAAGGAGCATCCGCCAGAAGAACGGCAATTATGATGTCAATCAGCATGTAATGTTGATTTGACGCCAGCATTACCATTTTGGACCTCAATGCTGCAGCTAATGGAGTCTCTTAAACACACAGCTGAACACACTTACTGTAGCAGGAAGAGCCCCCCCAGCCCCCAGCCCACACTCCCATCAGTGCTACTTAAACCACTTGTTCCCAGACACAGGTGCAGTCATATGCATACCTCTCAGAATACAGCATGTCATGGAGAATGAGCAGAGGCGACTCAGAGCAGGACAAGCTGCTGGAAGAGGGAAGAGGAGAAGTGAACACATGGTTTGGTAAAGATTGCAGACTTCCCCATGGTGCAGCGTGCCATTAACTGCATGCAGGTTACAGATGGTGGTTGAATACAAATTTGCTGCTGCTGATGGCCTACAGTGCCTCATGAATGCCCAGTTATGAGCTGCCAGAGCTCTTCTGAATCTATCCCATTTAGCACCGTGGTTGTGCCACACAACACAATGGAGGGTGGCCTAAGTGTGAAGAGGGGATCTCATTTTCACGAGGATTGTGCGGTGGTCACTCCTACCAATACTGTCATAAGGAGATGCAACTGCAACAGGTAGATTGGTGAAGACAAGGTCTAGTAGATTGTTCCCTCTTGTTGGGTCCCTCACCACCTGCCTACGGTGCAGTCTGGCAGATACGTCCTTCAGGACTTGGCCCACTCAGTCAGTAGTGGTGCTACCGAGCCACTCTTGGTGATGGACACTGAAGTCCCCCACCCAGAGTACATTCTTTGTCCTTACCACCCTCAGTGTTTCTTCAAAGTGGTGTTCAACATGGAGGAGAACTGACTCATCAGCTGAGGGAGGACAGTAGGTGGTAATCAGCAGAAAGTTTCCTTGCCAAGAAACTTTATGGGGTCTAGAGCCAATGTTCAGGACTCCTATCCTGCCAGTGGGGCAGGACATACTCAGGGTGGTGTCTGATGCAAGGTATGTTTCCATGAGTATGACTATGTCAGGCTATTGCTTGACTAGTCTGTGAGACAGCTCTCCCAATTTTGACACAAGCCCCCAGATGTTAGTAAGGAGGACTTTGCAGGATTGATAGGCCTGAGTTTGCCGTTGCCATTTCCAGAGCCTAGGTCGTGCTGGGTGTTCTTCCTTTTCAACTTTTGTGTAGCGGCTTTGTACAACTGAATTCTTGCTAGGCCATTTCAGAGGGAGTTAAGATTCAAACACATTGCTGTGAGTCTGGAGTCACATATAGGCCAGACCAGGTAAGGACAGCAGATTTCCTTCTCTAAAGGGCATTGTTGAACCAGATGGGGTTTTACAACAATTGATGGTAGTTCCATGGCCACACTTCCAGATTTTTATTAATTAATTGAATTTATTAATTAAGTGAATATAAATTCCACCAACTGCAGTGGTTGCATTTGAGCCCATGTCCCCAAACTATTAGCCTGGGTCTGTGAATTACTAGTCCAGTAATATTACCACCCGCCACCGTTTCCCTGAAAAACTGCATGCAACCACAATCTGTAACCTCGCGGCCTGGCATATCCCTCATTCTACCATGACCATCAAGCCAAGCATCAACCCTGGTTCAAAAAAGTACAGGAGAGCATGCCAGGAGAAGCACCAGGCATACCTAAAAATAAGGTGTCAACCTGGGGAAGCAGAAACAGTGTGCAATAGACAGAGCTAAGCGATCCCACAACTAACGGATCAGATCAAAGCTCTGCAGTCCTGCCACATCCAGTCATGAATGGTGGTGAACAATTAAACAAATAACCGGAAGAGGAGGCTCCCCAATATCCCCATCCTCAATGATGGAGAAGCACAGGAAAAGAAAAGGCTGAAGGATTTGCGACCATCTTCAGCCAGAAGTGCCAAGTGGATGATCTATCTCAGCCTCCTCTTAAAGTCCCCAGCATCACAGATGCCAGTCTTTAGCCAATTTGATTCATTCCACATGATATCAAGAAACAGCTGAATGCACTGGATACAGCAAAGGCTATGGGTCCTGACAACATCCTGGCTGTAGTACTGAAGACTTGTGCTGCAGAACTAGCTGCTCCCCTCGCCAACCTGTTCCAGTACAGCTACAACACTGGCATCTATCCAACAATGTGGAAAATTGCCCAGGTAAGTCCTATACACAAAAAGCAGGACAAATCCAATCCAGCCAATTACCACCCCATTAGTATACTCTCAATCATCGGCAAAGTGATGGAAGGTGCAGTTGACAGTGCTATCAAGCACCACTTAACTAGCAACAACCTGCTCACTGATGCTCAGTTTGGGTTCCGCCAGAGCCCCTCAGCTCCTGATGTGATTACAGCCTTGGTCCAAACATGGACAAAAGAGCTGAACTCCAGAGGTGAGGTGAGAGTGATTGCCCTTGACATCAAGGCAGCATTTGACCGAGTGTGGCATCAAGATCCTTAGCAAAACTGGAGTCAATGGGAATCAAGTGGAAAACTCTCCACTGGTTGGAGTCATACCTAGCACAAAGGAAGATAGTTGTGATTGTTGGAGGTCAATCATCTCAGCCCCAGGACATTGCTGCAGGTGTTCCTCAGGGTAGTGTCCTAGGCCCAACCATCTTCAGCTGCTTCATCAATGATCTTCCCTCCATCATAAGGTCAGAAATGGGGATGTTCACTAATGATTGTATGATGTTCAGTACCATTCACAACTCTTCAGATACTGAAGCAGTCCATGTCCATATGCAGAAAGACCTGGACAACATTCAGGCTTGGGCTGATAAGTGGCAAGTAACATTTGTGCCACACATATGACAGGCCATGTGAGCCGCATGGAAGATGGCAGGATCCCCAAAGACACATTGTACAGCGAGCTCGCCACTGGTATCAAACCCACCGGCCGTCCATGTCTCCGCTTTAAAGACGTCTGCAAACGAGACATGAAATCCTGTGACATTGATCACAAGTCGTGGGAGTCAGTTGCCAGCGTTCGCCAGAGCTGGCGGGCAGCCATAAAGACGGGGCTAAAATGTGGCGAGTCGAAGAGACTTAGTAGTTGGCAGGAAAAAAGACAGAGGCGCAAGGGGAGAGCCAACTGTGCAACAGTCCCGACAAACAAATTTCTCTGCAGCACCTGTGGAAGAGCCTGTCACTCTAGAATTGGCCTTTATAGCCACTCCAGGCGCTGCTTCACAAACCACTGACCACCTCCAGGCGCGTATCCATTGTCTCTCGAGATAAGGAGACCAAAGAAGATATGACAGGCAATGACCATCTCCATCATGAGAGAATCTAAACATCTCCCCTTGACATTCAGCGGCATTATCAACATCCTGGAGGTTACCATTGACCAGCAACTGAACTGCAGCAGCCATATAAATACTATGGTTACAAGAGCAGGTCAGAGGCTAGGAATTCTGCAGCAAGTAACCCATCTCCTGACTCTCCAAAACCTCTCCACCATCTACAAGGCGTAAGTCAGGAGTGTGAGGAATATTCTCCACTTGCCTGGGTGAGTGCGACTCCGACAACAATCAGGAAGCTCAACACCATCCAGGACAAAGCATCCCACTTGATCGGCATCCTATACACCACATTAAACATTCACTCCCTCCACCACCAACACACAGTGGCAGCAGTGTGTATAATATACAAGATGCACTGCAGGAACTCACCATGCCTCCTTTAATAGCACCTTCCAAACTCAAGACCTCTTGCACCTAGAAGGACAAGGACGACAGGCTTGTGGGAACATCACCACCTGCAAGTTCCCCTCCAAGCCACACGCCATCCCGACTTGGAAATATATCGCCATTCCTTCACTGTTGCTGGATCAAAATCCTGGAACTTCCTCCCTAACAGCACTGTGGGTGCATCCGCAACAAATGGACTGCAGCAGTTCAAGAAGAAGGCTCACCACCACCTTCTCATTAGGATTAGGCAACAAATACTGGCCTTGTCAACAATGCCCACATCCCATGAAATGAATAAAAACAATGTCACTTTGCTGGCACCACATGTCAACTTTGAGACATACCAGAACTGTATCTGCCATATACCAGAAAGAGAGAGTAACCAAGTTGCTAATAAGAATGAGGAACTTAAAGTAATTAATAGCAGCAGAGAAAAAGTATTAGAGAAACTTAAAGACTAAAGGCTGAAAAATACCCAGGACCTGATGGCCTACATCCTAGGGTTCTAAAAGAGGTGGATGTACCTTTTGAATTTCCAAATTCCAGGTTCTGGAGCAGACTCAGCGGATTGGAAGTTAGCAAACGTAACACCACTATTCAAGAAAGGAGGCAGAGATAAAACAGGGAACTACAGACCAGTTAGTCTGGCATCAGTCATCAGGAAAATGCTAGAATCTATTATTAAGGTAGTCTTAACTTTGCACTAATGCTGTCATAGCTTGATCAGGCAGAATCAACATAGTTTTATGAAAGGGAAATCATGTTTGTCAAATGTATTCGAGTTTTTCGAGGATATAACTAGTAGGGTAGATAAAGGGGAGACAGTGGATGTAGTATACTTGGATTTCCAAAAGATGTTCGATAAGGTGCCGCATAAAAGTTTAGTATGCAAGATAAGGGCTCATAGAGTTGGGGTAATATGTTAGCATGGATAGAGGATTGGTGCTGGGACCTCAGTGATTTACAATCTATATTAATAACTTAGACGAAGAGACCAAGAGTAATGTATCCAAGTTTGCTGATGATACAAAGCTAGGTAAGAATGTAAGCTGTGAGGAGGATACCAAAAGGCTATAAAGGTTATGTGAATGGGCAACAAGATGGCAGATGGAGTATACAATGGGGAAGTGTGAGGTTATTTGCTTTGGTGGAAAAGCAGAATCATTTTTAAAAGGTGTAAAATTTTTAAATGTTGATGTTCAGAGAGATGTGGATGTTCTCATACAAGGAACACAATAAATTAGCATGCAGGAACAGCAAGCAGTTAGGAAGGCAAATGGCTTGTTGGCCTTTATTGCAAGGGGACTAGAGTACAAGAACAAGGAAAAGTTGCTACAATTGTTTAGGGCTTTGTTGAGACTACACCTGGAGTACTGTGTGCAGTTTTGGTCTCCATATCTAAGGAAGGATATACTTGGCTTGGAGGTGGTACAGCGAAGGTTCACTAGTTTGGTTCCTGGGATGAGAAGGTTGTCCTGTGATGGGAGGCTGAGTGATTTGGGCCTATGCTGTCTGGAATTTAAAAAAAAGAGAGGTTATCTCATTGAAACATACAAGGTTCTGAAAGAGCTTGATGGGGTAGACACTGAGAAGTTGCTTCCCTGGCTGGGGAATCTAGAGCATAGGGCACAGTCTCAGGATAAGAGGTCAATCATTTAGGACTGAGACGAGGAGAAATTTTTTCACTCAGTGGATTTTGAACCTTTGGAATTCTCTACCCTAGAGGGTTACAGGTGTTCCAGCCTTGAGTACATTTAAGGCTGATCTAAACATATTTTTGATCTCTCATGGAAGGGGATATGGGGAGCAGGCAGGAAAGAGGAGTTCAGGCAGAAGATCAGCCATGATCGTACTTCCTCTTCTTTGGCCTCCTTATCTCGAGAGACAATGGGTAAGCGCCTGGAGGTGGTCATTGGTGTGTGGAGCGATCAGCCATGATCGTATTTAGTGAATAGCAAGGGCACTGGTGGAGTTCCAGTAATGGGAGGATGAATGCTATCACCCTGAGAGAAAACAGCAGGTTCACACTCTATGGAGCCACTGCCACTCCCCCAGGGTACCTCAGTAATCCTAGTAATCTGGTGGAGGACAAATTGCTGGACTGCTGTGAGAACCTGATAGCCCCTTTGAGCACTGTTTCCATTGCCATAATAGCTGCAGTCTGAGCTTGCATGGCGGAAAACTGACCTTGCATGACAGCACCCAGACATTGTATGGCTTCAGCTTATGCTGCAATGGAAACAGAGACATCGGCCATCAGACGCTGCATCATAGTTGGGTCTAAAAATGTGCTAATGGATTTGGCAACCACTTCCATTGGAAAGCATGGACTCCAAGCTCTACATAAAGCCCTGTGTCAAGTCAGTGTTAGACTCCTCCATGTCCTTAACATTGCAGACAGGTTTCTGGCAGGCCTGCCAATGCACCAAGCATTTCATCAGGCATACCCATCTGCCTTCTTCTGTAGGCTGCCCCATCGAAGTCCCCATCTGAATTTGTGTGCAACTTCACCCACTGACAAGCTGGTACATGCGCTCCCCTTGGCCCTGCCCTGATTGCAGACTACCTGTGCCTGGTGTCTCACTATGTGCAGATTTCGCCTCTAAGCTATCCTCTACTGTATGTGCAGTGCCAGTATCTGAGCTGGTTGCTGCGATTGTGAGACCGAGTGATGGTGTTTCTTCTTTTTTTTTATTTATTTTTTACAGATACAGCACTGAAACAGGCCCTTCGGCCCACCAAGTCTGTGCCGACCAACAACCACCCATTTATACTAACCCTGCAGTAATCCCATATTCCCTACCACCTACCTACACTAGGGGAAATTTACAACGGGCAATTTACCTATTAACCTGCAAGTCTTTGGCTGTGGGAGGAAACCGGAGCACCCGGCGAAAACCCACGCGGTCACAGGGAGAACTTGCAAACTCCACACAGGCAGTACCCAGAATTGAACCCAGGTCGCTGGAGCTGTGAGGCTGCAGTGCTAACCACTGCGCCACTGTGCCTTCATCACTGTCATTCTGCTCTTCTACTTCTTGCTGTTCCACCACTACCGGGCCAGGTTGCAGTTCTTGTGTATCTGAAAGGAGGACACAGGGGTAAGATTGTGTTATGGGGAGTGGAGGGGCGAGGGAAAACCAAGAGGTGCCTGGTTACATCATCTGCAGCCTGCTAATCAGAAGCGATTGTGGGATGAGTGGGAAGTGGGATGTGAGAAAAAGGATTAGGTATGAGGATGCCAGCATCTTCAATGTTTTCAACCCTACCACTTGCCAAGGCCTCAGCGATAGCCACTGCAATGATGGCGACGTCCGTCTCCTCTACAATTGTGGGTCATTTGAAAATTCATTCACTGACCTTGACCACTTGTGTGAGGTCATTGATCTTTTTGCAGCACTGCATCCAGGTCCTTGAGGCTGGACTCCTGGTATTGACCACCACGACTATCTGGTTCCATTGCCTTCTGAGCATTTGTCTGGAGGGCCTCCTTGTCCCTTGTGGATAGATCTCGCCTCCTCCCCGCCTGCTTCACCTTGGAGCACGCTCTCTGACCTGTTGTGCCACAAATGACTTTTCTTCCTACTCAGACTCTCTTCCACAAACAGTTTCTGCACCTGCTACAGCCAGAATACACCTCCCTTTTAAGAAGTAAAGATGGGTTTTAAGTTGTGCAGGCTAACTTTAAGAGGTGCTAGCCCTGCAGAAACTTGGACCCACTGCTGAGGCATGCAGCCACTCAACAATGCATTTAGTGCTGGCTGCACACAGCAATCATGCAAATGAACAGACAGTACAAAATTGGCATGTAGCCTGCATAGGAAGCCACAGGCATGGGTTAATCGTGCATCTCAATGCCCACACCCATTTTCAGGGGCTGTCCAATTTATACACCCCCGCATATGTTCATTTTGTTGTGGTACTTTATTAATATAGGTATTTCTGAGTTTTTTTAAAGAATCTTGGCTATATCTGAATGAACCAAATCAGATAATATTGTAGATTTAGACAATTAACCTGTAGCATTCTCTTTTATCCTAGCTGCAAAGAGATACTAATGTCCCTGCACATTTCTTATATAACAGTCAATCAGCTTTTGATTAGGCCATCTGGGATATCAAACTTACATTAATATTCCACCCAGATACTTCATTCAGCTGTTAAATTTCCATAAGTCTTGAGATCTACTTCTAATTGTAAAAAAAACCCATTAAATTCCTTTGACGTTTACTCTATGTGAGTTATTATCCTCATAAAAACATTACTATCACAGCAAGTAATTGCATATATTACATCACAGAATAATTTAAACTTATTAGTGTGTTAACAGGGATTTTTGAAAATAAAGCATCTGTATGTAAAGTGAAAGCAGATTATACCCAAAGGTAAATTAGTTTAAAATGCAAGCTGCTGAGTTCATTTTGTATCTACCTTCATGAGTCTAGAACTGATATTTCTTATCAAATAAATGTCAATGGCTTCTGTCAGGATTACACAAAACAGAACTGGTAATTAGCTGACACACTAGCCTGGATTCTCCTTTGAATTATCACCCATCTTGGGGCAGTAAACAGAGTAAAATATGTTCCTATGGTTACTAGGATAATAACTGCACCTGCATTCCTCTCCCAAACACCCGGGGCTGTATTTTGAATGCCTGGTGGGAGCGGGAGTAAGTGCACGCACGATTTAAAGGTCACATTCTCAGAGGTCAACACTGGGTCCCGCTGCCTCCGGAACACAAAGCAATTTATAAAGGGATGCCAGGAGGGAGGGAACGGGAAGGGTGAATGCTTTCAATTAATTGCAGTTTGTAAGTTTCAATAGAAGGGCATGGGGAAAATGCCATGTCTGGAGCAGGGCAGGGTGTAGAAGTCTTGAACACTGCGGGGGTGGGGGGCCATGAGGGCTATTGGAATGGCTGATTAACACTGCAGAAGCCCAAAATAAAGCTCAGCTGCTCCAAAAGTGCCTCAGAGTAGTCATTGCTGGAACTGAAAGACTTGCATTTGTCAGTGGTGAGTGGTAGGAATCTGGAGAGGGATGTGAGGCTGCTGGCAACACTTGGGCAGTTGGGGTTGACAGGGAAAGGCCTCGAGAGCAAACATGTGCCAACTGAAGGAGTTCAGATGGGAACAGGCTACACTCACATTGGACAGAGAAGCCAGGATGAGCTTCAGCAGATGCAACCTCCTGGTCAGCTGGAAGCCAGAGGAACACAGCAGGTGGCTGCAAGGGGAAGAAGGCACTATCCAGCACAATTAGTGCACAGGCCAAGAGTTAGCTACCTGCAAATGACAGAGTGCCAGTGCCCTGGAGGCTGTGCCTATCCAGGCAGATGGTCTCGGTCGTGGCTGCTCTGGTCTACAACAACCTGAGGCTTTGCGGCCCCCATGGCAGTCCCTTATCTGCAGCCGTCAAGGTTGCTGTCACCCTAAATTTCTATGTAAACAAGTTGTTCCAGGGATCAGCTGCAGACCCTAGTGGCATCTCGCAATCGGCAGCTCATCACATCATCAGGCGGGTCACGGATGCCATATTCCGAAGCTTGGGGACTACATCACTTTGACACAGATGGGCCTGCGCAGGTACAAGCGGCCTTGGGCTTTGCTGCCATCGATAGATTCCTGCAGAGCCAGGGTTATCCCCAAAAGAGATTACTCCTGTTGCCTTCTGAAATCCAGACATGGATGGGGAGTGGTGCTATAACCACAGCCATCTTCTAACATGCACCTGCATTGAACAGACCATTGGCATCTTGAAGATGCAATTTCTTTACCTTGACCAATCGGGTGGTGTCATCCAGTACAATCCAGCCAACGTGTCCCGTTCTGTGGTCATCTGCTGCACCCTGCACAAAATGACAATACAAAGTGGCATAGAGAGGGATGAAGAGGAGGATATGAAATGCCACTCTATCTTGGAGGAGGAAGAAGAAGATAAAGAGGAGGAGGAGGAAGAGTTCGCTCAAGAGGTGGCGGGTGACCAAGCAATGCAAGATGCCCGGCCATGCCGTCCCAGACCTCAGGGTGAATTGCAGGCTGGCATACAAACATGCAAACATATGAATTAGGATCCAGAGAAGACCATTTGGTCCCTCATGCCTGCTCTGCCATTTGATAAGATCATGGCTGATCATGGCAGGGATTGATCAGGGATAGTCAGCATGGCTTTGTCAGGGGAGATCGTGTCTAGCAAATTTGATTGAATTTTTCGAGGAGGTGACTAGAGGTGTAGATGAGGGTAAAGCAGTTAATGTCATCTACATGGACTTCAGTAAGGCTTTTGATAAGGTCCCGCATGGGAGATTGGTTAAGAAAGTAAGAGCCATGGGATCCAGGATATTTTGGCAAATTGGATTCAAAATTGGCTTAGTGGAAGGAGGCAGAGGGTGATGGTTCAGGGTTGTTTTTGCAAATGGAGGCCTGTGACCAGTGGTGTACCACAGGAATCGGTGCTGGGACCCTTGCTGTTTGTAGTGTACATTAAGGATTTAGACATGAATATAGGAGGTGTGATCAGTAAGTTCGCAGACGACACGAAAATTGGTGGTGTCGTAAATAGTGAGGAGGAAGGCCTTAGATTACAGGACGATATAGACGGGCTAGTAAGATGGGCGGAGCTGTGGCAAATGGAGTTTAATCCTGAAAAGTGTGAGGTGATGCAGTTTGGGAGGACTAACAAGGCAAGAGAATATATAATGGATGGTAGGACCCTAGGGAGTACAGAGGGTCAGAGGGACTTTGGGGTGCTTGTCAATAGATCACTGAAGGCAGCAGCACAGGTAGATAAGGTGGTTAGGCAGGCATACAGGATACTTGCCTTTATTAGCCGAGGCATAGAATATAAGAGCAGGGAGGTTATGATGGAGCTGTATAATACGCTGGGTAGGCCGCAGCTGGAGTACTGTGAACAGTCCTGGTCACCACACTATAGGAAGGATGTAATTGCAATGGAGAGGGTGCAGAGGAGATTCACCAGGATGTTGCCTGGGCTGGAGCATTTCAGTTATGAAGAGAGACTGGATAGGCTGGGGTTGTTTTCTTTGGAGCATAGACGGCTGAGGGGGGACCTGATTGAGGTATACAAAATTATGTGGGGCATTGATAGGATAGATAGGAAGAAACATTTTCCCTTAGCGGAGAGATCAATAACTAGGGAGCGCAGATTTGAGGTAAGGGGCAGGAGGTTTAGAGGGGATTTGAGGAAATTTTCTTTCACCCAGAGGGTGGTTGGAATCTGGAACACACTGCCTGAAGGGGTCGTAGAGGCAGGAACACTCACGACATTTACGAAGTATTAAGATGAGCACTTGAAACACCATAACATACAAGGCTATGGGCCAACTGTGGGGAAGTGGGATTAGTTTGATGGTCGGCGCAGGCGCGTTGGACCGAAGGGCCTGTTTCTGTGCTGTAAAACTCTATGACTCTATGACTCTGTGAATGCGGCCTCAACTCCACTTTCCTGTCTGCCCCCCCATAACACTTGACTCCCCTGTCTATCAAGACTCTATCTAACTCAGTCTTGAATATATTCAATGACCCAGCCTCTACTGCTCTCTGAGGAAACAAATTCCACAAACTAATGACACTCTGAGGGAAAAGATTTCTCATCTCGTCTTAAATGGGAGACCCCTTATTTTTAAACTGTGTCCCCTAGTTCTAATCTTGTCCATAAGTAGAAACATCCTTTCAGCATCCACCCTGTCAAGTGCCATCAGGATCTTATCTGTTTCATTAAGATCACCTCTCAATCTTCCAAACTCCAATGGGTAAAGGCCCAACCTGTTCAACCTTTCCTCATAAGATAACCCCTTCATCCCAGGAATCAGTCGAGTTAACCTTCTCTGAACTGCTTCAAGTGCAATTTTATCCTTTCTTAAGTAAGGAGACCAAAACTGTACATGGTACTCCAGATGTGGTCTTACTAAGGCCTTGCACAACTGTAGTAAAATTTCCCTACTTTTACATTCCATTCCCTGTGCAATAAACGACAACATTCCATTTGCCTTCCTAATCACTTGCTGTACCAGGACACCCAGATCCCTCTGTACCACAGAGTTCTGCAGTCTCTCTCCATTTAAATAATATTCTGCTTTTCCATTCTTCCTGCCAAAGTGGATAAGTTCACATTTTCCTACATTATACTCCATCTGCCAAAATTTGCCCACTCACTTAACCTATCTATATCCCTTTGTAGACTATTTATGTCCTCTTGATAACTTACCTTTCTACCTATCTTTGTGTCATCTGCAAATTTAACTACTATACATTCAGTCCCTTCATCCAAGTCATTGATGTAGATTGTAAATAGTTGAGGCCCCGGCATTGATTCCTTTGGCACTCCACTAATCACATCCTACCAACCTGAAAATGACGCATTTATCCCTACTCTCTGCTTCCCATTAGCCAACCAATGCTCTATCCATGCTAATACTTTACCCCCTACGCCATGAACTCTTATTTTGTGTAGTAACTTTTGATGTGGCACCTTATCGAATGCCTTTTGGAAATCCAAGTGCACCACATCTACAGGTTCCCCTTTATCTATGTTGCTTGTTATTTCCTCAAAGAACTCTAATAAATTAGTTAAACAGTTTCCCTTTCACAAAACCATGTTGACTCTGCCTGATCGCATTATGAATTTTTAAATGTCCTGCTATAACCTCCTTAATAATGGATTCTAGCATTTTCCCTGTAACAGATGTTAGGCTAACTGGCCTATAGTTTCCTGCTTTCCATCTCCCTCCTTTCTTGAATAGAGGTGCAACATTAGATATTTTCCAATCCGCTTGGACCTTTCCAGAATCTAAGGAATTTTGGAAGATCACAACTAATGCATCCACTATCTCTTCAGAAACATCTTTTAAGTCCTAAGGATACAGGCTATCAGGTCCTGTGGACTTGTCAGCCTTTAGCTCTAATAGTTTTCCTAATACTTTTTTCCCTGGTGATTGTGATTGTTTTAAGTTCCTCCCTCCCTTTTACCTCTTGTTTTTCAAGTATCTTTGGGATTTTTTTGTGTCTTCTACAGTGAAGACGGACACAAAATACCTGTTCAATGCCTTTGCCATTTCCTGGTTACCCACTATTAATTTCTCAGATCCACTCTCCAGAGGACCAACATTCACTTGAGTTGCTCTTTTCCTTTTTAAAATACTTGTAGAAACTCTTACTATCTGCTTTTATATTTCTAGCTAGCTTTCTCCCCTACTCTAATTTCTCACTTTTTTTTAGTCGTTCCTTGCTGGTTTTTTAAATTTAATGAGGATTCTGGGAGGAAATTATTCCTAGTGGCGATTAAGTCACTTTTCCTCAAACCCACCAATGGGAAGAATATCCAGTCCACTAAAGTTTAAGGTAGTTTATTGAGCAATCTGTTTGGATAGTCACATGTTGTTAATTAAGCATAGCATATATCTTTTTTTAAGATAGAAATTTTATACCAGATTGTCGTGCAGATTTGCCAAGCAAGAATAACATGCTTTAAGGAGGTTGCCAGATGCTACAGGTCTGGTTGGAATTCTCATAACCATTTACAAAGACTCTTGATTTGTGAAAGTGGGAACTCAGCCATTAAAGTTCCTGCATTAACCGAGGGAGCAGTTTGACTGTCCACTGACACTTGCTAAGTCATTTTCAATAAGGACTTAATTGTAACTGCTAATTGATCTTGCACATCGAAAGAAAGGCTAAGTAACAGTGCTCTGAAATGTGTTTAAATAACTAAGATGCAGCCTGAAGAGACCTAGGAGTCTTCATAGACTTGATCCTCAATGCAGTGTCACAATCAGTTAAGCCAATAAAATATTGATTGCAGAGCCAAAACTGTGGAATAAAAGTCACAGGAAGTCATGACCTCAAACTGCAGTGCTTTAGTGAGAATAGTCCTTGAGTACTATCCATTTCTGGTTACCAAGACACAAAGCACACATTCAAGTGTTGGAAATAGTGCTTTTAAGAGCTACCAGGCTGATTCCCACGGGTTTGAATCATGAGGAAAGAGTTAAGAAACTTGGGCTTTTCAACCTATAAAGGGGGTACCTGAGAGGAAATTTTATAAAGAGTTATAGGATAGTTAAAGGAATAGAAAAGATAACCCCAGAATATTACTTAAAATCTGATTGATTTATGTCCCTTTCTCCACCAGTCTTGTTCTGATGCGCTGTAGTTCTTCCTTCCAAATTATCGGATTGGTTAATGCACAATCAAGATGACATCATCACATTCAAGCATTTGATGAACAAAGCATGTTTGTTTAAGTCCATAGTAGAGGTCACAAATTGGACATAGGAGAGGGAAAATCAGCAAGATGGTCTTTCCAGAGGCATTTTCATGTGCCTTCTAATGACTGGCTTACTGGCCGAGATCAGTAATGTGTCCGTACACCAACACCAGTGTCCGTGGTAAACCATTTTGAGGTCCATGACTGGTATTGTTTCTTATTGTTCATATCATATGTTTGTTGTATCATATTGTTTCTTCTTTCAGGTCAGACTGGCTTTAAAAAAATTCACACTGTCCGGTTCACAGGAGAATTGGAATTTCTAAGCTCGGATCTTTAATGCTCATTAACACTTCTTTCCAATTACACAGCTGACAGGTGCTGCCTGAGAGTGGGGAAAGCAGTTTCCGAACTTCCTAACACCTAGGTTATTTTAAAACACAAGCTTAAAAGATAGTGTTATGTAACTCATTTTAAAATGGCAAAAGTTACTTAGGGAATTTCTCGATTTCTATGCTCTGGCATGAATTACTTTCACTTGGGACACAAACGAAAGTTGCTGGACTTTTACTTCGATATAAATTCCACTTGGAATCGGATTGTTCCAGAACTTGTATTGAGGAGAAAACAGGCAGGAAAATCCAAGGAATCTCCAGAAGTTAGCACTGTAAGTTCCTCATGAATAGAGGAGTACAGTATAATGGGGTTGAGTGATAGTGGCAAAAACAAGATGCTGCTGACCCATATACAATAGTTAGTAAGTACTATGTAATGGATAGCTTTAATAAACCTTAATCTATGATGAACTGTCTATGATATCTTAACAAAATCCTTGCTGCATTTGCAGTTTTAAAAACTGTCAGGGAAGACATCATAAAAATTTATTATGTTTCAATGACCATGTTATAAACAATTATTAACTGATCTTTTTTGCTTTGAATTGGATGAAAGGACAAGTCTTTCAAGTATGTCAAAGATCAGTAATTGCAATGTACATCATTTACTATCCTGTTTGAGCCCAGATTTCCTGAGTGGCCAATGTCATTTGAAAGTTGTCTGTATCATTTAATTACATTATGTTACATGTGTGCCTTTGCTGACAGATAAGAGATTTGGCTTGGACATAAATTGGTTAGTCTGGAGTACAATCTTACGGATAGTGACTAAACATTGTGTGACTGAATAATACATGCAGTAGCAACTGCTCAACTTTTTGCAGCATGGTTTTTTGTTAATTATCTTGTCAGAGCTGTATCAGAATCGACAGTGATAGACCGAGATATAGACGTAAGTGAATTACTAGAATCACTTTATTGGAGGAACTGAAAGGTGCTCTTTATTTGTAATTGTGATTATCTATTTTTGTCACTAGCTTTGGAGAGTAAATGACATTGTTTCTATGGGAGATGCTGTTGTTTCTGTATTTTAGAATCCAGGACCTAGTTTAACAGCCTGTCAAGATAAATAAACTAATCTTGGCTACCTACCGTTAATCTCTCTGTCCCTTCCTGTCCCACTCTGCTTTTCTGTTTTACATGACTCTTCTGAAGTACTATCAGCTTCAGCCTATGAAATTCTCTGGAGTTGGAAATCACTGCCCTTTTGTTGGCTGCCCTGTCTTCAGACACATATTACAAGCAGGTGGGGAAGTTGCACAGATATTGACCATAATGGGTTAAATTGTCTTGTGACAATAGCAATGTGAGAAATGGTCCATCTTCCTGTTGCTGATTTTTCAACTACTTCACCTCAATAACCTCAATAACAATCCTCACCTTGAGTTTCATGGTTTATTGGATGAATTTGCACTCCTGATACAGTGTGAATCCACAGAGGTTATCCAATAAAGTCCATCTACCACCACGTGACATGGTGTAGCTAGCTCTCTGCTGTCAACAAAGGTAATTCGCATTGGCATTGCATACTATTTTGCTTGCTAACTAGCTAATACAGTAGCGCTACTTTCCATCGATGCTTGTATGCTTAGCTGCTTTACCAGAGCAGTGTTGTCCAACCTTTTAATGTGGGGGGGGCCACATTACAATTTTTGTCTTATGTAGGAGGCCAGTGAGACAATTTCGGAAAGATAAGGGCATTAAACATTTATCTCACTATTAATCAAAATAACAGCAAATGTGCATTTTTGTGAAAAAGCTTTAAATGAGACGATTAATTTATCTATTTACTTTCTCGTCACTATATTTGCCTGCATACTTGATGTAGCAATGCGGAGTATTCCGGATAGATGTTCATCAGCCAAGAATGATCTTGATCACTCCATCTCTCTATCTCTCTCGCCCTGTGTCCACTCTCTGTGTCATCCTTGCTGTCTGTGTCCCTCCCCTCTCTGCCCCCTTTTTCTCTCTGATCCCTCTCTCTCTCAACCCCCTCTCTCTTTCTCCCTCCCTCTGTCTCTCTGTCCCTCTCTCTGTCCCCCTCTCTTTCTGCTCCATCTCTCTCTCTCTGCCTCCCTCTCTCTCTGTCCCCCTTTTGCTCTGTTCCCCCTTTTCTCTCTGCACTCCCCTCGCTCTCGCTCTCTCTCTCCCCCTCCCCTCTCTTTCTGTTCCATCTCTCTCTCTGCCTCCCTCTCTCTCTCTGTCCCCCCTCTCTCTCTGTCCACCTCTCGCTATCGGTCCCCCTCTCTCTCTTTCTGTCCTCCCTCTTGCTATATGTCCCCTCTCTCTTTCTCTCTCTCTGTCCCCCCCTCTCTGACCCCCTCTCACTCTCATTCTCTCTGTCCCCCTCTCTCTCTCTCTCTGTCCCTCTCTCTATCTTTCTGTCCTTCTGTCTCTCCCTTTCCCCCCACCACCCCCCCCCCCCCTCTCTCTCTGTCCCCTCTCTCTCTCTCTCTCTGTCTGACAGTTACAGAGAGTGGGAATGCTCAACAGAGCAGCTTTGTGGTTAGTCAGTGTTTTTTTTTAAATCACAAGCCAGTTTCACAGCTGACAGGTGCTGACAATGGGAACCGTCATTTCTGAACTTCGGACAGATTTGGGGTTTTCCGGCATGTTCCGACCATTTATTTAAACCCTGAATAAAGTACGTGTCAGTTGTGAAACTGACTTGCGATTTTTGAAAAAAGCCAGTCTGAAAGAATAAGCCAATGGGAAATTTCTCATCTCTGAAATACATCTGTGAGCCGGATGGAAACCTTTGGCGGTCCGGATCCTGGCCCACGGGCCATATGTTGGACAACCTTGATTTATAGGGAGAAATGTGTTTTAAATCAGATTGTATTTTGATGGCAGTAGATTGGCTATAGACTTTATAAACAGATTAATTGTCCCCATGTCTGTGGCTGAGTCCATAATTTTGTAAATTTTCTATGATGCAACATGTCAGTGCCTATTCCTGCTTAGTTGTGCTGGCAGAGTTCCCAACTTAATCAACACTTTTATTAGCATTGTTTTATCTTCGAGATTGGCTCACAGCTCCTGGTTTGTTCATCTTGATATATTGAAAATATTAGAGATTTTTTAATATTTGTTACCATTTATCTACAATAAATGTGCACATCGATTTTAAAAACAAAAAGAAGTGAAAACATGGATTCAATCCAGTCAACAGATCCAAGCAGTCTGCATATCTAAGTTGATATGGGCAAACGTATACACAGTCATTAGACTTGGCAACTGCATTCCATTGTCCTATGCACATTATAGGATGAGCAGATTTAGAAAACAGTACTTCCTCACTTCCTCCAAATAAAAGGTGTTGCTATGGGTACCCACATGGGTCCTAGCTATGCCTGCCTTTTTGTGGGATATGTCGAACATTCCTTGTGCCAGTCCTACTGTCAGACCTGTTGAGTATTTCCGGCACTTTCTGTTGTCATTTCAGAGTTCCAGCATCCGCAGTATTTTGGTTTTATTTTAGTGTTTCATTCACTGCCACTTCTCTTCCAGGAATGACTACCTTGAAGAAGTTCTGCTCTTCTGTCTGACATGATTTCCATTTATCTCTTTTACCTTGCTCACCTTCATTGCTTTCCATTTCCCTCCTAGTGTTCGATAAGGTTTCTGCTAAAATTAGTTTTCATAGCCACATCTCCTTCCTCAGCGACTGTGTCTGGCTCCAACAGATTCCATGTTGATTCCAACTGAAGTTTCATCCTTCATGTTTCAAATCCACCCAGGATTACAGGTACCTTCGAGACATACAACGTTCCTTGGACTGCTGTTCTCACTGAATCCTGAGATCCCACTCAGTGACATGCGCCGGCACATGTACACATTCGACCGCTCTCTCCAGCTGCACCGACTCACCATATCTCAAAGCTGTCCTGCTTCGCAGTTTCATTTCATCCTTCGCCTTTTCCATCGTATTAACAACAAACTTTTTCTCTTCCTTTCAGGTATTAAGGAACGCAAACTCCAGCAACTCATGGGTACCAAAGCCCCTCCAGATCTTTCTTCCCCTTCCCTTCCCTCTGACCCCATCCCTTCTCCTAAGCTCACCTTTTGCTGTGTATTCACAATATCTTCTGACCTTCTGCGCTCTGATGCTGAACAAGCTATACTTAGCACAGGACTTAGTTTTATCCCCTTATGCCCCACCTCAATGAATTTCGTGCTCGACATGATGTTGAGCTTTTCTTCCATCGCCTTCACCTCTGGGCTCACTTCTTTGGCCAGGAGTCCTCTCCCTGGCCAGCGGACATATTCACCCACCTCCAGTACCCTCCCTCCACCTGGACCCCTCTCTCTGGCCTCTTACGCACTCTTGATCTTTTCATTGAGAACTGTCAGCGTGAGATTGGCTCTCTTAATTTCTCTGCTGCCCTCACTCACTCTAATCTCTCTCTCTCTCTCTGAACTTGCTACACTCCGTTCTTTCAAGTCTAATCCTGGCATTGTGATCAAACCCGCTGAGAAGGGTGGTGCTGTTGTTGTCAAGTGTACCAACCTCTATCTTGCAGAGGCTGAGCACCAACTCTCAGACACTTCTTCCTCCCTCCCCCTGGATCATGACCCTACCACCGAACATCAAGCTACTGTCCACAGGACTGTCACTGACCTCATCTCCTTTGGAGATCTTCCCTCTACAGCTTCCAACCTCATAGTCCTGCAATCCCGCACAACCCGCTTCTACTTCCTTCCTAAAATCCACAAATAGGACTGTTCCGGTAGACCCATCATTTCAGCCTGCTCCTGCTGCACTGAACTTATTTCCTCCTATCTTGATTCTATATTTCTCCTCTTATCCAGTCTCTTCCCACCTACATCCGTTACTCTTCTGACGCCCTACGTTATTTTGACAGTTTCCAGCTTTCTGACCCGAACCGTCTCCTCTTCACTATGGACGTCCAATCTCTCTACACCTCCATCCCCCACCAGGACAGTTTGAGGGCTTTCCGCTACTTCCTTGAACAGAGGCCCAACCAGTCCCCATCCACCACTGCCTGGATGAACTTGTTCTCACATTGAACAACTTCTCCTTCAACTCCACTCACTTCTTTCAAATAATAGGTGTTGCTATGGGTACCCGCATGGGTCCTAGTTATGCCTGTCTTTTTGTGGGATATGTCGAACATTCCTCATTGCAGTACTACTCAGGCTGACTTCCCCAACTGTTTTTCTGGTACATTGATAATTCTATCAGTGCCGTTTCCTTCTCTCGCCCTGAATTGGAAAACTTCATCAACTTTGTTTCCAACTTCCACCCTTCTCTCACCTTTACATGGTCCGTCTCCAACACTTCCCTTCCCTTCCTCGACTTCTCTGTCTCCATCTCTGGGGATAGGCTGTCTACTAGTATGTATTATAAGCCCACTGACTCCCATGGCTGCCTTGAATACACTTCTTCGCACCCAGTCTCCTGTAAGGATTCCAGTCCATTCTCCATCTTGGACGCATCTGTTCTAATGATGCAAACTTCCACAACAGCGCCTCTGATATGTCTTCCTATTTCCTCAACCGAGGATTCCCCGCACTGTGGTTGACAGGGCCCTCAACCGTGTCCAACCCCTTTCCCCAAATTCTGCCCTTACCTTTCCGCTCCCTCCCAGAACTGCAACAGGTTTCCCCTTGTCCTCACTTTCCACTCCACCAGCCTCCACATCCAAAGGATCATCCTCCGCCATTTCCACCACCTCCAACAGGATGCCACCACCAAACACATCTTCCCCTCCACTCCCCTGTCAGCATTCTGAAGGGATCATTCCCTCTGTGACACCCTGGTCCACTCCTCCATCACCCCTGACATCTCTTCCCTTTCCCACGGCACCTTCCCATGCAACCACAGGAGGTGTAATACCTGCCCTTTTACCTACTCACTGCCTGCAGGTAAAGCAGCAATTTAGTTGTACTTCTTTCAATTTAGTTTACCATGTTCACTGCTCACAGTGCTGTCTCCTCTATATTGGGGAGACCAAACGCAGATTGGGTGACCGCTTTGCAGAACACCTCTGCTTGGTCCGCAAGCATGATCCCGAGCTTCCGGTTGCTTGCCATTTTAATTCTCCACCTTGTTCTCATGCCCGCAATTCTGTCATCGGCCTGCTGCAGTATTCCAGTGAACATCAACACAAGCTCGAGGAACAGCACCTCAATATTGAGTTCAATAATTTCAGACCATGAGCCCCATTATTTTGTTGTTTGTTTATTTATTTATTTTTATTTATTTATATATATATTCTTTTTCATTTAATTTATGTATTTTTTTAAACATGTGCTAGTCTTAAACTTACTTTCATGTTTTTGCTCTCATACAGACCTGTTCATTATTCTGCCATTAGCACGCTCTCTGGACTCATGTTTAGTCTTTTGCTATAACTATTTAGCACTCCATTTGCATTATGTTCCATAACATCTGTCATTTAACCTCTCCTCCCTCCGTCCTCTCACAGTCCTTCCTTCTTGTTCTTCTTCCCCCTCCCCCCTCTCACTTGATCAAAGACTGTTACATTTCTAATTTTTGCCAGTTCTGATGAAGGGTTGCAGACCTGAAACGTTAACTCTGCTTCCCTCTCCACAGTTGCTGCCTGACCTGCTGAATATTTCCAGCACTTTCTGTTTTATTTCAACAAAAGTTACACCTCTAGCCAGAGGAAAAATGGCTTAATTGCGTTTATTTGTCTGTATGTCTACTGCTTAGAGACTTTTGGTTTGTCAAAGCATTGGATTAAATGGATTAAGTTGCAAACCGTATTTGGATGTCAGATTTGAATGTTCTTATAACCATTACTTTATTAACAACAGTGACAGCTTGCAACTCATGTCATGGGCACTACTCCTGTGAGATTCCTGAAGCATTTCTAAATTTTATCCCCCACTCCCCCACCTCATTGTACCCACCTAGTGATTCTAATTACAAGTAACTTCCATTCATGAATCCTTCCAGAATTGTTAATTATATGTAAGTAATCCATACAAACCTGCAAATCAACTCAATTCTCTACATGTATTTAAATATCTGGCTGAGCATCGGAGTCATATGGCACAACACCATATGTTAATTACAACAAAGCTACAGTGGCCCAGGGGATGACCTCCATGGAGTCTGCAATTTGAATCTGTGCTGAGTTTAATATGCAAATTCAGACAAAAGGGCACTTGGATCTGAAACGCCAACTTCCATGTGAACTGCTATTGATTGTATTGCTAACACTTGGACAATCAGCTAGTCAAGGAAAGTTATTGGCTTACACAATGAAAGAAACAATAATAGGACAGCAATAAAAGTTTTCCCAAAAAAACAGTGGTGGCTTTATTACTGTAATATTCAACCTAAACAAACACTAAAAGTTAGAAAGGAAAAATATTATTTATGCTATCACCCTACTTGTTTCCCCATTCACTTCCATTTTTAGTTTACTTTTAAAGTGAATAATGCGAAAGATAGAGCAGGAAGTTCCTCTCATCCATACAATTGACGCTTGATTGAGTAACATCTCCACATAACCACCTGGACTATGAGCAGGGCTACTGGAAGATTGTGGCACACATTTGTGGATTTTTTCTAATTTTGGAGAAATTGTGGACTACTGTGGGTCTGTATTGGTGCTTTATTGCTAAATCTAGTTATTAATTTCCTTTAAAATTCTTTATTCGGCTATTACAGTGACATAGAAGTAGTCTTCTCCCCTTCCCTTCCTATTTTATGCTGGAGGTCATCTTCCACTCATAACGTTCAAGCTAGGCCCGTTCTTCCACCTCCCCTTTCCTTCCCAGTGTTCATTTTCACGCACTTAATCAATTTGCTCCTCAGTTTCTGCCTAATGCTACAGTTTTGCTCCAGGAATTGAAATCTATTGCTTGCTATAGGTGAAAATTCCTGATATTGCAAATCTTCACCCACAGTGCATAGCAGAATTTGATCCACAAAGTAGCATCAGATAAGAGCTGGGAATAGCAGTAGGACCCAAATCAAGTGTGAAGCAGACCCATTTCAACTAAGCTACGGTGGCTCATAAGATGATCTCCTTGAAGTTTTTGAAGTTTAAGTCCCTATTGATTTTCACAAACACCAGTAAGGGGTCACTGAGCCATAATGCTGATATTCAATGTGAATGTGCATGCTTGGCATGTATGAGGATCTTCCTTTTTCTGTTTCAATTTCTATTACCAGAGAACATGGCTATCTTATTTTATTCTTTTTAATTATTAATATATTGAAATAGAATTAAATGGTAGGAAAAAAATATGCCAGTAGCGCTTCAAACATGGCTCAGTTGGTAACATGTTAGAAGGTTTGGGGTCAAGCACTTCTCCAGAGACTTCAGCCTAAAAATCTAAGCTCTGGCCTGTACAGCATGAAGGGAGTACTGCACTGTGAGAGGCACTGTCTTTCGGAGAAGATGTTAAACTGAGGATTTACCTGCCCTCTCAGGTGAGCTGGCACTACTTCAAAGAAGAAGAAGGGAGTTACTCCCAGTGCTCTGGCCAATATTTGTTCCTTAATCAACATCACAAAAACAGATTATCAGGTCATTGTGGCAGTTGTTTGTGGGAGCTCACTGTGTGTGAATTTGCTGCCACATTTCCTACATTACAACAGTGAGTACACTTCAAAAGAAAAACTTAATTGGCTGTAAAGTGCTTTCACGTCCTGAGATTGTGAAAGGTGCCATATAATGGTAAGTCCTTTTTTTTCTTTTTAAATTTCCCATAGTATTTAGTATAATTGTCTAGTACACTGTAATGTCCCCAAATCAAACCTTGGCACTGAGCCGCACTGGGCAAACAGTACACCTGATTGTGAGGATCTCGCACCTGGCCAACAGGAGGAGCCTGGGCTTGCAGAAGGTCATACTTTCCTTGTGGAGTCAGGAGAGAACACCCGTCCTTCCGGTCCCAGTAAGGAAAGTTTTTTTTAACACTCACCTTCAGAGGCTTCATTGGCTTCTCAGCAGCTTTACCCAGTCAGGCAGCTCCCGCAGGTTCGTCATTCAAGAACAGTTTAAAGTGTGATCGGACTCCCATACACATCATGGAACACTGATTCACATGTTAATGAGCCTCATCCACTGTCAGAATGAGCGGCATTAAAATGAGATAGTGGTGGGAACAAGGCAAGAAATATTGCCGCTCCATGTTAACTGCTCCCCCACTCCATTTCCGCCAGTTAGAGTTAAAATTCTTCTTACAGTGATTCTGCAATTTGTCTAATGATTCTCATATACTTAGCAGACAAGCAAGAGGCATTGAAAGAAACTTGAGCCGAGAGGGGTGATTTTAACCCTACCTGCCCGACTGGTAGACAGTTAAAATCAGCCGGGTGACTTACCAGCCAATGTCCCGTTTCTCTCTCCACAGTTGCTGCCTGACCGACTGAGTATTTGCAGCATTTTCTGTTTTTATCTCTTATTCGTATAACATGTTTAAAGTTAAGTTTTCTTACATGTGTTCAGGACAAAATCACACAAGAAAACGTGACTGTATGTTATAATTTTACAAACCTTATGTTTGTAAACCTCCAAGAAATGCTTTCACAGCTTTGGTGGATTATCTTAATCAGCAAGACAATCCCTTCTTTAAAAAAACATGGAATGCACAAAAACTTATGAAGTGAAATATTTCCCAAGCAGATTTTTTTTTTAGCCTCTATCTGGAACAAGCATAAAGATGATTCTGGGTTGACTTGATATTCCTAAAAGTGCTCAGATAGCCCTGAAATGCAGCACTAATATTGTGTGTGAATCTAAGGAGACACTGAACAAGGTGTTCAATTATACATGGAGCTCAGACTATTCACAGAATCACAGAATTGTTACAGTGCAGAAGGAGGCCATTCACCCTGTCGTGTCTGCACTGGCTCTCTGAAAGAGCAACTCCCTCAGTTCCATTCCCCTGCTTCTCCCCATGACCCTGCACATTCTTCCTTTTCATATAACTGTCTAATTCCATGTTCTCAGGCAGCGCACTCCAGACCTTAACCACTTGCTGCGTGAAAAAGCTTTTCCTCATGTCACTTTTGCTTCTCTTACCAAATACTTTAAATCTGTGCCCTCTTGTTCTCAATCCTTTCACAAGCGGGAACAGTTTCTTTCTATCTACTCTGTCCAGAACCCTCATGATTTTGAATACCTCTATCAAATCACCTCTCAGCCTTCTCTTCTCCAAGGAAAACAGTCCTAACTTCTCCAATCTATCTTCATAACTGAAATTCTTCATCCCTGGAACCATTCTCGTGAATCTTTTCTGTACTCTCTCCAATGCCCTCATTTCTTTCCTAAAGTGCGGCGCCCAGAACTGACGAAATACTCCAGCTGAGGCCGAACTAGTGTCTTATACAAATTCAACATCACTTCCTTGCTCTTGTACTCTGTGCCCCTATTAATAAAGTCCATAAAATATGCTTTATTAACTGCTCTCTCAACCTGTCCTGCCACCTTCAATGACTTATGCACATATACATCTAGGTCCCTCTGCTTCTGCACCCCCTTTAGAATTGTACCCTTTGTTTTATATTATCTGTCCATGTTCTTCCTACCAAAATTAATCACTTCACATTTCTCTGCATTGAACTTCATCTGTCACCTGTCTGCCCATTCCACCAACTTGTCTATGTCCTTTTGAAGTTCTACACTATCCTCCTCACAGTTCATGATGCTTCCAAGTTTTGTATCATCTGCAAACTTTGAAATTGTGCCCTGTACACCAAAGTGTAGGTCATTATTATATATCAGGAAAAGCAAGGGTCCCAACACTGATCCCTGGGGAACTCCACTACAAACCTTCCTCCAGTCCGAAAAGCATCCATTAACCACTACTCTTTGTTTCCTGTCACTCAGCCAATTTCGTATCCATATTGTTACCGTCCGTTTTATTCCATGAGCTACAAGTTTGCTCACAAGTCTGTTGTGTGGCATTGTATCAAATGCCTTTTGATACATGTGCAAATGCATGTACACCACATCAACAGCATTGGCCTCATCAACCCTCTCTGTACCTCCTCAAAAAACTCCAGCAAGTTAGTTTTAAACATGATTTTCCCTTAAGAAATCCATGCTCGCTTTCCTTAATTAATTCACATCTGCCCATGTGACTACTGATTTTGTCCCTAATAATTTTTTCTTGAAGTTTTCCTACCATCAAAGTTAAACTGACTGGCCTGTAGTTGCTGGGTTTATCTTTACACCCTTTCTTGAACAAGAATGCAACGTTTGCAATCCTCCAGTCCTCTAGCACCACCCCTGAGTCTAAGGAAGACTGAAAAATTATGGCTAGTGCCTCTGCGATTTCTACCCTCACTTCCCTCATCATCCTTGGATGCATCTCATCTGGCCCTGGGCCTTTATCCAGTTTAAGTACAGACAGCCTTTCTAATACTTCTTCTTTATCAATTTTAAACCCCTCTAGTGTCTGACTTACCTCCTCTTTCAACATTGCCTGGGTTACATCTTTTTCCTTGGTAAAGACAGATGCAAAATATTTATTTAATACCTCAGCTAAGCCCTCTGCCTCCATGTGTAAATCTCCTTTCTGATCCCTAATTGGCTCCACTCCTCCTTTTACCACCCTTTTACTACTTATATGCCTATAGAAAACTTTGGGATTTCCTTTAATGCTAGCTGCCAGTCTCTTTTCATGTTCTCTCTTTGCTTCTCTTATTTGCTTTTTCACTTCCCCTCTGGACCTGCTATATTCAGCCTAGTTCTCAATAGTATTTTCTACCTGGCATCTGTCATTAGCGCACAGTTTCTTCTTTGTCTTAATCTCTACTCCTTTGTCATCCAAGGAGCTCTGGATTTGTTTCCCTTACTTTTCCCCTTCGAAGGAACATACCTTGACAGTGCCCGAACTATCTCTTCTTTGAAGGTAGCCCATTATTCATCTACCAGTTTTCCTGCCAGTTTTTGACTCCAATTTATTTGCCCCAGTTCCATTCTTACCCCATTGAAGTTGGCCTTCTCCCAGTTAATTATTCTTACCCTGGATTGCTCTTTGTCCTTTTCCATAGTCAGCCTAAACCTTATGATACAATGATCACTATCCCCTAAATATTGTGTTAAAAAATAAGAATCTTGACATTGAAAATGAGAGAGAATATAATGGAGCTAGCTATGTACTGACAACTGCACATCAAGATCATTCTTTGGATATATATATCCAAAGAAGTTTACAGATATATATAATATATACATTTAAAGATATTATCTTTATTATAACTTTTATAATGTATTAATAGCTTCCGAGAGAGGCAGTTGATCAAGGATGAAAGCAACAACAAAAAAAGCAGTCAAAAGCAATAATCTGAAATTTCATGGATAGTACTTAGTCTCTGAGAAATGTAGGGGGTGAATTTCCATGGAGGTTCTTCCAATTGACCACTGTAACTTTGGCAGTTCTGCGGAAACTCCAGAGAAACAACATTAATGCAATAATTTCTCTAGGGTTTTTATGGATTCTCCTGTCAAAGCTATGGCAGTCGATTGAGAGAACCTCCTCACAGGTTACAAACTAAGTCCTCAGCCAGCAACAGCATGAAGAAAAGAATATTGATAAACTCCTAAATGTTGCTTATGTGTCCAAAAGAGGTCTGCGGTTGAACAATTGAGTTATATCACCCTGACCTCATATTAAATATAAACTCTTGAAATGGAACAAAACTGAATATGGTCCACTGAGTGATGTTCTTGGTTCCATTTGGTTCATTAAACCTTCAGAAAATGAGAGTACCTAGGAACGTATGAAAGTACAGAAACAGAAAGACTTCTGCAGTCCATCTGCTTTGCCGTAAAACTCATACCTACCGATTTCCATCTCTTTCACACATCTGTCCAATCTCACTTAAATGTTCCCCTATCTGCCTCCACCACCTCCCTGAAGACGCAATTCCATTTGTTCACTACCCTCTGCATAAAACAGTTAAATCTAAAATGTCTGTAAAGAACCTTTAAAAATATTTATTGTAACGACCAAGGCAGGAGCAACGCACTGTCAATTCAGTTCCATCACTCCACAGGTCACAGCATATCATTAAAGTTTTCCCACCCAGCCGGAAAACAGCCAAATTAAACCCTCTAGTAGCCCCCAGAATAAAACAGACCAAATCAGGTATCTTTAGACAACAACAAATTAACTATTTCGTAAAACTAAATCTTAAACACTATTAAGATAAACCTATGTCTAAAGACCACATAACTTCATATTTTAATCTAACTCCCCCATTCACACACATACACTCAAAAGCCATGGTTAACTGGTTTCCTTTTTAAAAAATTATGTTTTAAAAATTAGCTGTTTGTTAAGAATAAATAAATAACTGGCATATAAGTCTTTGTGGGTTTTGTTCCTGATGGGTGAGGTATTCTAATGTGAAAATAATCAAATGCCACTCGAAGTCTCCATGCAGATTTGATGAAATAGTCTCTTAGTAGATAGGCATTCCAATCATTTCAGCTGCAGCAGGCATCAAACAGTTCTCTCAACAATGAGCACAGCAATATGTCTACTTGAATTTTGCAGTTAGCACCGCAGCCTCACAGCTCCAGCGACCCGGGTTCAATTCTGGGCACTGCCTGTGTGGAGTTTGCAAGTTCTCCCTGTGTCTGCATGGGTTTCCTCCGGGTGCTCCGGTTTCCTCCCACATGCCAAAGACTTGCAGGTTGATAGGTTAATTGGCCATTATAAATTGCCCCTAGTATAGGTAGGTGGTAGGGAAATATAGGGACAGGTGTGGTAGGAATATGGAATTGGTGTAGAATTAGTATAAATGGGTGGTTGATGGTCGGCACAGACTCGGTGGGCCGAAGGGCCTGTTTCAGTGCTGTATCACTAAACTAAACTAAACTAAAACTTTACTTCAGCAATACAAATGGTCTCTTCAAAGGGTTTTTTCCTCCTTAGGCAATTAAGTAGGCCTGTAGCTTCTTGTTAAATTTTTGCTGAGGGAAATAGCCAGCGCTTTTCTTCAGTAGCACGCTTCGCTGGTGTCTCTGAACTGGTTTCAGCCATTTTTTACATACAGTTAAATTGTTACAGTAC